>NC_091669.1:14300000-14607500 GCF_042453785.1 Malus domestica | reverse complement strand
TGTAGGTGGAACCTGTAGTTAATCTCTCTTTGGGCCACTTTTTTGGATTCCATATATGTTTTTTTTTTTTTTGGAAACAGGACTCCATACATGTTAAGAAACAACTGAAAGTTAAGAATTAGAATAAGAATGGTTTCAATTCTTAAACTTTTTTTTTTCTGCACGACTAACAACTGGGTTAAACCTTTAACACATAAAAATTACATTAGGGCATCGCCAGTGTATATCATATTCTACTATAGCATTAAGTTCTCCAAAAATTGTTAATAACATCAACACATGAGAGATATATGTGGAGCCAAAAATATTCACAAGGCGACACGTGGATTTTTGACAAAAGAAGACAAAACTACCCTTGGGGCATACCGGGATTCCCACGCGCAAGCAGCAGACAATTATCCCTCAACCAAGTCAAAAGTGCCAAAAATAGGTATCAACTTAAAACCTAATTTATTCATATATTTCCTATTTCATTATTTAGCTAATCAATTAGCTAAATATTATACCTATTCCATAATTCCTAAAACATTCCTTCTAAAATAATGATAATTAGCTAATTATTCCCTTAATTAGCATTTAGACCATTCACTTTACCCTAACTCCCACAAAAAGGCCGGCCATCTTTCATCCTTCTACCTTTTTTCCTTTGTATGACAAATAATTAGCCAAGTTAATTAGGGAGTTATTGGCTAATTATTTTGTAACTCCTAATTAAACTCAAAAAACCCTATCCACCTCCTATCCCTATAAATATACTCCCATTCTCACCAAAAAGAGGAGAAAAATTCCAACACTTTGGCAAAAATCCCAAAATTCTCTAAACACTCTTTCTCTCTAAATTCTAACTTTGGCATCGGAGGTTCTTCGGCCAAAGGCCCCCCCATTCATCGTGGGCGCATGAGGCTCTTGGCCTTAACCTAAGGTGTTAATTGTTTTGTAGGTGCAAAATTGTCCAAGATCAAGGAGGAAGAAATTTGCATCCACAAATTGGTGCTTTCATTGAGAGTTGAAATCCATACTCGTAGAAGACTCTCGCACAAAAAGGTTTTTTCTTTATTTTCTAGTCCATTTGAATATTTTTCATACGTTCTTATTATTAGAATTTTTTACTTGCAAAGGTTCTTTGATAAAACGTATAAGCAAAATATAATGGCTAGAAATTTAGAAAATTCCACAAGTGAAAATTCTAATGTTCAAGAAATGGGATTGCGGAGATCCGTGAGGCTAAATGCGACAATAAGTGGAGCAGCACCACCACCAAGAGTGTCCACCATGGGAACCACCACGGTGGCTACGTCGGTAGCCACCCGTGGCGAGGTCCATGGTGCCTTCACCACGGCCCGAGCTGTGCCATCCAAGGCTCACGGCACTAAGGCCACAGCCCAAGTCGTGCCATCCAAGCTTGCACGTGTCTGAGCCCAAGCCTCGCATTCGCATGCATCACGCGCTGAGCAGCCTGCTCCCGACGAGCAGCCCACTCCCGTGGTCCAGCCTGCTCCCGACGAGCAGCCCACTCTCGCGGCCCAACCTATTCTCATGGCCCAACCTGCTCTCACAGCCCAGACTGCTCCCGCCAAACAGCCTACTCTCATGGCCCAGCTTGCTCCTGATGAGCAGCCCACTCCCGTGGTCCAGCCTGTTCTCATGGCCCAACTTGCTCTCGTGGCCTAGCTTACTCCCGACGGGCAGCCCACTCCCATGGTCCAGCCTGCTCCCGCCGAGCAGCCCACTCTCGCAGCCCAGCCTGCTCTCATGGCCTAGCCTGCTCCCACGGCCCAGTCTGCTCCCGTGGATTTCCAAGCAGCCCAAGTTGGCCCAAGACTATCTCAACTATCCGGACCTACCATCGAGCCAGGGGCATTCTCACCACATTTTTTTACGGATTTGACATTTCCCAACTCAAATCTCTCGCCCGGAGTCTACCACTCTTCCACTGCCCAAGGAGGCGCATTCCTTCCAAGCTCTTCCAATCCAAATGGCGAACAACACTTGTCTCGACAAGTCATAGAGTTGACGAACGCCCTTGCACAACAAACAACCTTGGTGAATCAACTTTTGCAACGCATCGGGATCCAACGTGCCCCGGACGAGGTATCTCGAAGTAGGACAAGGGTAGACGAACCTTTCCAGCAGCGTCCCGGCAAGCAGCCACTCGACCAGCCACTCGCCAAGCGTTCGGGCAGTGTACATTCCTGATTGAGCCCCCGAGATAGCGTATACTCCCGTCTTAGCGCGCGAAGGAGCATGCACTCTCGACTAGGCCCACGGATGAGCATACATTTATGGTTGGGGTCACACTCCGATAGTTAACATGAGCAACCTTTCGGGCAAATTGTTCATTCGCGGCTAAGCCTGCAAGGAGCATCATTCACCTCACATCAGAGTAGGCAGCACTACGGACGGAAAGAAGCAGTCACTCAATCAAACTCAAGTTCAACTAGCAGTCTGTGAAGAACTCGCTTGCCTGCTAAGAACGCACTACATGCACTGCATCCGTAGTATAAACGAGCTAAACACATGGAAGAGCAGCCTAGACTAGCAAGTCGTGGCTGGAGACAGCCGAGAGCTCCGCTACCCCAACAAAGACAAATTCAGGAAGAAGTAGAGAGACTCTTGACCAAGCGATTGCATGATTTCCAACGCAACGAGGTTACCGACGAGGCACTATGACGGAACATGACCAACATAAGTAGGTTACCTTTCACGGACGAGATCGAGCAAGTAGAGCCTCCACGTGAGTTCAGCATGCCACATTTCACATTTTTCAAAGAGGATGAAGACCTGGAGAGACACTTAAAGCGCCACCGAAGCGCAATGATCCTTTATTGAATCAACGATGATGTCATGTGCAAGATATTCGCCACTACTCTACAAGACGAGGCGCAAGATTGGTTCTACACCCTGCCGTCACAATCCATCCGGAATTTCTACGAACTTTCTTTGGTTTTCACCAAAGAATATTCATCCTATCGCTTGATCAAAAAGAAGTCTGACCATTTGTTCGATGTCAAGAAAAACCCAAAGGAGTCGCTTCACGACTATGTGAGGAGGTTCAAAGTAGAGAAGGCAAAAATAGTCAGATGCAACGACTCGATAGCTAGAGCAGCCTTTCAAAAAGGACTTCCAGCAGACCACCCACTGTTCAGAAAACTGATAATGAAAGAAGATCTAACTCTGGAAGACTCTTTCGCTTTGGCAGAGAAGCATGCACTTTGGGACGAAGTTCGCCGATGCCCATTTAAGGCAAATCCAATCGATCTTGAATATGAAGTTCCCCACTATTCTGAAGGAGATTCAAAGTCTGACTGGACGAGTAGTCGCATCTGAAGCAGAAATAAGCTCTACCATCATAGAGAAGAGTTGGGGGCTCGACTACCTGTATTCCACAGTTTAAAAGCTTTCCTCGATGCTATCAGTTGTATTCCACAGTTTAAAAGCTCTCATTGATGTTATCAGAAATTCAAAAGCTAACTTTGGTAATAGTTGTTGTAACCTAAAAGCTCAAGTTTTACCTTCAAACGCACGCAGTCATCATCATGATGCACTATTCCACCGAATCCTGACGAACGCAACAACTAGGCCCAAAAGACACGCCAAGGGTAGACGAACATTGAAAGGAACACTCAAAATCAAGTTTTGTCCTCGTTGCCCCAGAAGATTTTACAGAAAAGCAACATGTACTGGCTGTTGAACACTACCTCTTGCTGCGCGTCACACGACCCTAACCAACCTTTGCTCCATTATTCAGCTCTAGAGTGGCCCAATACCGGAAATTGAGTATTTCCTGTTACATGTAACATGGCCCTAGCCCCACGGCTCCTTACCGTGCCTTCTCACCTAGCCTTGACAACGCAATAGAGCGGTCTAACGGTGCCCCGAAGGCAGCCGAGCACACTTTAGCTGCACCTGCTCCCTCAATGGAGATTTCTGGCATTTGCATATCGATGACGTAATACCTAGAGAAAGTACGCAAGCAGCTTGAGGCATTTCAGACTTAAACTCTCACTCAAGTTCCCCGGGCAGACAACGCCTATGCAGACGTACTAGCTGGCCTAGGCTCCGCACTCGATCACCAACTCAAAACGCTCTATTCCGGTGGAATATCTTGACAAGCCAAGCATAGAGATGGAGCTAGCAGCCTAAGTGTCATAGCATTCTCATCCAAAGATCCCACACCAGACCACATATCCGCTGCCTAGCGCTTCCCGACGATTTGAAAGTTCTAAGATCAATCTATGAAGGTGTATGTGGAAACCACTCCTAAGGCCAATCCTTAGCATATAAGGCTCTTAACGCAGGCTACTATTGACCTACCATGCACTAAGATGCTAAGGAGTTAGTACAAAAGTGCCTTAAGAATATGGTATCTAGCAGCACATGTCCACGCCAAGATATCCTCAAGGTAATGGGCAGGCCGAAGTATCCAACAAGACGATATTCGACTGCCTCAAAAAATCCCTCACTAGCAAGAAGGGAAAATGGCTAAACGAACTCCTCAGATGTCTATGGGCATATCGCACCACCAAAAGATGAACAACCGAACAATAAGGAGATGGCCACAAGTTTAGATCTGGCAGAGGAGAAGCGTGAGTAGACCATCACTTGAATCGTAGCCTACCAGCAACAACTCCTCCCCAGCTACAACAAAAGGGCTAAGATCTGGCAGTTTCAATCCAAAGATCTAGTCCTTAGAAAAGCCTTCATCACTGCCCACAAAGAAGGCTTCAAAAAGATGGATCCCATCTGGGAAGGTCCATACAAGATCAGCAGAGTATGTGGCAAGAGTAATTACGCCCTTGCCACCATGAAACGGCAAAAAGATTGAAAAGCAGTGGATGGCCTACAATTTGAAGAAGTACCATGTGTGACCTCCCGCTACAGCAAAGCCCGAAGACTCAAGAAGCTCGACGGGCACCACCTCACAAGCCGATGACTATCCAGTTGTTATGCAGTTTCTACCTTACAGCTAAGTTCTCGTTCATTTCACTCGTTTTTTAATAAGGAATTCAGAAGTAATCACAACTTGGCTCGGCTGCATGCTTACAACAACTGATCACTCTTGCACTTCAAAAGAAGACTGCGCCCTACTTAGGGACTCATCGCAGAAATTACGCTCCCCGAGAGACCAACCATGCTCTCTAGTGCGAGAGGGTAAACTAATTGCTTTCCAGTGCGAGAGGATAAACCAATTCCCCGACACCCGTATGGGTCAGCTCTCCAAGACGGGAAGATAAACTTTACACTCCAAATATCCAGACGTGGATGAGGCTGGCTGCCCTAGTATAACTAGATGCACGATGGCTTGCGCTGGGATTCCTAGAAGTAGCCACAATGGTCTTTTTCAAGGCTTAGCTAACTGAAGGATTTTGGGTCTCATGGCCTAATCCGTGCGGAACCGGACCCTAGAGACGGAGGGGGCACATTATGCAGTACGCCATACAGACGGCTGCCCTAGAACCCTAAAGCTGCTACCAAGTGCACTAAGGTAGCCTACGGATTCTAGAAGATTGCCTACGGCTTGCCCTTCGAGCAGTAAAACCACGCTAGACTTATACAACTGCACATTCTTGTGAAAGGTTAAACAAGCTAGCACGCATATATGAAGTTTTATTCACTGCCGACATGCTACGTAGTCAATAAGCTTCACTTCTGCCAAGCGCGGAACAACCTACACCAAGTCCTAAAGTGTTGTGATACTTGCTATGCAACCTACGGAATTGGAGAAAGTCCTAGTGGTTACGCGGACTTGTCTGCTTCTGTAAGTAAGGCATCCGACTGCCAACCCTATGGCTAACAACTTTGCAAAGTTCTACACCAACACTTACGGCTGCATAGGCTACGCGGGCTTGTCTGCTTATAAAAAAGTAGCATGCCTGCCACTGGTTTATCAAGTTTAAAGGTTAGGGCATGGACAAAGGAAGCGAAGATGAAGATAAGTGAAGGAAAACATGTTTATAAACAACTAGCAAAGGCCGAAGGAGTTCAAGCAAAACAAGAGCTACAAGAAAAAACAAATAAAATCCTGAAAGCTACCTAGAAGACTATAGCAGCTTGGACATCCCACGACTACTCGATCGTCACACCTTCAGTAGCCGCGACGCTCTTAGCAGCGGTATCATCCGGCGCTTCACCCTCGGCTGCCCCAGCCTGGGCACTAACTTTTCCAACTACTTCACCAATAGAAGCCTTAAAAGTAAAATCAAGCAAGTCTTCCGGAGAAATAGAGAAGGTCTCGAAACCCCGAGCCCAGCCTTTTCACCTTTCAGCTGCTCATCCTCCTCGAGCAGACCAACATGGATGCTCTGCAGCTCATCCACTTCTTTCTTCAGACTTTCATTGATCTTCAGTACACCTTGAAGTTCCAACACTTGGGGTTCAATCCTATCGACGATTTTCTTGAAGTGGATCACTTGATTATAAGCAGCAATCAACTTTTCATCCTTTGCATAAGCAGCGAAACAAAGCTTAGAAACTGCAAACTCAAGATCTTGAATATGAGGTATGTAACATCCAATCTCATTCTCTGCACTTTCATGCTTAACTTGGATCGCGTCAAGCCTAGTCTTCAAGTCAACGATCTTTTGGCGAGCGATCTCAAGCTGCAAAGGAGTGGGGGCAGAAATATTAGACCCCTTCAAAGCAACGAGCTCAGAATCTGCCATATTATTTGCCGTCTCCTTAGCAGCCTTGCTATATCTGCATCATAACAAGCAGAGCAGTCCTTCTATATTGGGTCGTATGCTTCGCAAACGAGCTTGGGCAAACACCTTTCTGACGCCATCAACAAACTTGGCACAAACGTCCATGTTTTCAAGAGATCTGGTTTTAAAAGCACGTAGATCTCAGCAGCCTCCTCAGAAGCAGGCTTAGTGGATTTCTCACAGTTGCCTACGCGAGCAGTCTCCTCATTCCCAACAGGCGAATCAGTCTCAGCAGTATAAGGAATGGGCCTTGGCGCCACTTTAGCAGCAGAGTCCACCTTATCGCTCTTCATAATAGCAAGCCTCTCCAAAGGTGAACCGGACTTAGCTCCTAACAGACGTCTTGGTACAAAATTCGGCACTAGGGGCACGACAGGACCTTTATGCCGAACAATCCTATCAGCAATCGTACTAGCCATTCTTAACATGGCAGACGCCACATGCTCAGATCTAGCAGCCTCATTTTTCGTCCCTTTGGAAAAAGTCAAGTCAATCACAAGCCTGGAGGCAGTCAACGAACCCGCGAGAGCGAAAGAAGTTTTTGGTTTTTTCTCAGCCAGCGTCTCTTGAGCAGGTAGGGAAGATCCCTTTTCCCACATTCACTTGCAGCAGGATCCACAACAGTGATTGGACGAGCCAATGCATCCGCCTTGATCCTATTCACCTCCTATTTTGGGAGCAGCCCACGTTTCTCCTGACGAATAGAGTTAAAGTAGCCAACGCCATTCGTGGTACCTAGCAAGGGAGTTCAACCTAACATTCCAGCAGCTCATGAGGCCCGCAACCTCTTCATTTCTTTCAATCACCGGCCTAACTCGCGTCGTGTCCAAAAGCCTAAAAGGACATGAGCCATGTGACTCGCCTAGTACTGCGCCCCAACGCCACAATCCGCGACCCCAGCCACACAAGCTGCCCTTGGTTCTAGTTGAGCAGCTTAAAACAGTGGTCCCTGCCACAATATCTCCTCGGCCCATGCCGAGCTGACTCCTGGCCCATTCCAGCCGACGTGCCGCACCACCCCGACGGCTGCCCCGCGGTAGCACCATCCAAGAAGAAGACAAGGAAAATTAATTTTTTCTTACCTCAGTGTGGCACGAAGAAGATGAAGAAAACAACGAAAGACGGTCTTTTGCACGGGCAAGATGTAGAAGATTGCTAGAGGAGGGGGAACAAATATCCCTTTCCTAGAAGGATCTAATTTCATATTAAAGAGAGAATCTACATCAAAATAGGAAGCAGTCCTAAGTTTCCTAAAGCAAGAAGATCTCTACACCTGCTGCCTTTTTCTGCGAGCAGCCTAACGGGTGTGGGGGCATTTGTGGAGCCAAAGATATTCACAAGACGACACGTGGATTTTTGACAAAAGAAGACAAAACTACCCTTGGGGCATACCGGGATTCCCATGCGCAAGCAGCATGCAATTATCCCTCAACCAAGTCAAAAGTGCCCAAAATAGGTATCAACTTAAAACCTAATTTATTCATATATTTCCTATTTCATTATTTAGCTAATCAATTAGCTAAATATTATACCTATTCCATAATTCCTAAAACATTCCTTCTAAAATAATGATAATTAGCTAATTATTCCCTTAATTAGCATTTAGACCATTCACTTTACCCTAACTCCCACAAAAAGGCCGGCCATCTTTCATCCTTCTACCTTTTTCCTTTGTATGACAAATAATTAGCCAAGTTAATTAGGGAGTTATTGGCTAATTATTTTGTAACTCCTCATTAAACCCAAAAAACCCTAGCCACCTCCTATCCCTATAAATATACTCCCATTCTCACCAAAAAGAGGAGAAAAATTCCAACACTTTGGCAAAAATCCCAAAATTCTCTAAACACTCTTTCTCTCTAAATTCTAACTTTGGCATCGGAGGTCTTCGGCCAAAGCCCCCTCCATTCATCGTGGGCGCGTGAGGCTCTTAGCCTTAACCTAAGGTGTTAATTGTTTTGTAGGTGCAAAATTGTCCAAGATCAAGGAGGAAGAAATTTGCATCCACAATATAGCTATGAGAAAATGTGCTCCTTGTATGCAAGAATTTTCATAAATGGAATAAATGGAAAGACCGAAAAAGATATATGGGCTAGTTTGGAGTTGTGTTTTTTTTTTTTTTCAAAACAGCTTTTGCTGTGCTATGAAAATAAATAGTTGTAAAAAATAAAAGAGAGTAGGAAAGTGTTTATTAAACTATAGTGTTAAAAGTGCTTTTAGAAAAGAAGAAAAACAATATCAGAATGTTTGGTAAACTTTTATATAAATTGCTGACTATGTAAAATGTCCAAGAATGACATGTTGCTAGATGTATAATTAATTTAATTAGGTAATTAAAATATTGGTCAACTGTTCCCTTGATCGGGTTCCACCCTAGGCCAGTTTATTTCCCAACTAGTTCTTTCCACGACTTCCAATTCATTTTAAGTCCATCACACTTATTCTTCAATCGCGCTTTACTATAACTCCACATATTAGTGGACAACTTGTCCATTGCAATTGCACATCTAATACCGCATTAAAAAAGATTACTCATCAGATAACAGAAAAACAAAAACTGCTGCTACCCTAATAGAAAATTCACCTGCCACTTATTTACAAAAGTGCTATTGTTCCTTTCCGTCTAAACAAACTAATGTCGCAAAAGCACAGCACGAAAATGTGGCAGCCTTCTTCGCATTAACCCCTAAAGAACCTGCGAACAGGGAATAACAATCTCGAAGTACCCCCAATATGAACCACATGAAACCTTTTAGCTAAATAACGATGCAGAAAGACATGATGAAAGCTCTTAGCATCCCACAAGAACACATCCAAATTTCAAACACATCAGAATTTCAAACAAAATTCTATACTCCCTTGGAGTCTTGCTCTTGCACATCTCAAGGCCGGCCGGTGGATACCTCTTGTTCCTGTTTAGACAACATTCATACTCTTCCTTGATTGCACACAATAGATTTAGTTTGGCTAGCCCATATTAAATATGGGCGTATATTACATTCATAAGAGCTTAATCCCACCCTAGCTACATTGACATTATCACCAATATAAATAAACTCATACTAATTACTCAATCGTAATCAGGAGGAGTACTGATGATGAGGAAATTTATATCAATCAACTTCCTGTTAGTGTTTAAGTGTTTTAGCTGAAATAAAGAAATTTATTTTACTTGTTTTAATTAGAGCCATTGGATTACATTCCAAAATGAATGCTCTAGATTGAATGACAGTTAGCAATATAGAGTGACAAATGTAGCTATCTCATAGGATAGATGAAATGAATGGCTGTGATGTATTCTTTCTTGTGTGAGAGAGAGATGTCACAGTGCCCTACATTTGTTGTTAAGGTCGGTCACATTCCGATGAGATCTCTATGATGAAATGAAGTTGAATCATCTCCTCTGTGAATTCTCTTTCTGAAATTTACATTTTTCTCTCCTAAATCCTACAATAATCACTCTTCTCTATAATCTAACATGGCCTCAGAGCCGGGTTGCATCCTCTACAACTGGGCGTGAATCTGTGAAGCTCACAGTGAAGAGCTCGAACTGACCGTTGAGTTTTCTCATTGAGGAAAACTCGAAGAAGAAAGTGTAGTGATCTTAGATCTCGTCTCACATGGCTGGATTGAGTGGAGTTGATCTTCGTGCGCCGGTATTCAATGGTGATAATTTTGATTTCTGGCAGATTCGGATGAAGACAATATTCCGATCGCACGAGCTCTGGGATATCGTCGAAAAAGGTGTTGAAACTTCGGCGAAGAAGGATGAAGAACTCACTGTAGCTGAAAGCAAGCTATTGAAGGAGAATATAGTCAGAGATGCGAAGGCACTTGGAATTATTCAGGGAGCCGTCTCTGATCAGATTTTTCCGAGAATAGCCATCCAAGAGACTGCAAATGCTGCTTGGAATGTGCTGAAACAAGAGTTTGTGGAAGATAAACAGGTACGGGCTGTAAAACTCCAAGACTTACGCCGTGATTTTGAATATACTAGAATGGGTGAAAATGAAGCATTCTCTGCATATCTAGTTAGATTATTTGATTTGATTAGTCAAATGAGAAGCTATGGTGAGGATATAAGTAATCAGAGAATTGTTCAAAAACTGCTTATCAGTTTACCTAGATCGTATGATAGTATTGCTTCTGTCATCGAGAATACTAAGGATCTAGATACTGTTGATGTTCAAGATGTGGTAGCTATTCTCAAGGGCTATGAGCAAAGAATTGACAGGCATGATGAATCCCACACCAAGAAAGCATTTGTTAGTCTCAGTATTGGTCCAAAGCAGAATAAGTACAATGGAAATCAAGGATTCAAACCACAGAAAAGTTGGAAGTCTAAATGGAAGAAAGGAGATAATAGACCTGTGAATCAAACTGGAAAAATTGCAAGTACTTCTGATGGAGCTAAGAATCCTTGTATACACTGTGATAAACTGCATTTTGGTGAATATTGGTTCAAAGATAAACCAAGGTGTCATAGTTGTCATAAGTTGGGGCATATTGCAAGAGATTGCCGAGTCAAGAAGGAGAAGACTAACCAGCATGTGAATTTTGTTAATCAAGTAAATGATACTCCTACCATGTTCTATGTCTGCAATAATGTCACTGTGAAGAAAAGTGAAGATATATGGTATGTGGACAGTGGGTGTAGTAACCATATGACTGGAAGGGAGGATTTGCTGATTGACATTGATAGAAAAATAACTGCTAAAGTAGAAATGGGTACTGGACAGCTCATTGAAGTCACAGGGAAAGGAAGTTTAGGAGTTGATACCAAACTGGGAAGGAGATATATCAAGGAAGTGATGTTAATTCCAGGTTTAAAAGAAAATTTGCTCAGTGTAGGGCAAATGATGGAACACGGTTACTTTCTTGTGTTTGGTGGTACAACTGCAGAAATATATGATGATAGATCAATGTCTAATTTGATAGCTAGAGTACCAATGAAGGGCAATAGAAGTGTTCATTTGAGACTTAAACCTGAGATGCAAGTTGCTCTAAAAGCTAATGTATGTCAGTCTTCTACACTCTGGCATAGGAGACTGGGACATTTGAACTTAAACAGTCTGAAGCAACTCAAAGAACATGATATGGTGTTGGGATTACCTGAGCTTACGATGATAGATGAGATATGTAAAGGATGTGTTTTTGGGAAGCATTGCAGAGATGCATTTCCAAAGGAAGCATCATGGAAAGCTACTCTTCCTCTAGAACTTATTCACTCAGATATTTGTGGACCTATGCAAACTACAACTAAAGCAGGAAATAGGTATTTTCTTACCTTTATAGATGATTGCACTCGAATGTGTTGGATCTATTTCTTGAGAAACAAGTCGGAGGTATTTGATATCTTCGAGAAATTTAAGGCCACAGTTGAATTGCAAAGTGGTTATCAGTTGAAAAAGTTGAGAAGTGATAGAGGAGGGGAGTATACATCTACTGAATTCAGGAAATTTTGTGAAGAAATGGGTATGGAAAGACAACTAACAGTAGCCTATACACCACAACAAAATGGTGTGGCTGAGAGAAAGAATAGAACCATAGTGGAAATGGAAAAATGTATGATGGTTGAGAAGGGAGTTCCACTTGATTTCTGGGTAGAAGCTGTTAACACAGCAGTGTACACTCTGAATAGATGTCCCACTAAGGCTCTAGATAAGAAGACTCATTTTGAGGCCTATAGTGGAAGAAAGCCAGGAATCAAACACATGAAGTTTTTTGGTTCTATATGTTATGCTCTTATTCCAACTCAACTAAGGCAGAAGCTAGATGAGACCAGCACTAAATGTATTTTTTTGGGATATAGTACATGTGAGAAAGGTTATAGACTTTATGACCTTGTATCAAAGAAGCTAATTGTGTCAAGAGATGTGATATTTGATGAAAATACTTGTTGGGATTGGGAATCTCAATCTGATAAGACTATCAGTGTACCACTACCTGAAGTGGAAATGAGAAAACAAAGAGAAGAAAGCAGTTCAAGTGACAGGTGCAATGTAAATGATGAGTCTGCATATGAAGTCTGTGAGTCAATTGAAAATGGCTCAAGGTTGGTCCCAATGCAGAATATCACAGGTCCACAAGACTATGATCACACACCTTTGAAGTTCAAAAGTTTGACAGAAGTGTATGCAAAATGCAATCTGTGCATAGTTGAGCCTGAGAACTTTGAGGAAGCATCACAAGATGAGTCATGGCAGAAGGCAATGCAGGCAGAAATTGGCATGATAGAGAAAAACTGTACTTGGGAACTTGTTGATAGACCACTTGATAAACCAATTGTTGGTGTCAAATGGATCTACAAAACAAAATTGAACCTAGATGGGTCTATACAGAAGAATAAGGCAAGGTTAGTGGCTAAGGGATACCCTCAAAAGCCTGGGGTCGATTTCAATGAGACATTTGCTCCTGTGGCAAGACTTGATACTATCAGGACTTTAATTGGACTTGCTGCACAGAAAGGATGAAAGCTGTTCCAACTTGATGTAAAGTCAGCATTTCTGAATGGAGTTCTAAATGAGGAAGTATATGTAGATCAACCACTTGGTTTTGTGATTGAAGGCAAGGAGGACAAAGTTTACAAGCTTAAGAAAGCCTTGTATGGATTGAAACAGGCACCACGGGCCTGGTACAAGGAAATTGACTCTCACTTCTGCAGTAATGGTTTTCATAGAAGTCCAAGTGAAGCAACTCTCTACATCAAAGTCACTGAGGCAGGAATTCTCATTGTTTCTTTGTATGTTGATGATATTATATACACAGGGAGTTCCAGTGCATTAATGAATGAGTTTAAAGCAGAAATGATGGGAAAATATGAAATGTCTGATTTGGGACTATTACATCATTTTTTGGGACTTGGTGTCATACAAACAGAAGGTAGTATATTTCTGCATCAAAAGAAATATGCAAGAACCTTGTTGGAGAAATTTGGATTGAAAGAGTGCAAATCTGTTGCAACTCCACTTGCAACAAATGAAAGATTAATCAAAGAAGATGGAAGTGAATTAGCTGATGAAAGTCTCTATAGGCAGATTGTAGGTAGTCTGTTATACTTAACAGTTACAAGACCTGATATCATGTTTGCTGCAAGTCTACTTGCTCGATTCATGCATAATCCAACCAGGAAACATATGGGAACTGCAAAGAGAGTGCTAAGGTACATCCAAGGTACAATGGACTATGGAATTGCATATGAGAAGGGTAAAGATGCTGTGCTTATTGGATACTGTGATAGTGATTGGGCAGGAAGTGAAGATGACATGAAGAGCACTTCTGGATATGCTTTTAGTTTTGGTTCTGGAGCATTTTCTTGGGCCTCAATCAAACAAAGCAGTGTAGCATTGTCCACTGCAGAGGCAGAGTATGTTAGTGCTGCAGAAGCAACTGCTCAAGCCATCTGGTTAAGATTTGTCTTATCAGATTTTGGAGAGGAACAAGTGGAACCAACTCAGATTCTATGTGATAACACTTCAGCCATTGCAATCTCTAAGAATCCCGTGGCACATCATAAAACAAGACACATAAACAGAAGGTTCCATTTCATCCGAGATGCTCTGCAAAATGGTGAAGTTGATCTGATTTACTGCAAAACTGAAGAACAAGTTGCTGATATCTTTACAAAAGCATTGGCAAGGGATAGATTTGAGTATTTGAGGAAGGCTTTGGGAGTGATTTCAGCTAAACACTTAGAAGGGAGTGTTAGCGTTTAAGTGTTTTAGCTGAAATAAAGAAATTTATTTTACTTGTTTTAATTAGAGCCATTGGATTACATTCCAAAATGAATGCTTTAGATTGAATGACAGTTAGCAATATAGAGTGACAAATGTAGCTATCTCATAGGATAGATGAAATGAATGGCTGTGATGTATTCTTTCTTGTGTGAGAGAGAGATGTAACAGTGCCCTACATTTGTTGTTAAGGTCGGTCACATTCCGATGAGATCTCTATGATGAAATGAAGTTGAATCATCTCCTCTGTGAATTCTCTTTCTGAAATTTACATTTTTCTCTCCTAAATCCTACAATAATCACTCTTCTCTGTAATCTAACACTTCCTACATATTACAAAAACTGTCATCACAGAAAAATACTAGCAAAAGATGGTATTATCAATGTCTCTATCTTGCAATAACTCCTTGCACATAACCAACCTGTGAGGGATCTTATAAGATCAGTGTTAACAATCTCATAAATTTCACAATAAAAAAGATACAAAAACTAAATATATCCATACTTATTATGAGTTAAAGGGAAAGAAACAACTAAGCATCCCAAACCTTATACTGAACACATCCAGTATGCATACATAATGAAGTTAGAGAAAATAACAAACCACACACAGACACATGTATATATATTACACCACCAATATGATAACTATGTAAACAGAAGAAGTAGTAGTATTCTTGCAGAGAAAAAAAAGTATAGTTGTAGAGAGAGAAAGTGTATCTTGTATTAATGAATTGAGAAGCTTACAAATTACACTTATACAATGTGTATATATCTAGTTACATTGCTTAGCTATTAAGCTAAAACAAAGCTCACAAGATGTTGACACTTGCCACAATCTCAACACATAAAATCCTAACCAACTTAACTACCTCACACACATACACATATTATAGTTATCAAACTATATTCCCACCCTTGTCTAATTCAGAACACCTAGCTACTCAAAGCGAAGAGTAAGAAGTAATTGGAATGGTTTCCCTAATCATTTATTTAGGGAAACTTATATGAAACCTTAGAGCTCTATAACCATATATGATTCTAGTATACGATAATGTAATTTGGGTGATCAAAACCTATATCAAACCTAGGTGCAGTTAGTAGGATCAAAACCCATTCCTTCCAGCTGCGTAACAGTGAAAAAACGGAGATAAATACATATAAGAAGAACAATAAATATAAGGATTTGTTTTATGTGGTAAAACCCCACTCACAATGGGGAAAATCCAAAGAAAATCCATGGGGGCACAGTCCAGAAAAGAATCCAGAAATAAGGACTTTACAAGACTCAACTATATACTCTTGTACTTTTGTTCTTGTAGCACGCCGTCCCCACGCAGATCTAAAGTATGTTAACTAGGTTTCTGAAGCCTCACAAAGTTTGCTCTCAAAACCTAACACAATGAAACTCACTTTTACTCTCAAATGCAATATTAAACTCTAAGGTTCTGCAATCTTTTCCTAAAGTCACCAGGTCTTATATTCCTATAATAGCTAAATGATTTGATCTCACATCCCCAGTGTATGATCTCCTAAATGATTGTACATGAATCTGACCATAAAAAGCCCACGAGATTTGCTTTCAATGAGTTGAAGTACAATCCAAATTTTTTTCTCTCATACCTAAAATTTTAAAACTAAACCGAAATTAAAAACTAACTATCAGTCTAAGAAATAAGCAACAAATATTCATTGTATGCAAGAATCAACAATCACATAAAACGAACAAAAGAAAAGAAAATAGAAAAAGTAAGTAGATCCATTCATATATGTTTAATTTTCAGATAAATTCCAGATAAAAGAAGTACAACATGCATAAAGCATCCCAAACCTCATACCAAGTAGCATGCAAATATGACTAATTAATTTAAAGAACTAATAAACTAACTATATATACGTTGATATCATAAGACTAGCTGATGATAGCCATATATAAATAAAGTCTATCTTTTGACAAAAGAAAAAAAAAAAAAAAAACTTCTTGATGATAACCATATATATAACCTGTTCAGTCATCAACCCTATCCAGCTAAAACCCTTCATCAAATGCCATGACGATTACAAAAGATAAGTAACTCCGTTCCAATCAAACTTATTTACATCGATATCATATGAAGAAATTAAATTCTGGTGCCATGCACCCTTGACCATGGCTTAATTCAGGAGAATTCCAGATATCATCCATAAACAAAAGCGGGGAAAAGTGAGTGGAAGGATTAGTTTCCCGGATCATCTGATTCGTTCGAACCTCCACATTGTGTTTCAATTTGTACAAAGCATCCCTGTACTCTTCCAACTCTTCCAAACTAGTCATCATCCCAATTGGCCTCTCCCACCACCCATAAGAACAACCTCCATCTCCTCCATCTCCTCCATCTCCTCCATTATTATTACTATAATTTTTCTTCCCACCCTTCAATACTTTCGCTTCCTTCAAGCGTGTCGAAGCTTCCACATAATCCTTTATTTGTTTCTTATTACTAGAATGGTGAATGTTGTTGTTTTGGAGATGATTATCTGGTTGACCTGCAGGTAGTAAGAAGGTATTGTCACTAAGGTAGCGCTTGATGACGGTGTCAGGTGAGGGGCTTCCGAAGCAGAAAACCTTGCCATTGCTTGACACGACAATCGCAACCGTCTCTGCACCAGTAAAAACGCTGAGCTCCGCGGCTTTGTTGAAGAGACCCCTTTTGCGCTTGGAGAAGGTCACGTGACGCTTGTTCTTGTCTTCAACTCTCTTGATTTCAACCCTTCTTCGACCTTTGCTCTCCTTTTTCCCATTAGTAGTACCTATGTCTGTGATCTTATTATCAGGACTCTTAACCATTGTTAGTAATAGTACTTGTGATATTAATGGAAAACCCTAGATGGAACGAGAACGAATGGCAAACCCGAGAGGGAAGGAAACTATTGGCAAACCCTAGAATATTATTGTGCAATCTTGGCGATAATATGGCAAACCCTAGGGGGATGGAAACTAATAATGGCAAACCCTAGAATATTGTTAAGAAATTTTGGAGAGAATATGGAAAGCTCTCAAGGTTTTGGTATGTCTTTGCTCTGAAGAAGGTAACTGATATATATATATATATATATATATATATATATATATATAATGGTAAGAACCGGTGACTTGGTTGTGAAGCATAAGATTAGGATTGGATATTGGGTCGGTGATCTCTTAAGTTTAGGCTAAAAATATGGATACAAAGATATTACATCTCTTAATCCTGTCTTACACTTAACCAGATTACTTAATCTCACCCAAAAAATACGCACTTGCCTTTTTATTTTTTATTTTTTTTATTTCTGGTCGAACTGGCTTACCATTTTATATATGTGATAATTACCTATTTATTTTCTAAGTGATTTTATGCTTATGTGATTCTAGCCCATTACTCAAATCCTAATCCTTTTCCTACCAGTACCACCCAAGTTTCTAGCCCATCCCTAATCATAAAGTCCATAACACTTCTCCTATAAATAGGTGTCGGCCTTGCATTGTTCACCTCAAGTCCCCCGGTACACACAGTATGGGATGAGAATACTGAGAATCTTCACATCTTAGCTGTTCATCGTACATCGTATGGTCAATTTTCGTTAGGTACTATTTATGTTTAATTTTAAATAAAAAAATTCAAAATGATTTCTGACCACACGATGTACGATAAACGATTAAGATTTGAGGATCCCTATGATCCCCACAATTTGGATCTGGATGGGATCCAAATCCTAGAGTATGGATCGCAAATTAGCACCAAATTCGCAACTAGATTTTTTATGGGTAAACACTTTGTGGAGAAACTTTTATGGGTATCAGGAATAAAATCATGTGATATACTATTTAAAAAAAACATGATTGATATAACTCACTTATACGGTATATAATAAAATTTTGGGTGATTTTGTATAAAATCAATTAAAAGTTATGATATTAACAATAGGTCAATCAAATTTATTGGAATTATAAATAGGTTAACGAGACTTTAAGATACATTAAAACACCTCAATCAAATTTATTGGAATTATAAATAGGTTAACGAGACTTTAAGATACATTAAAACATCTCAATCAAATTAAAATTACAAATGATGCCATTACCATTTAAAACACAAAACCTTTCCATCTCCTTCATTTTAAATCGCGCCTCCCACCACCTTCAGACTTCAACCTCCCCACCTCCCACCACCTTCAACCTCCATTACTTCAACCTCCCCTACCTCCCATCACTTTCAACCTCCATTTTTCGAACACTGCAACGCAGTTTCTGTTTTATGTTCTATGATTGTGCATTCAGATTCAAATAGGTTTGTGGATTCAGATACTTTAATGAAGTGTTTGTTTCTTGTTATGTGATTGTGCATTCGGATTCAAATAGGTTTGTGGATTCAGACACTGTAACGCAGTGTTTGTTTCGGATATGTGGATTCAGACACTTCATTGCAGTGCTTGTTCCCTGTTGTGTGATTGTGCATTGAGATTCAAATAGGTTTGTGGATTCAGAATGCAGTGTTTATTTCTTGTTCTGTGAATTCAAACACTTCGTTGCAGTGTCTATTTCATGTTTTGTGCTTTTACGTTAATGTGTTTTTACAGTGTTGGCGTCTTTATCTTCGCCAACAAGTTGGAGTCTCAATCTTCACCAACAAGTTGCAGTGTCTATTTCATGTTCAGGGGACATGGCACACGAGGGTCTCCTTTGTCGACGGAGATCTCATCGGTGCCATGTTGGATCCGCTTTAGAGAAATGTTGTGGATGTGCTTGGAGGGGATGATGGCGACTTTCTCGAGGATCTTGTTGTTGGTGTGAAGTCAAGGGCCATGCACCAGTAGCAGCGATCGATCACCCGGGGGGAAAATTTATTCACTGATTTTGTGCGGACTCAGCCCATGGTAGTGGATCCCAAAGGCAGCAAGAAACTAGGACAAATTTGGTGGTGGAAACAAGAATTGGGTTTTGATCCTAGAGGAAGATACATTAGTACAAAAAACTACTTGCACGACAGACAAAACAAATTTCGTCGTGCAATGGTACCTTGCGCAACAAGGAACAGACCTTCATTCGCAAAGATAGTGAAGTTTGCGTGAAGGAGCACTTAGTCGTGCAAAGCCTTTTGGACGATGACAAAAAACATGTTCGTCGTGCAAAGCTAACAAGAAAAACTTAGGGTTTTTTTTTTTTTTTTTTTGGCGAGAAACCTAACCTGCGACGAAGATTTTTCCTCTACATCTTTGAGCAACAAAGGGTTCGTTGCGCAAAGCTTGTTGAATCTTTGTGCGACAAAGGCTTTGTCGCGTAAAGCTTGTTCATGTTCTTGGGCAGAACATTTAGCACTTTGGAAACCGAGGAACATTTGCGCGACAAAGGCTTCGTCACGCAAGTTATAGTCAGTTTTCAGAGCATTCAGTGCATGTGAATCAACAGAATCTGAAACTATTTAGTGAGGTCTTTGCGCGACAAAGACTTTGTCGTGCAAAGGCCTTATCCTTCCCATAAATATGCCATTCTCTTCTCTTTTTTCTTCACAATTCTGTTTGTGCTGAGATGGAGGATAAAAACAAGGATGATAATGTGATTGACGCCGACCTGAATGATTTGATGCAGCATTTTCAGTTCACGCATGCAATTGTTGTAGCCATGAGGAACAGTTGTCTGACTACGGAGTGGCGTTCTTGGAAAGATGTGCTAGAGAATGCGAAGAAGGTTGTGATGGATGAATTATTAGTAAGTATACTATTGATGGATCAATAATTAATTTTGTGAAATTTGTTGTTATATGTTAGAATTAGTTATTTGCATATATGTGTAACAGTGTAAGTATACTCTTCATGATGAGCCGAAAGAACTGTTGAAGAAGTTGATGGAGGATGCATTGGAAGGAGGTTACAATAGGTGGCGTTATGATGTCTTGCAGAATGGACCAGAACCATCGAAATAGTAGTTTTAAATTTATGTTTTGTATGACAATATTTAAATTTAAGGTACTTTTTATAAGTTAAGTATTTCGACTTAATTATGTTTTAATTAATGTTTGGTTATTTAAATAATTGAATGGAGTATAATATCAATTTATTTAAGGTATTAATTGAATGGAATATAATACTAATTTATTTAAGGTATTAATTGAATGGAATATAATACAATTTATTTAAGGTATTAATGATTTAGTGTATTAAGTGAATGAAATATAATATCAATTTATTTAAGGTATTAATTATTTAATGTATTAATTGAACGGAATATAATATCAATTTATTTAAGTTAGTAATTATTTTTAGAATACATATTATAACTGAAAATTTGTTGGTAATTATAAAGTTTACGTAAACATAGATATCTATGTTTACGTCAATCTTATAATTACAATAAGTTCGTCGCTAAAACCTTTGCACAACAAATATGTTGTTATGCAAAGTCTTGTGCGACAACGTTTCATCGTGCAAGGGTCATCATTTATAGGTCAACGTATTTGGTGCATTTGAATTAGAGAAATAAATAAGGTATTTATTGCATGTGTTTGCGCGACAAACATTTCGTTGCGCAAAGTCCCTAACCTTCCTATAATATGCGCTTTTGTTGTCCTTATTCTGTACAATTCGTTTCAAAAACACTTTGCAATTATCACGATTATAATCAGTTCGTTCTTTGAGTGTTGGTACAATGGGCGACAAAAATGCACGTTCATTAAAGGCAACAGATGGAGAAGGTTCTGGAAAAGGTTTGCGTTGAAATTTTTGCATTTTGTATAAAGATTTTATTTAGCTTTAGTATTATGAAATTATTTTTTGTTGATAGACAAGAAGAAAAGAGCTGCGGTACGGGTTCGACATATATATGGGAAGAGCTGTTGACATACCCTGACCGAGATCAAGGCATGCTGGCCGGCACGTGAGAGTGACGTAGCCATGTGCACAGTGCGGAAGCAATAAAGATAAGAATTATATGAATAATTAAGAACTAAATTACTAGAGTGCACTACTAAACAGAAGGTGATAGAAGTTAGTTACAACAGTAAACACTCCTAATCAGAGCATAATAAGTCTAGGTGCAGTCCAGTAGGACAAGTACTAGTTACATAGTACTAGGAATGTCCTACTATTAATCAAATAGGTCAGAACAACTGACAATCCCGAGCCACCAACATCAAACTTACTTAGAACCTGGAGGGGCGCAAAACAGAAAACGTGAGTGGGCAAAAAAAAAAAACAAATGTTTTACAAAATCATTTCATTTATCAATATACTAACCCCTCGCTGTAAAACATGTATAATTTTTCCCAGAATCAGAATATAAGCATATATATAATTAGATATGAAATATATCAACTCAATTCATGCTTCACATAATTATATTCATATGTATGCCATGCCAAAATATAACAAAGTAAACAATCCAGGTAAGAATGATTTCATACAAATATGATATGTTAGCCGGAACCCCTGAGGTAGTCTATATAGCTAAATTCATAGCTCAAAAGTCAATCTGGCCGGAGTCACTACAATGACCTATACGGCAATATACTGCACATAAGTCGGAACCACTAAAGAGGGTCTGTACGACAAGATTGGGTGAAATATAATTATGCTTAACTTTATTCTCTCATAATAGCCGGGCGATAAATCGCTAGTTACCTATGAGTCGGAACCATGAATAAGGTCTGTACGACAAGACTGTGCACTTAAGTTGGATCCAATATGAGCATATAGTGTGGGAGGTGACGTAAATAAACAGGCATGTACCTCATATCTCTGGCTAAATCACAATCACCCTAGGTGCAGTTTTATGAGCTCAACATTATTCAACCACATATCACATCATCGATGATTCACATAACCAAACATAACTTACCTACACTTACCTGTGCCTCCACAACACCACATTTATATATATATATATGCAACCATGAAATGCATATTCAGTATATAAAAGCAATTGACATATTATTTCAAAGCATACATTACTAAAAATGCATTTATGGGAAATATATCAAATATATAGATATATACTGAAAACAAAAGCCCACTCACTGGTATGTCGAAGGGTCGTAGCCCCTGAATCGCCTGTGGATACGCTCGCCATCGGGATAGGCCTCACCTATATGCGAATTAACTATAAAAATATTATTTTAAAGCACATATACAAAACTAGCTAATAACTTCTCATACATTGTCCAATTTGGGTATATGAATATACCACAGTGATCTACATAACTCCACGGACCTACCCAAATTTTCAAAATAAATTTTTGACCCCGTACGCGCCGGCCAAGGAACGGCAATACGCGTAGCCACGCACAGGAGATCCTGACGGATCCTTCAACGGCGTCAGGAATATTCCTCGAAATATTCCGTTAAATCCTAACGGTAACCGTCAATCATAACTGACGGCGTGAGAATATTCCGTCATACTTGACAGAATATTCCTTCACCTCCTAACTCCAGCTCCGGCAACCGTCGCCGGCGCCGGAAACTAGGCAAAACTTCAAACTCACTATTCTCCTTCGTTTCTTCACCATTTTTCATGCAATTGGTACCAAAATGAAGAATAACATGTAGAATCACATTATACTACTTTTAAGCATTGAATTCCACTAGAATCTACCTGAGGAAGCTCGATAATCCGGTCGACTTTGAAAAGCTTCGATCTCGGTCCTCCGACGTCCAAACTCTTCCAACGAGCTACCCCAAGGCTCGTGAGGACCTCCTTAAGCCTTCTATGTGCTTAGAATTCCCTGAAATGCAAGGTTTTACATGTGCATGAATAGTGCACAAAATCAGGGTTAGTGTTTCTCAGGTTTCCGACGCATTCCCATCCAAACAAGGGTATCAATAGACTCATGAGGTTACAATGAACAAGGACCTTACCTTTAAAGCTTCGATTCGTGCTCGAGGGTGAGCTTTGTGTCTTGTCCATACGTAAGGGAAAGAGAGAGAGTGTCTGAGAGAGATGAGAGGATACGGGAGAGGAGAAAGAGTGAGTATTGTGTGTGTGAGTTCCACGTGGTCACTAACCAACCAAGGAAAAATATCAAGTCTCCAAAACAAGTCACACACACACTACAGCTTTAACGTTCAAAGGTTAGAACCGTCATTTCGCACTGTCGAAAATCAATTATTTGGGATGGGTTGTGACAGCCGTTACCGAATCAACGCGCTGCAGCACTACAGCAAGAACAAGAAGTACCGGCGGTTGAGTAGAATAGGATTTATATTTTAATATTATTGCTTATTTAATAATTATTTATGAATTTTAAGTTTTTTTAGTATGAAAATTTTTGATTAAATATGTACTTGATGTTTATTATGAATGAAATTAATGCATTTTAATAAGTAAGTATATTAATTAAATATGCACAAATGGAATTATTTATTAAATATGTATGTGGTTTGAAAAAATTTGAAGAGTTAATGGAAAAATGTTGCCAATATCCCAAAAAAAAAAAAAAGCACACTCATGACAAACCATTGTTCGTCGTGCAATGGGTTTAAAAAACCCAGGAAAGTCAAGGGCATGCAAAAAGTGTAGTGCAATGGGTTAAAAAATCCTGGGAAATCGTAGTCTAATGGCGCAAAAAATGTTGAAGCCCAAGGGTTTGCTCGATGATGGTTGCGTTGTGCAAAAGTTTTTGATTTTACTGAACTTAAACAGATTGCAGGAAGGCAGAAACTGCCTTCCCCTGGTGCAATTTCCAACAGTTTGAGGTATCATTTTTCTTAACTAAGTTATCTAATTAATTTCCATTCATTTAAATTGTGTTGTATGTAGTTTATAGGTGTTGTGAGTTTATGTATTTGTATGCAACCATTTTTGTATGGATGTACAAAAAATGGTTTGCAATGTTCATATGGGCTTAGTTTCTCGTTTGAGAATTAGTTGGATTTTGCAAATGGATGCGAAAGTATGACTACGGTCCAATTAATTCTTGAATTGTCCCAAATTTTTGGACAATTTGAGATTGCACATGTACATGTTGTAGTTTGCGGTTCACGCATTAGAGTTTGAGCATGGGATATGTGGTAGCATCTCTTTGCATTCTTCGAGTGATTCGTAGTTTTTGGTATCTACGTCATGCACTTGAAGAACAACAGGGAGATGTTGTCGAATTTTTTCCACGCTCGAATTCTAATGTGTTGGAACTGTAAATTACAGCACATAACTGTGCATTCTTGAATGAGATAGGACCCATACCGGAGGCATAAGGTGGCATGTCATAATTGAAGTTGTTGTAAACTTTGTAATTTTTTTTTTGTTTGCAGGTGAAATGGACAAACAATGGATACATAATCCTAATAGAAGTGCTGATGAATATTTGGATGGAATAAATCAGTTCATCGATTTTGCAATTGCAAGCAACCATGGTTCAACTCAAATTTGGTTTCCTTGTAGAAAGTGTAACAACTTAATGATTGAATATTTTGAAACTGTTCGATACCATTTAGTGAGAAGTGGGATGATGGAAGCCTGTACTACGTGGAATCATCATGGAGAACAAATACAATATGCTTCTTCATCTGACACTACCCGAGCAGTGGATACAGCTGACTCTGTAGTGATTCCAAATGATCAAATTATGGACATTATCAATGATGCTTTTCCAACCGCTAGTTCGAATACGAATGTGGAAGTAGAAGATGGTGTCCCTCCCACCATGGATAACGAAGCATTTGAAAAATACGAAAAACTATTAAAAAGTGCCAAGCAAGAATTATACCCCGATTGCGAAGGATTTTCGATGCTCACAGCCATTGTTGAGTTGATGCATGGAAAAACAAAGTTTCGTATGTCGAACCAGTGTTTTGATTACATTTTGGGGGTTTTCAAGAGGATGCTTCAAAAGGACAATTGCCTTCCTAAAGATCATAAAAGTGTAAAGAAGGTGCTGAGTGGTCTTGGATTGGGATATGAAAAAATTCACGTGTGTAAAAATAATTGCATTTTGTTCTACAAAGAGAATAAAGCATTGGATAAATGCCCTGTATGTAATGAGTTGTGGTTTAAAATGACATCTCAGAATAGAAGAGTGAAGATTCCACAAAAAGTTATGCGTTATCTCCCATTAAAGCCTAGGTTGCAGCGATTGTATACGTCAAGCACAATGCAAGTGACATGAGGTGGCATAAGGACAGACGGGTGGATGACGATGTTATGAGACATCTTGTAGATGGAGAGGCCCGAAAAGAGTTTGATCGGTTGTACCCCGAATTTGCACGTGAACCCCATAACATTAGATTGGGACTTGCGACAAATGAGTTTAATCCATTCGGGGTTCTAAACCAATACCACAACACTTGGCCAATCTTCGCAATTCAATATAATTTGCCACCTTGGAATTGCATGAAAAAAGAATTTATGATGATGGCATTGTTAATAACCGAAGATCCAGGCACATGTATTGATGTGTATATCCAACCGTTGATCGATGAACTATAAGAATTATGGGAAAAAGGTGATCCCACATATGATAAATTTACCGGGAAGATGTTCACTTTGAGAGTAGCCTTGATGTGGACTATAAATGATTTTCCTGCGTATGTTATGATGTCTGGGTGGAACACTAAGGGCTACTACGCATGCCCAGTTTGCAGAGAGGACATGACGTCTAGTTGGCATGCAGGAAAAATTTGTTACCTAGGGCATCGTAGGTGGTTGTCGTGAGACCACGAGTGGCGTTAGAATGAGATAACCTTCTTTAATGGCACTTAGCTTTGGCCAAGTCCCAGAGAATAGTCCGGCGATGAAATTTTGGCTCAGGTGAATCGGTTGGATTTTGCTTCATTGGGCAAGTCCGTAACTAGGACAAGACCAGACACACATCTAAATTGGACACACAAGACGAGGTTGTTCGAGCTCCCGTACTGGTCCAAATTAAAATTGAGACACAATATCGATGTAATGCATGTTGAGAAAAATGTGTTTGATACATTGGTTGGAATTATATTGGATATTGAGGGAAAAACAAAAGACACAATAAAAGCTCGGATTGATTTGGAAAAAATGGGAATTAGGCCAGGTTTATGGACGATGAGGGACGTACACATAGCTAGAAAGAAGCTTGCATGGTTTTCGGTGAAGCCGGATAAGAGGAAAGAGTTTTTGTAGTTTCTATCTTCTGTAAAGTTTCCAGATGTGTAAGCTTCAAACTCGTTGCGCAAACGTGGATGGAGGCAAATTTTTTGGCCTCAAGAGTCATGATTGTCATGTCATACTTCAACGCCTTCTTCCAGTGGGAATTCGACACCTCTTGCTTGAAGACGTGATTAAGCTAATTATGTTGTTGCTTGAAGAGTGTATGGAACAGGGCAAAGCCCGAATAATCAATCGTGGAGGCATGGGTTGGCTTTGAGTCCTTTACATTTTGTGCAATGTACCTACAAGACGTTGAGACTACGTTCAACCGACAATAGCGCAATAATGACGGTGGTGTGAGAAGTGAAAAAATTTCTTTTGTTTTCCCAAATTGCACGACCATATGGCGAACCAATTAGAAGGGAGGCGTGTGACAAAAAGGACATGGATGTAGCACATTCGTTTGTACTTAACAATTGTTACGAGACAATTACGTACCTAGATGAGCATGAAGAGTTGATAGCGGGAACATCCTTCACATTTATATGTTAAAAAGCATCGTGAATTGTTTCCTTGATGGTTTTGTGAAACTGTATGTTGTTCGTGTTTGAGTTTGTTGCATAATTTTAAATGTTAACCTAACTCGACATCTTTTCCTCTTTTATTTAGGTGAAGAAATTGAAGGAAATTAATTCGCCCACTTACAATGAAGAATTGTACAGCTTGGTGATTGAGCCCCTAAGCGTAGAATTGTTGTCACACCTCGCCCCCGAAATATTTATTTTCGGGAAATAATTTCGATGATAGGCCCAAATTAAACTCTTTTTTACATTACTACCAATAATCACAATTCTTTATTTAACTTTCTTAATCTCTCACAAAAACTATAAACATAATTATCTTGCCAAACATACAATTAAATTTCATAATTTATCACCAATTTCTTCTCTTAAATCAAATTCCCAACAAGAGATAAAATCTCAATTATTTAAGGCTGCATCTAACCCAGTTAGACTGCCTACGTACCCTTGAGCGGGATCAAGCCTTTCGTAGTTCACCCTTCAATTTTAATCCATTTCCGAAAATAGTCTATTAACCGAAATATCCAACATTTGTGTTAATAATCGAAACACATCAATTGGTTACCAATTATGGATTTAAAATATCTAAATTTGCATAAAAAGGCAGCATCGACCCACTGGCCACGCGCCACCGTGGGTGGTAGTAGGCCGTCCCGACTCGCCGGAAAATTGAACTATTTCAAAAAATTACCAAATTTTACAGGAATGTACAACTCGAGGAGAGGAACATTTTTCATACCTGGACCAAGGTCCAATTCGGCCGAGAGAAGCCCCAATTCCACTCAAACCCGTCAGAACCCAAGAATTTGGGTGCTCTTGATTCAACTCCAAAACAACTCCGCTAGCCCCAAAGTTGTTTGGGCTTTGTTCCTGAGCTTAAGAGAATGCTATAGGTGGTGGTGATCAAAGGAAATTGTTTCCAAAATTGGAGAATCAACGTAAGAACACCTACACCCACCGTGTGGTTTTTCCGAATTCCAAGCCAAATACTTTTGAGTTTGGAGTGTAATAGGAAGAGGGAATGATGGGAATGTTTTCCTGATGGTTAGGTGACTTGGTTTGCTGAAGAAATCAATGAATTCATCGGGGAACATAAATGGAAGCTGGGTCAGGTCGAAGAAGGGGGACGGGTAAAGGATTCCCTGTTTCCCCTCGTTCTCTCCTTTCCCTTCATTTCTTTCTTTTCTGATTGGTCCTCCCCCCATCCTTTTCCTCTTTCCTCTCATTTCTCTTATTTTCCTTCCATCACAGTCGTGCATCCCTCTTATTTCTTTTCTTTTCCTTTCATCCCAACCACACACGTGGTAAATCCTTTGCTCCAGAAAATTTGGAGCCTTCTAAATAAGGGCCAAATTACAAAAATGTCCTTAACTTAAACGTTAATAACTTTTTCGTTATAACTCTATTTCATGAATGGTTTGCGCCTACACGTTCGTGAGATCGAATTCTATCTAAATATGCCAAGAAATACGATAAAATATGCGATGATAAAATACATCCTCATATATTTCAATTTAGCCAACTAAATTATAAAAATTCCGGAAATAAAACTTTAAAATTTCTCAATTCAATTTTTATAACTATAAATTGATTTATTTTCGATTTTCTCCACATATTCGTATATTTAAATTTTTAGGGTATTACAATTGTACTCCGGTTGTCATGTAAATGACATCAAGTTTTTGGCAGCTAATCGTGATGACAACCTTTGTACGCAAAATAGTGGGGTACATGTACCGAGTGCAGGCGACAATGCAGACATTGATTTCTATGGAAAACTCACAAGTGTTGTGCAATTGCTTTACAAAGACCGGTGTCAAGTTATCTTCTTTAAGTGTCACTGGTTTGATACAAACCCACGTCGGGTTGGAAGTGTTAAGCGAGATGATGGTTTGCTATCGGTCAGCACTAATAGATGTTGGTGTAATGACGACCCATACATTTTGGCAACGATGGCTAAACAAATTTTCTACATAGATCACCCTAAGGCCATGAGGGGATGGAAAGTAGTTCAGAAGATTGAGCACAAAGAGGTGTATGATATTGCGGATCGAGATCTTGCTGCCGATGATGATTATGGTGACGTTGCTGACCAACAATTGGAGACTTCAATGGCACTTGGTGCATATACACTGCGGGATATGACTATTGTACAAGAACCGTATTAGGTAGTTGGAGGTCCTGAAATTGAAATATCCATCGATTCCATTACGATTGACCTCGGGGATCTACCTCAATACAATGCACCCGTGCAAAGGACGATGTTGGTGTGTGTACAGACGAGGAGGAATAAGAGTCTGAATCTGACGATAGTGATGATCTTTATTCTAGTTCAGATGAGGATTAATGAAAAATTGTGATGTATATTAATTAAATGTATTGAATGGTATTAAAAAAATGTTGTATACAAACAAAAGTTTCCTTTAAAATTTGTAACAAAATTAAATTAAAAAAATTTATTATTTTTTATTTAAACCAAAAAATAAATTAAATTTACAGTTATGCACAATGACGTTTTATAAATAGTTGTCGTGCAAATGTTAAAACATTTATTTTAAAAAAAAAATTGGTTGCGCGACAAATGTTTAAACATCTTTGTTGTGCAAACATGTAAAAATTTTGATTTTTTTTCCCAAAATTGGGCGCGTTTGTAAGTCGGTGCCTTCAATTCATTTCGCACAAATATTTGTCTCAGACTTATGCTCATCTCTTTCGCTTCTAATTCGAACTCCTCTTAGACCCAAGCTGCTCTCTCTCTGGCTCTCTGTCTCTCTCTCTGTCTCTCGCTTGTAATTCGAACTCTATCTCTCTCTCTATCTCAGACTCAATCTCAGTGTCTCCTTCTCTCCCTCTCTCGCACTCCCTCAGTTTCTCTGTCTCTCTGTGACTCTCCGGTTCAAAACCACATCACTCTGACGCCACACCGCACACAACTTTACTAGGTAAGGACCCAGTCTCCCTGAATTCATCTCTTTAATTCAATTATTTATAAGTGCAATTTTATGAATTTTGATCTTCAATTGTTTTAGTTACAACATTTAGGGATTTAGGGTTGGAATTAGGAATTGTAGTTGCTCACGGTGTAGGGTTTTTGAATTAGGTTTGAATTACAGATTTACAAGTTGGGGAATTTTTCATTTATTTAGGGTTTTGAATTATGAGAAATTAGTAAGGAAGGGAATTTCGATGTCCAATCATTGTTGATATAGCCCTGTGTTGGATTGGTGAATGTTCTGAATTTTTTTTTTATAACAAGCTCACAACTAATACTACTTTTTTTTCTGTTGGATTGGTGAAGGTTGGATTGTTGAATCGTACTATATATAGCCCTGTGTTGTCATTGTCCTACAAAAATTAAACTGAATTTGGTTGTGTTCAATTCCCCAATATAGTTGATAAGAGTCCAGGGAATTTCCTAGCAGTTCAAATTATTCTTGCCATTCGTTATATATGTGCTACTACTGCTTTCACGAAACATTCAACCCTATGTAAATGTAGAAACGAGGTAGATTTGAATTGTTTAGCTAAGAAGGGAAAATAAAGTAGTTTAGTTCATAGATGATAACCTCTACAATACCACTTTTGATGTAAGTATTGCTTAACATATACATATACATATGTGTGTGTGTGTGTGTAAGTATTGCTTAACATATACATATACATATATATATATATATATATATGTGTGTGTGTGTGTGTGTGTGTGTGTGTGTGTAAGTATTGCTTAACATATACATATACAAAATAAAAACTAGTTGCATGATCAATGATATTAAATACTAATCTTATAGTGAAATTGCAGTGTAGAAAAACATGAATGATACTAATCTTATAATAATCTTATTGTCCGACCAACTTCAACGCCATTGTTTTTGTCCATTTGTAACTGCTCATGCTGAATCAGCATCTTGTCCTATTGCCTTTTGTAATCATTGTCCATGTACAAGTCTCTTAGCTTCTCAGAAAAGCAATTCTCAAATAGCGTCACACTCAAGTATGTCAAAGGACCATCCTGAATGCAAGAAAAAAGATACATAACATCGGGTTGGGATTTAGGGATTTAGGGCAGCAATGGGTATTCTTTGGTCTTAGGGAAATAAAGCAAGGTCTATGAAACAATCCTTGATAGGGGCCATTTCTATATTCAATCATCTAAGGAACTTTTTAATAGAAGAACCTTTAGATAATTCTGTGTTTGATTTTCCATTTGATATGTGACATGCATTACAAAGTAAGCCTTCATATTGGAACCTATTATGTGAAATGCTTTGCTATTTGTACAAGTCAGAAAATAAAATGGTGCTTCTATCACTGTTGAGCAAAAATTGTACATAATATGTAAACAAATAATTCACTCGACACAATTTCACCCTCGTTCATTCTTTTGAGGAGGGTTTTATTAATTCGAGTTCGACCCATTCTAGGCTACGCGCCTATTAATTACAACCTTTCTTTTGGGAAAGGAATACCCTTTGATTCTAATATGAATAAATCGTAACTTGAGGATTTGGGTGTTTATTTGATTTTGTGACTGCATCTAGGTAAAGCCTTAGATTGCGTACGTACCTTCGTTGAGGGATCAAGTCACTCGTAGTTCCTTGTATGCTTGATACTTGTTTGGATTTGATGCCTTGTGCAGTTTTAGCTCATGCGGGTGAGGATTTTGCGTCATTGGAGCGTTTGATGCCTTGTGCAGTTTTAGCTCAAGCAGACGAGGACTTTAAGTCGTTGGAGCATTTGATTCAGCTTCATGCCATTTGGGACTTGATGCGGCTTCATGCCATTTGTGTCTTGATGCGGCTTCATGCCATTTGTGTCTTGTAAGTTTAATAGGAATATTTGATCCATTGGAGCTGTTGATGCCTTGTGCAGTTTTAGCTCGTGCGGATGAGGACTTTAAACCATTGGAGTGTTTGATGCCTTGTGCAATTTTAGCTCATGCAGACGAGGACTTTAAGTTGTTGGAGCATTTGATTCGGCTTCGTGCCAATTGAGATTTTTCTTCAGCTTCATGCCTTTTGGGATTTTACGCAGCTTCATGCCATTTGGAATTTGATGTGGCTTTGTGCCAAATGTGAAATGGCTTTGTACCATTTGAAGCGGCTTCGTGTCTTTCGTAATTTTAACCGGCTCGCTTCTCTTTTACTCTTCGTAGAATTTGTAATTAGAAGTGAATTTAGTTTATATAAACCAAGGATTCGTCTTGATTTCACGGTTGCGTCTATAATTTGATATCAGACTACCTACGTATCCTTAACGGAATCAAACCGGCGTAGTTCATAATGTTTTATTTGGATTTTCCTAATTGTGTTCAATCTTGGTAAAATGAGTAGTCAATTGGATTTGTTTGAAACCCATACATGACCTTTGGTAACATCCAATAGATCCTTGTGAAATGGGACTTCACTTTTTTCTTCAAGTAGTAACCCACGTGGGATGCGCAGTACAAAGTAAATAGGACTTTGTCCTTTCCATGAGTAGAAGGTGGGATTCACGCCATATGGACTGAAAAAAGCATTTATGTAGTCAATTGGATTTGTTTGAAACCCATACATGACCTTTGGTAATATCTAATAGAAATTAATGGGTATACTCGTAATAATCCCACTATTTTTTAGATTTGGCATTTGACTTTGGCTTGTACTTTTTTTTTATCTCCGCATTTCTGGCTACAAGAAACAATTTTTAACTTGCAAAAGCTACATAAACCCCACATGAAAGAATATCTTATTTTTTTCCTCCTCGTTTACAATTTCTTTCTCCTGAAAAATTTGTAAAGAACCATGCTTGGAATAGAGAAAATGTTTCATTTAATTCCTTCACGGGATCCATTCCATATGGATTATGTCGAACACAGCCTTCCCCTTGTTTCATATTTTTCTTTTGTACTTTCAATCCCATCTAACCATGGGATTTTGAAACCATTTGACCCAAGTCATTCCACAAAACTCCTTTTTCTCTCCACGTGAGATGCATGGTTCAAGGCGAAATAGACTTTTGTCTTTTCTTTAAGTTTAAAGTTGGGACTCCCAAGTTTCTGACAACAACTTTAAATTTATCTCCCCTTCTTTTTTATATGACTTTCCAGGCCTTCAAGTTCCAATAAGACTTTGAAAGTTCAACAAAACCTTCTTTCTTTTCCATATGAGGAGACTCCCACGTGAGGTGATCACTCTTTGGCAATTGAAAAAGGCATCATGGCAGAGAGTTCATGGCCGTGAACGACATTTGTTCGAACGGGGGAATGACGGATGCGCCTTCTCCTACTTCAGTAACCCAATGGTCATTTTCTCTGCGGAATAAAGGCACCAGTTTTGGTGGACTTTGTTTCTTCTTCTTCTTTATCGTCAGCAACCCTTTTTTCTTCACTCGACGGCTACGACGGGAAACAGAGCTCTTGAATTTGATCGGAACTTCACGGGGTGGTTTAGACCACCCCGAAGAAATTCATGGGATTAAACTGCAGCGGCGGGGAGCGGAAGTGGTGATTTCGTTGGCTTTGTTGGACTACAACTTGAGAATGCTGGGGAGTGGGAAAAGTTGAAGAAGCAAAATGCTTCTTTTCTTCCTACAAAGCAGAAGAAGGAAACAACCCAAAAAATTAAATGAGATGGCTTTATACCTTCAAATGCTGTGTAGCTTTTCCTGCTCTTTGTTCTTGCGTGTAGCTTAGGCCTGGGCACGGGCCGGGCCGAGCCAGGCCGAACCTAAGTTTGAAGGAACCGGAGCTTAAACGAAACGGGCCGGGTCGGGCCGGGTATTGGAGTTTCTAATATAGGAACCGGACATTACCCGACCCGTTTAAAACGGGCCAGTTCGGGCCGGGTCCACGGGTCCCTTTTTTTTTTTTGAAAAAAAAATAATAATCAAATTTGTACATAATACAGATTGCAAACTGCACTGCACAGATTGCAAACTGCACAACACAGATTTGCAAACTACACAGATTTGCACAGGTTGCAAACTGCACAGAATGCAAACTGCACAGATTTGCACAAATTGCAACTGCACAGAATCACAGATCATAGACTGCATTTATGCAAATTTTCCACAAATTCACCATTATTCACATCCAATCTAAATACAAAGTCCAACATTCAATTTCATAAATTAACAATACATCCAAAATAACAATATTACATCGTCCAACAAGGAAACAAGTTGCAAAACCCAAGTATTATTAAGTAAGGACTGACATACATTGGCATACTTTGCCAAGATTCATGCCTTATTAAAACTTGTAATAAGAATTCCACATTTCGCATGAACAAATATTTAGTCATCTTGGCATTACTTCATCTGTTTTTTTAGCTTACCAAATAAAACAAGAAAAACCATCCATACTTCAAAGCACTCTCGAACCTGCAAGAAGATAAAATTATTCGCTTCTTCAAGTCATCTTGGCTACTATTCGCTTCTTCATGTTCTGCTATCTATCACAACAGCCAACTACTTCAATCTAAGAGACAAGCTAACTTTTGATCTCAACCATTCCGTTTAACAATGGATGCTCTTGTAGCTATCTCATTGACTTCCCTATTATTTACATAAACAATGCAACAAAAGCCAATCTTTATACTGCAGATAAAATTTCAGCTTTGGCATCTCTTATCCATCATAAATACAATTCTCCAAAAGCACAACTAATTTGCACAAATCAACATACGAAAACAAATTCGGCTGCAGAAATCGAACCTATAAACCAAACTGATCCATTCCAAATAGCAAAACCAAACCAGAAACGCAGTATCGTATTCACATTTCTATAACCAAAGCATACAAATCAAAAGTACAAAATCTTACATTTAGGACACGAGAGATTCCCTAAGTCTTGAGAAGTTCAGACTTCAGAGCGAGAAGCTTGCCAAATTACTACAAAATTATCAATTCAATCATCAATCTACTGCAAAATTAACTCTAGTAACCTAGTTCAAAAACCCTAAAATCCCAAATTCCAATTTAAAAACCCTAAAATCCCTACACCCAAAATTCAAAATTTCAAATTAATAACAAAACCCTAATTCAAAATTACCTAAATTTTAGAGGGATGATGGCTGGTACCAGTGTCCTCGACGATGGTGATGGGGTGATGGCGGTCACGACGGCGGGGGTCGCTGACGAAGAGGAGAGAATCGACGGCAGTGGGGATGGCCTGGCCCCTGGGTTCTCTGGGATGTTGTCGAGGAAGATGATGGGTGGTGGTGCCGTTGTCTTTGCCGAGGAGAATCGACGGTTGGTGAGGGGGAGGACGATCGGAGTGGAGGGAAATATCGAAGGACTAAGAGTCTGAGAGTGAGAGAGCGAGAGTCGAGATGAGAGACATAGAGAACTTAGGGTAAAACTAAAACTAACGGTTCAGATTAGATATGGTAGCTTATTCATCAATCTGGTCCGTCCATTTTAATTACAAACGGGTCAGTCCGGGTACCCGCGGTTCCTATACTCCAGGAACTGGCCCGAATCGAAAATCAAAAAGGCCCGCCCCGGCCCGCCCCGTTTCTCATTTTTAAAAGTAGGAACCGGCCCGTACCCGCCCCGAACCACCATTACCTGCCCCGACCCGCGGTTCCTGTACCCGTTTGCCCACCCCTAGTGTAGCTCTTGATTTTTTCTTCTTCTTTCTTTTCCTTTGTTATGCCTTTGCTCTCGTGCTTTGCCTTTCTGTTCTCTTCTCCGTGCTTCTCAATTTTTGCAGCGTCTCCTCTCTTGTTCCCGTTTTTTCCCTTTTGCACTGCAACTAGTACTTATTTATAGGCATGGTTGGAAGGCTCTGGAGTTTTTACGTGGGGGAGTAGAGGCCTCCACTTTCCCTTAACTTTTCCCACTATCTGTGCATCAATCTTCCACGACTGCAACCTTCCCACATTTTGCAGAAAATGAGGAGTTTTTGCTCCACGTTTCTTCCTCTTCTGTAGGGAGATATATGTGTTTTTCTTTATATATATTTATTATTATTTTTGCTCCCGTCTTTGTCGACTTGGGTTTTCCAAGTTTGAGACGTGCTACCTTTCCTTTGTCTTTTGAGAAGTTTGTTTGTTTGCAAACTTCTCTTTAATTTTTTTTTAATTTTTTTTTTGTTCAACAATCACTCTTTGGATACATAAAGCATCTAGTGTGATGTTTGTGTGGTTGAAAGATCGAATAACTTATAATTAGTGGATTCAAGCGTTGAATAAATCATGGTTTATGGTTTTTTGGGTTTTCTTGTGTTGTTTTCATTCACCTTATATATGTGAAATGAAATGCATATAATAATTTGATTATCTAAACAGATTCATGATTGTTTTTGTAGATGTCGAACTTAATATCATATCAGTGGACAGCTAGTAGGGGTAGTGAGACACCTTATCAAGAAGGTAATGTTACTAGCACCTCCACACCTGATTTGGACACGACAGGTGTCTCTCTGGTCGCGCCATTAAGGCCAACGATGTCTACGGCTGCTGCGTTACCGACTTCTTCGGTGACTCATCCTGTCCTAAGCGCCCGACAGACTCATCGACGACCGTGGACTTCTGAGGAGGCTCAGCCGTCTGGTGACACTTCCTCTGTCCATGGAGAGGCGTCCCAGACAGGTAAGCTTGCTCCCTCCCTCCCTCCCGCCTTCTCCTCCTCTTCTGGTGTATATTAGTGTAGATAGCTTATATGTAAACATATTTAACCAAACAAAATAGGGAACATATAATTATGGAGATGCTCATTTAAAATGATTCTATTATACACCAGTTGAAGTACTTCAAGCACAATAATCATTTTGATCTTGTTTTCAAAGAGCATCATAATTAAATACTATTCTTGCTTTTTGAAGAAACTTGTATGATTCATAAGAGCTGAGTACACCTCCCAAAAAAACCAAATGTGATATAAAAGGAAGCATATATTAGCTGCTGTAAGTATAATTTTGTTCACTAAAACATTGACATAAATTATTAAATTGCATGGAATTCCCTTATCATTAATCAGCTTTATTTCTAAAGTGACTTGATGGTGCTGAATTTTTTTTTAAAATAGCAGCATGCCTGTTTTAGATTTAAATTTTCCTATACTTCCCGAAGTCGAAAATCCTTGAAAGTTTAACACAACTTCGTTTTAGGTGTCTACTTTGAATCTGAAAATTTTCATACTATTTTGGTTAAACGAATTATTTTCAGTGAATTTTACAGTATAGGTCGTTTCTGCAGTTTTTATTACCACAATATGTCTTTAATTTTATTTCTTTGAGTTACCTTTGTAGTTTGGTGTAATGTAATTGTTTAGTTTAAATCTTCATTGACATAATCTTATGCTAATATTTGTTTTACACCCTTAAAGAACCTTTTTATTCTATTTATTTCTCTTAATCTCACACGTCGAGTTTTGGGGTGTGACAATTTTGCTCCTAGCAACTAGAGGCATAAAGTGCAAATTTACTGCATTATTAGTTGGATAATCAAACTTCCACTTAAAAGATGGATATTCAAAATCCCACCATTTCCCTTCAAGTATAGAATGTGAACTTATCTTGTGTAATTAAAATGAGAACCATAATATAATTAAGGAATCTTATCATCTCTAATAATTGAGCAGCAACGTTAAAAATATTTGATGCAAATCGAACTGATCTTTTAATTTATCCAGAGAATAACATGCATGCTAGCTAGTTATTTTGAATTCTGATTTTGACATATATTAATGATTGTTAAGTAGCACTAAGAAGTCATATCAATTTTGTTTTAACGTCCCCAGTTGGTATAAATTGTTTGAATTGTTGGGTGGATGTGTTGTTTATGTTGTTATATTGTGTGTAGGTTTTAGGAAATGTTATAGTTTTAGGAGAGGTTCTGCCGAATTTTCGGTAGAAAATAGAAATTGTCTAATGTTTACTTATCGTGCGGCTGCAATAAAGGAGCAGCACAATGCGTTGGCCACCGACGTTGGCTGCATTATCAGGAGCCATTGCCCCTTCAGGTGGGAGTCATGGAGAGCTGTGCCATAAGAAACCAAAGACGCCGTGCTTTTTGAATTATCGGTAAGTATTTCCAACCTCAAATACTACATTTTTATTAAAGTATACAAAGATTATAAATTTTAACTACTATTTATTTGTTGAGTTTTGCAGCATCATTATGAGCTCTCCAACCTCGATTCCAACCAAATGGAGTACATCACCGACCTTTGATCTAGTAGGTTCACTCAATGGAAGAGCGACCTCCATAAGCATTATGAGCTATATGACGGTCCGGAGGCCACTCTAGAAGTTGGGTGCCCTATGGAGTTGCTAGACCGTCGGGATGAATGGGAGTGACTCTGCAGCCATTTTCAAGACGAGAAATACTTGGTACCTATAATTTATATTTCAATAATATATTAATAAAAAATTTTACAATTTAAAATAAACATTTCATTTTTTTTTCATTCATTTGTTATAAATATCTAAACTAATACGTTTTTTTTAACTCAACAAAAAAAAAAAAAAAAAGTGAAGGCAAACTCGATCAATCAGTCGAAGAAGAAACTTCTTTACCGATCCGGGTCACGACGCTTCTCTTAGAGGTTGGAGGAGCGATGTAAGGTAACTATATATTTATTTTAATTATTCAATCTTTTTACTCTTTATTACAGAATTGGTAATCTATGTTAAAACTTTTCAAAAATTTTCAAGGGGGGTCAAAGTTTCCTGAAATTGACATGTTCAAGGAGGTGTACGTTCGGCCCGGGGATGAGCTGACAGAGCAGCTTCATGTAAGTTCTTTCACATTTATAATATTCAATTTGTATTAATATTAATTATGTTTATATGCAAATTAATATGTTTTTTTTCATTTTTCTAGTCTACCATGGTGAAGAAGGGCCAGACAGTTCTGAAGAAGGTGGCTTCCCAGCTTCCCCTAGATACCCCGATCAAGGAGGTGTTTCCCCCTTAGGATGCTGGGTTTCAGATCATGACCGACACACTTGATTAGATCCTCGGTTGTCGGAGTGGGAATGCTCACCGGGGGCTTGAGACCCATCTGCCTCATCCTTTAGGCAGAAAACTGAACAGGCAGATACGTTGACATCTGAAGTGGTGGGCTTGAAGGAGCAGATTGCGGCCCAACAGTCACAGTTGCGGCCCAAATCAATGTCATGAACCAAATACGTCGTGCACTTCAGATCTCTGGCATTCAATTCCCCAATGTTGAACTACCTCTAGAAACGACCTCCCAGCCCCCTGCCGTAGCAGCTACATCCTCCCAGTCCCCCATCACAGCAGCTACGACCTCCTAGCCCCCTTACACAACAACAACACCACTAGCCGGGGATTGTAACTTCGAGGACTTCTTTTTTTAGTTTTGTTTTAAATTGTTTTAGAATTTAAAAATACTTTTTTCCATTGTATGTACATTTATAATAATTTTTCAATCAATATTCTTCTTTACATTTTCTATATTTATTTTCATTAAATTGACTTTTACATAAGCGAAAAAAAAAATATTTATAAAACTAATTTACAAATAAATAATAAATAAATAATAGATTACTTAAAAAACTAATTTTAAAATTTGACTGCGACGACCTCTATATCCGTCGTGCAAAGGTTTGTGGGTCAAATGACAACCTCTGTCGCACAAAACTTAGAGGGTCGAACCCGTACACCGTCGCGCAAGAGTTTGGGGGTCAAAACCCAGTTTCGTCGCTCAACACGTGCAACGACCATGACTTCTGTCCCGTAATCTTAATTTTCAATCGACGAAGATATTTTCTCCTTCGCACAATGCTTGACGTCACAAGCTTTGTGCGACGGAGTCTTCGCCGCCCAATGTTTCCGGCGATGATTTTCCCTTTGCACGACAATTTCCCCTTCGTCACCCAAGATGTTATTCCTAGTAGTGATAGGTGGTGGAAATAGGAATTTGGGGTGTTTGGTGGTGGATGCAGGATAGGAATTTGGTTTGGTTTTTTTTTTTATAATATTTTAATTAATTAAATAGTTAATTATGTGACATTCATCATTGACCTAATTAATAAAAATATTTCATTGATATATGGCTTAATAGTACAGTTTTTATTAACCTTTGGCCAAATTATCATAAATTTTACGTGTTATAATTTAAGTAGAACAATAATGTTTTATGTTGTGTTTTAAGTACATTTAAAAAATGCTTATCCTCTACATTTTCCAAAAGATTGATTCATGAACCTCATTTTCTTTACCTTTATTATTTAATTCTTTATTTACTTTCTCTCATAATTAATAATAAATTTCATATTTGTTCATTTTTTTTAATATAAAAACTGAATTTGCGAACCATGGTGGTAACACTCACCACTTAGAAAGGGTGGCAGAGCTAATTTGAACAGAAACTAATAAGGATTAAAGGACATTGTTTCACTTTTTATATGGAAAAAGTCATTCCTTCTTACATGAGACATATATCAAAACTCAAAAGTGGTGTATCCAGTCTTTACACCTTGGTGTTCCATGTTCTTTTAGCAAGTACTAATACGCCGTAACTAGTTTAACAGATGATATCGTTACTCCATAGCATTCATTAGCATATAGCCTTCTTATTGTCCCATATGGTGGTTATTGGTAATTTATAACTTGATAGCCCCAAAATGTAATACTTTAAAACTTAAGTTCTGTCTGAAGGCAAATTTCATTCGTGCAAAGAATGTTCCCTTTTGTACCGGGCATTGGTGGATATCTGAACAAATTAAAATAAACAGACTCAATTGTTTTATATGCACCCATACATTATATCCAACAGGATCATCTTTGGATTCTTTTGGTGAGGATTTTGAAAATTCATAAATCGTGTTCGTTTATCGTATATCATGCGGTCAATTTTTATTAGGTATAGTTTGTATTTAATCTTAAATAAAATTATTTAAAATGATTTCTGACCGTACGATGTACGATGAATGAATACAATGCATGGATCTCCAGAATTCTCACAAAGAGAAACCGGATTCATATTATATATACATGATTAGACACCTTGGAAGGTTATTAACCTAGCTTTCGAAATTTATAGAGAGAGGGTCGGCAACGTTAAATTAATTAGTCAATTCATTGACATATATGGTCAAAGGTTAAACCCAAAATGGCCAAGACATGAAATAATATATAATCTGGTAGATGCAAGAGGAATATACGTATGGGGCAATTACAGAGCAAAATATTAGTTGCATAGGAAACGAAATTATTAAAGCTACTTTTAAATTTGTAGTCAGGGCATGTTGCCTAAGAAGAATAATTTACATGAAACATGTTCATTGTCACATGATATCTTAATTTAATAAGACATTGTCATATGGTGAAAAACTTACACTTGACAATGTCTTATTGGATAAATAATACCACGTGGTGGTGACTTGTTCTATGTAAGCCATTCTCTTTTGTAAGATAATATACCTAAACAGTTACCAATTTTTTAATATTAATTAAGATGTATGTCACAATCATCAAGTTACTAACCCCAAAGTCATCAAGTTACTGACTTCAAAGAAAAATACGATTATCAACATCTAACTAATTTTGTTCGTAAGTTGGGAACCAGCACCTTTTGAGATCTCTTTCTCAAAAGTCTATCCTTTTCTTTCACTAAATTTCTCTTTGTGAAAACCTCCCAGCAACTTCGTCGCCGGCCATAGCCTTTGGCTTGGGTGCTGGAGGCATCCTCCCTTCCTCCCTTCCTTCCTTCCTTTCTTCTTTTCCTTATTTTTCTCCTTCTCCTCCTAAGTTTTCTTAGGTTTTCCTTCCTTTGCACTTTTCCTATTTTTCCTTCCCCCCCTCTTTTCATCTGCTCCTCCCCCCTCCCTGCTTCCCTGCTTCCCTTCCTTCATCTTTTCCAGTTTTCTCCCTTCGTTTTTAATTCTCGGTTCTCCCCTGAGTTTAATATCAATTTTCCTTGAGCCGTGCCTCAACTATCCAAGGCTTCTTGCCTCTTATCCGGCGTTTTTTCGCCTACTTTTACTGCTTTTCTATCTTTTATTTCCTTTCTTCCTTCCTCCCCAGTTGTGATACTTCATCCTCATCCCACCATGTGCTTGGATTGGCGGGCTCTATTCAGAAATTGGATATCAGATCAACTTCCCTCCCTCACTTCCTCTCCCCCAATCGTTATGCCGAACCTCCATCGAGGCCAAGTGTTGGGTATTTTACATACCCCTTAGCCTCACCCTTTTCCCATATGTTACTTTGTTTGTATATATTTACAGGGGTTTGCGAAGGGACTTGATAGTGCTTACTTTCTCAGTTCGAAGTTTGGTTTCCTCCGAAGATGTGACGACGGCAGCGATGTGGTCTTTGCTGTTGGAGATCAGGTTTTTTATTGTCTATTTTATGTTGCCTTCGGGCCTAAACTTGTGTAGGCCTCCTGTTGTATCTTAGGTTACTGCTTTTATTTTGTTTGAGCCTTTTACTTTCCCTGTAGTTGTTTACCCCGTCCTTTTTGGGCCTTGAACTAATTTTTATTTTAATGAAAATTGTCTTTGTGATAAAAAAAAAATCAACATCTAACTGATATGTAAATTAATATATAGTACTAGATATTTTAGCAAGGACGTAGAATATGCACGGCTGTAAATTATATATATACTAAAAGAAAAAAACAACTGAAACACCGTTTATAAGCACAGTGTGATACCGATTTTGCCCCTGCTTGATTTGTTTAATTTCATTTGGACTATTTTTAGACGTGTTCTTCCGTTTTTGGCCTTCAACTGCTCTTCAACTCATGCTTTTTTTTTATATATTGCACAGTAAGATGACGATTATATCCCTGATGTCCACTAGAAATCTCTCAACTCTTCTACTTCGTTCTGTTTTCTCTCAACCAAAAATGCAAATCCCTGCTTCTTGAACGCTCTCTCACAGTGGAACCACTGCCACCACTAGGCGTCGTTGCGGCGTCAAATTCTGGGCCTCCAACGACATCGTTTTCTAAACCCTCTCTACTCAAGGTAGGTTATTCTAGGTTTTAGTCCATATTCAGATCATCCCCAATTTTGAAATTTTAGTGAATTGATTCGTTTTTGTGTTGCATGTTTAACCTTCATCTGGGTGATGGTGGTTTGAGGGTGTACGAACTAGAATTGTTGATGGTAGGCTTGAATTTGGACAAATTTGGGTAAGAACAGTGAAACTTTAATCCTAATTTTGTCCTCCAAATTTAAGAGCGAAATTTGTACTAATAGTCGAGTGTACCTTTATATATTTGAAATTAATTGAACTATTGATAACTACCAAAAAAAAATTGCAGTAGCTAGTAATCGGAATTCAAGATGAAGAGTGTGGATGCAAATTTCTTTCTTCTTGATCTTGGCCAAAATTACACCTACAAAACAATTAACACCTTAGGGTCAAGGCCAAGAGCCTCACGCGCCCACGATGAATGGGGGGGGGGGCTTTGGCCGAAGAACCTCCGATGCCAAAGTTAGAATTTAGAGAGAAAAGTGTTTGGAGAGTATTGAGAATTTTGCAAGTGTGTTGGAATTGGCTTTTTGGTGAGAATGGGAGTATATTTATAGGGATAGGAGGTGGCCGGCCTAGCTAGGGTTTTTTGAGTTTAATTTAGATTTAATTAGGAGTAACAAAATAATTAGCCAATAACTCCCTAATTAACTTGGCTAATTATTTGTCATACTAATTAACTTGGCTAATTATTTGTCATACAAAGGAAAAAAGGTAGAAGGAAAGGCTGATTTCTTTTGGGGATGAAAGATGGCCGGCCTTTTTGTGGGAGTTAGGGTAAAGTGAATGGTCTAAATGCTAATTAAGGGAATAATTAGATAATTAACCCATTAATTAGCTATTTATCATTATTTTAGAAGGAATGTTTTAGGAATTATGGAATAAGTATAGTATTTAGCTAATTGATTAGCTAAATAATGAAATAGGAAATATATGAATAAATTAGGTTTTAAGTTGATACTTATTTTGGGCACTTTTGATTTGGTTGAGGGATAATTGCATGCTGCTTGCGCGTAGGAATCCCGGTATGCCCCAAGGTTAGTTTTGTCCTTTTTTGTCAAAAATCCACGTGTCACCTTGTGAATATTTTTGGCTCCACAAATGCCCCCACACCTGTTGGGCTGCTCGCAGAAAAGGGCAGCAGGTGTAGAGATCTTCTTGCTTTAGGAAACTTAGGACTGCTTCCTATTTTGATGTAGATTCTCTCTTTAATAGGAAATTAGATCCTTCTAGGAAAGGGAAATAAATTTCTCTCAAAGCCTATTTAAGTCCACCTTAAGTGGGTTATTAAATCAACTTTGGAGAGCGATTTATTCTACCCTACAAGAGAGAGATAGCTTAGAGGATATTTGTTCCCCCTCCTCTAGCAATCTTCTACATCTTGCCTGTGCAAATGACCGTCTTTCGTTGCTTTCTTCGTCTTCTTTATGTCACACCAAGGTAAGAAAAAAATTAATTTTCCTTGTTTTCTTCTTGGATGGTGCTACCACGGAGCAGTCGTCGGGTTGGTGCGGCACGTCGGCTGGCATGGGCTAGGAATTGGCTCGGCATGGGCCGATGAGGTATTGTGGTAGGGACCACTGCTTTAAGCTGCTTGACTTGGCTAGAACCAAGGGCAGCTTGTGTGGCTAAGGCCGCAGATTGTGGCGCTGAGGTGCAGTGCTAGGCGAGTCACATGGCTCATGTCATTTTAGGCTTTTGGACATGACGTGAGCTAGGCTGGTGATTGAGAGAAATGAAGAGGTTGCGGGCCTCATGAGCTGCTAGAATATTGGGTTGAACTCCCCTGCTGGGTACCACGAATGGCGTTGGCTACTTTAACTATCTTCGTCAAGAGAAACGTGGGCTGTTTCCAAAAGATGAGGTGAATAGGATCAAGGCGGATGTATTGGCTTGTCCAATCATTGTTGTGGATCCTGCTTCAAGTGAAGGTGGAAAAAGGGATCTTCCCTGCCTGCTTAAGAGATGCCGGCTGAGAAAATACCAAAGACTTCTTTCGCTGCTCGCGCGGGTTCATCGACTGCTTCCGGGCTTGTGATTGACTTGACTTTTTCCAAGGGGACGAAAAATGAAGCTGCTAGATCTGAGCATGTGGTGCCTGCCATGTCAAGAATGGCTAGTACGATTGCTGATAGGATTGTTTGGCATAAAGGTCCTGTCATGCCCCTAGTGCCGAATTTTGTACCAAGACGTCTGTTAGGAGCTAAGTCCGGTTCACCTTTGGAGAGGCTTGATATTATAAAGAGCGATAAGGTGGACTATGCTGCTAAAATGGCGCCAAGGCCCACTCCCTTTGTTGCTGAGACTGATCCTGCTAAGAAGGAAGAGACTGCTTGCGTGGGCAGCTGTGAGAAATTCACTAGGCCTGCTTCTGGGGAAGCTGCTGAGATCTGTGTGCTTTGAAGCTAGATCAGCTTGAAGACATAGATGCTTGTGCCAAGTTTGTTGATGGTAGTAGAAAGGTTGTTTGCCCAAGTTCCTTTGCAAAGCATACGACCCAATATAGAATGACCGTTCTGCTTGCTATGATGTATATACAGCAAGGCTGCCAAGGAGGTTGCGAAGACTATGGCAGCTGAAGCTTATTCCTCAAACGAGGAGATCAAGAGGTTGGATTCTAAGCTTGTTGCTTTGAAGGGGTCTAATATTTCTGCCCCCAATTCTCTGCAGCTTGAGACTGCTCGCCACGAGATCGTTGACTTGAAGACAAGGCTTGACACGATCCAAGTTAAGTATGAAAGTGTAAAGAAGAAGATTGGATGTTACATACTTTAGATTCAAGATCTTGAGTTTGCAGTTTCTGAGCTTCGTTTCGCTGCTTATGCAAAGGATAAAGAGTTTATTGCTGCTTATAATCAAGTGATCCACTTTCAAGATAATCGTCGATAGACTTGAACCCCAAGTGTTGGAACTTCAAGATGTACTGAAGATCAATGAAAGTTTGAAAAAGGGAGTGGATAAGCTGCAGCGCGTCCGTGTTAGTTTGCTTGAGAAGAACGAACAGCTAAATGGTGAGAATGATGGGCTTGACGTTTCAAGACCTTCTCTATTTCTCCGAAAGACTTGCTTGCTTTTACTTTTAAGGCTTCCATTGATGAAGTAGTTGAAGAAGTTGGTGCCCAGGCTGGGGTAGCCGATGGTGAAGTGTCAGATGATGCCGCTGCTAAGAGCGTTACGGCTGTTGAATGTGTGGCGACCGAGTAGTCCGGGGATGTCCAAGCTGCCATAGTCTTCTAGGTAGTCTTTAGGATTTTATTTGTTTTTTCATGTAACTCTTATTTTGCTTGAACTCCTTCGGCCTTTGCTAATTGTTTATAAACATGTTTTCTTTTACTTTTCTTCATCTTCGCTTTTTTTGTTCATGCCCCAACCTTTAGACTTGATAGACCAGTGGTAGGCATGCTACTTTTTTATAAGTAAACAAGCTCACGTAGCCTATGCAGCCGTAGGTGTTAGTGTAGAATTTTACGAAGTTGTTAGCCATAGGGTTGGCAACCGGATGCCTTACTTACAGAAGCAGACAAGTCCGCGTAACCACTAGATTGTTAACCTTGACTTTCTCCAATTCTGTAAGTTGCGTAGCAAGTATCATAACACTTTAAGACTTGGTGTAGGTTGTTCCGTGCTTGGCAGAGGTGAAGCTTATCGACTACGTAGCATGTCGGCAGTGGATAAAGCTTCGTATATGCGCGCTAGCTTGTTTAACCTTTCACAAGAATGTGCGGTTGTACAAGTCTAGCAAGGCTTTAGTGCTTGAAGGGCAAGCCGTAGGCAGTTTTATGGAATATGTAGGCTACCTTAGTGCACTCGGTAGCAGCTTTAGGGTTCTAGGGCAACCGTCTATAGGGCGTACTGCATAATGTGCCCCCTCCGTCTCTAGGGCCCGGTTCCCCACGGATTAGGCCAAGAGACCCAAAGTCCTTCAGTTAGCTAAGCTTTGAAAAAGACCATTGTGGCTACTTCTAGGAATCTCGGCGCAAGCCATCGTGCTTCTAGTTATACTAGGGCAGCCAGGCTCATCCACGTCTGGATATTCGGAGTGTAAAGTTTATCTTCCCATCTTGGAGAGTTGACCCATATGGGTGTCGGGGAATTGATTTACCCTTTCGCACTGGAGAGTAATTAGTTTACCCTCTCGCACTGGAGAGCATGGTTGGTCCCTCGGGGGGCGCAATTCCTGCGATGAGTCCCTAAGAAGGGCGTAGTCTTCTTTTGAAGTGCAGGAGTGATTAATTGTTGTAAACATGCAACCGAGCCAAGTTGTGATTACTTCTAAATTCCTCATTGAAAAATGAGTGAAACAAACGAGAACTCAACTGTAAGGTAGGAACTGCATAACAACTGGATAGTCCTCAGCTTGTGTAGTGGTGCCCATCGAGCTTCTTGAGTCTTCGGGCTTTGATGTAGTGGGAGGTCACACATGGTACCTCTTCAGATTGTAGGCGCTCCACTGCTTTTTAATCCTTTTGTCGCTTCATATTGGCGAACATGTAATTACTCTTGTCGCCTACTTTACTGATCTTGTATGAACCTTCCTAGATGAGATCCATCTTTTTGGAGCCTTCTCTGCAAGCAGTGATGCAGGATTTTCTTAGGACTAGATCTTCGGGCTTGAACTATCGGATCTTGGCCCTTTTGTTGTAGCTGATGAGGAGCTGATGTTGGTAAGCTGCGATGCGGGTGATAGTTTGCTCGCGCTTCTTCTCTGCCAGATCTAAGCTTGTGGCCATCTCCTTACTATTATGCTCAATGCTTGGTAGTAGAGCGATGATACTTGGCTTGATGACATTGGGATGAGTGATTGCTTCTTAGCCAAATGCCAAACAGAAAAGAATCTCACCCGTTGCTCGTCTTTTGGTGGTGCGATATGCCCATAGACATCCGGGGAGTTCGTTTGGCCATTTTCCCTTCTTGTTGGTGAGGGATTTCTTGAGGCAGTCAAGGATCGTCTTGTTCCATGTTTCGGCCTGCCCATTGCCTTAAGGATATCTCGGCGTGTACATGTGCTGCTTGATGTCGTACCTTTGGAAGAACTTCGCCAAATCCTTGCCCACGAATTGCGGGCCGTTTCTGGTGATAATGGATTGAGGGATGCCAAATCGGTAAATGATGTTCCTCCATATGAAGCACTCTATGTCCATCTGAGTCGTGATCATCATGGGCTCAGCTTCTACTCATTTGGTGAAGTAATCGGTTGCCACGATCATCATGCCTCTTTCCCCAGTAGCGGGAGGCATTGGCCCTACCAGGTCGATCACTCATTACATGAATGGCCTAAGACTCGTCTACGGATATAGTTTGCTGGCAAGTAGTGCTGGTACTGGCTTGTAACGTTGGCAGCGATCACACTTTAATATTAACTCCTTAGTATCTGGGTGCATGGTAGGCCAGTAGTAGCCTACGTTAAGAGCCTTCTATGTTGAGGATTGGCCTTCAGAGTGATTCCCACAAACGCCTTTGTGGATTGAGCTTTGTACCTTCAAGACATCGGTAGGCATTAGGCAGTGGAGATACGGCCCGGTGTAGGATCCTCGGATAAAAATGTCCAAACGAAGTTGATTTAATCCCTTACTAGTAGGGCCTCGTACTCTGCTTCGTTGTTGGATGCTTTGAAGCTTAAAGTGATCACCTGCTCGAGCATTGAGCCGTCTAGGGTGACAAGGATCATGGCTGCTCACGAGCCTTTGTAGTTGGATGCGTCGTCGACATGCAAATGCCAGAAGTCTCTATCGGGTGGAGTAGGCACGGCTAGAGTGTGCTCAGCTACTCCTGAGGCATCGTTGGGTCACTTTTTTACGTCACCTAGGCTCGACGTGAAGGCGCAGTAGAGAACTGTGGAGATGGGGCCATGTCACATGCAGCAGGAGATGCTCAACTGCCAGTATTGGGCCACTCTAGAGTTGAATCATTGAGCAAGGGTTGGCTAGGGCCGTGTGGTGCGCAGCAGGAAGTGGTACTTAACTGCCGGTACATGTTGCTCCTATGTAGAATCTTTTAGGGTGACGAGGATCAAACTTGCTTCCGAGTGTGTCCTTCCGGTGTTCGTCTACCTTAGTGTGTCTTTTGGGCCAAGTTGTTGCTTTCGTCAGAAAACTTTACATCCGCCAAGGTCTACGCCTTTATTGTCGCGCGTCTGGATTAGGCAGAATAGTACGTCATGAGGATGACTGCATGCGTTTGAAAGTAAAACTTGTGCTTCCGGGTTGCAACAACTATCGCCAAAGTTAGTTTTTGAATTTCTGATAGCATCAATAAGAGCTTTTAAACTGTGGAATACAACTGATATCATTGATGAGAGCTTTTAAACTGTGGAATACAGGTAGTCGAGCCCCCAGCTCTTCTCGTATGATGGTAGAACTTATTTCTGCTTTAGATGCAACTACTCGTCCAGTCAGACTTTGAATTTCTTTCATATTCAAGATCGCTTGGATTTGCCTTAAATGGGCATCAGCGAACTTCGTACCAAAGTGCATGCTTTTTTGCCAGAGCGAAAGAGTCTGCCAGAGTTAGATCTTCTTTCATTATCAGTTTTCCGAACAATGGGTGGTCTGCTGTAAGTCATTTTTGGAAGGCTGCTCTAGTTATCGAGTCGTTGCATCCGACTATTTTTGCCTTCTCTGCTTTAAACCTCCTCACATAATTGTGAAGTGACTCCTTTATGTTCTTTTTGACGTTGAACAAATGGCCAAACTTCTTTTTGATCGAGCGATAGGATGAATATTCTTTGGTGAAAACCAAAGAAAGTTCGTCAAAATTCCGGATGGATTATGGCGACAGGGTGTAGAACCAATCTTGTACCTCGCCTTGTCGAGTGGTAGTGAATATCTTGCACATGAGATCATTGTTGTTTCGATAGAGGATCATTGCGCTTTGGTAGTGCTTTAAGTGTCTCTCTGGGTCTTCATTCCCTTTGAAAGATGTGAAATATGGCATGCTGAACTCGCGTGGAGGCTCTGCCTGCTTGATCTTATCCGTGAAGGGTGACCTACTTATGTTGGCCATGTTCTGTCGTAGTGCCTTATCGGTGACCTCATTGCGTTGGAAATTGCGTAATTGCTTAGTCAAGAGTTTCTCTACTTCTTCCTGAATTTACCTTTGTTAGGGTAGCGGAGCTTTCGGCTGCCTCCAGCTGTGACTTGCTGGTCTAGGCTGCTCTTCCATGTGTTTGGCTAGTCTATGCCACGGATACAGTGCGTGTGGTGTTTTCTTAGCAGGTGAGCGAATTCTTCGTAAGTTGCCTGTTGAACTTGAGTCGGATTGAGTGACTTCTTCTCTCCGTCCGTCGTGCTGTCTACTTCGATGTGAGGTGGATGATGCTACTCGCGGGCTTAGTCACAAATGAACACTTCGCCTGGAAGGTTGTTCATGTTGACTATCGAAGTGTGACCCTAACTGTGAATGTATGCTCGGCTGTGGGCCTAATCGAGAGTGCACGCTTCTCCGTGCTCTAAGAAGGGAGTATATGCTATCTCGGGGGTCCAATCGGGAGTGTACACTACCTGAATGCTCGGTTTATGGCTGGTCGAGTGACTGCTTGCCGGGATGTTGCTGGAGAGGTTCTTTGTCTGCTCTTGTCCTACTTCGTGACACCTCGTCTGGGGCACGTTGCATCTCAGTGCGCTGCAAGAGCTGGTTCACCAAGGTCGTCTGCTGTACGAAGGCACTCGTCAACTTTATGACTTGTCGAGACAAGTGTTGTTCGCCACTTGGATTGGAAAAGCTTGGAAAGAATGTGCCTCCTTGGGCAATGGAAGGGTGGTAGACTCCGGGCGCGAGATTTAAGTTGGGAAATGTCAAATCCGCGAAAAAATGTGGTGAGAATGCCCTCGGCTCGATGGTAGGTCCGGATGGTTGAGATAGTCTTGGGCCGACATGGGCTTCTTGGAAAGCCACTGGCAGACTGGGCCGCAAAAGCAGGCTACTCAGCGGGAGCAGGCTGGGCCACAAATTTAAGAGCGAAATTTGTACTAATAGTCGAATGTACCTTTATTTATTTGAAATTAATTGAACAATTGATAACTACCAAAAAAAAATAATTGTAGTAGCTAGTAATCGGAATTCAAGATGAAGAGTGTGGATGCAAATTTCTTCCTCCTTGATCTTGGACAAAATTGCACCTACAAAACAATTAATACCTTAGGGTCAAGGCCAAGAGCCTCATGCGCCCACCATGAATGGGGGGGGGCTTTGGCCGAAGAACCTCGGATGCCAAAGTTAGAATTTAGAGAGAAAAGTGTTTGGAGAGTATTGAGAATTTTGCAAGTGTGTTGGAATTGGCTTTTTGGTGAGAATGGGAGTATATTTATAGGGATAGGAGGTGGCCGGCCTAGCTAGGGTTTTTTGGGTTTAATTCAGATTTAATTAGGAGTTACAAAATAATTAGCCAATAACTCCCTAATTAACTTGGCTAATTATTTGTCATACAAAGGAAAAAAGGTAGAAGGAAAGGCTGATTTCTTTTGGGGATGAAAGATGGCCGGCCTTTTTGTGGGAGTTAGGGTAAAGTGAATGGTCTAAATGCTAATTAAGGGAATAATTAGATAATTAACCCATTAATTAGCTATTTATCATTATTTTAGAAGGAATGTTTTAGGAATTATGGAATAAGTATAGTATTTAGCTAATTGATTAGCTAAATAATGAAATAGGAAATATATGAATAAATTAGGTTTTAAGTTGATACCTATTTTGGGCACTTTTGACTTGGTTGAGGGATAATTGCATGCTGCTTGCGCGTAGGAATCCCGGTATGCCCCAAGGGTAGTTTTGTCTTCTTTTGTCAAAAATCCACGTGTCGCCTTGTGAATATTTTTGGCTCCACAAAGAGAGTACTCCGCCATTTGCTAATCGGGGTGAGAAGCAGCAAGTTGTTGAGCCAGTTGATCGGAGCTCCAGGAGTGAAAAGACTGAAGAATCCTTCAATGACACCAAAAGGTTATGTGCCTGTTTGTGTTGGTGTAGATGGTGACACGAAGGGTTTTATAGTTCATACTACATTACTCCGCCATACAAAGTTCTTGGAGTTGTTGTCTAAGTTAACGGAGGAATATGACTTTTGCAACGATGGGGTCTTGAGGATTCCATGTGAAGCCAAGGATTTTGAGGAGTATTGGATGACCAAAACGTCCAAACCCAAGACTTATAAGGTTGAACCGGTTCAACGAGTCTGCTATTAGATTGCTTGATGAAACCATTTAGAAAAATGATTTTACATATGAGTTATATATGTTCATTGCTAGTTCATGTTAGCTGGGGATTAATATGATGGCGTCAACTTGCACTGTACTCTTCTAACTTGTAAAATGAAAATTATGTTCGTTCTTTCTTATTTGTGTAAGATTTTTTTTATTTCTTTTTTGTGTCTATAAATTAATAGTTCTTAATGTGAAGATGATGGAAGCCTATTTTATCTGAATATCTTTATTGTGGAGATGTATCAATTAGAATATACATAGTAATACTTGCATCCCCACAATGTAATGTCATATTTCACCATTTGCGAATAACATTTTTTTATCGTGTAAGTTTCATAATCAAAATCGTTCATTTTCTTACTATCTATTTGAAGATTATCCCTACAAAAGAATTACTATATATTTGAAGATCATCCCTACAAAAGAATAAAAAACATTCAAATTAGAGAACATTTACTCAAATCGTCGAGTTATTTCATACGCGTGGATGCATAAACAATATCTGATTCAAATGATTTTTTGAAGAAATAATCTTCAAACGTATTGTTAATAAAAACCTCCAAGCAACCATTGGTTTTACAAATAATTAAAGCAACAAAGAGAGAGACAAAGATATTAAAGTGAAAAACTGATTTCTCATTTCATTCATAAGAATTTGTTGAGAATAAATCCCACATTGATAAGAAAAGGAATCTTGCATATGCTTATAAGTAAATTGGATTACTCCCCATATTGCCAATTTGTTTTATGATGGAACCTCTACTTTGTTCATGATATTAGAGCAGATTGTCATGCGTGTGAAGCCCAACGACCACACATGAGCATTTCCTCCCTTCTCTAATCCCATAGGGATAGTGGATTTATTCGCCTCCCCCCAAACAAAAACACCTCTAGCCTTATAAGTCCACTAGGCTCTGGCGGAGGCCAGTTACTCAGCTAGCCAATTATCTATTGGCCAAGCCTCTAGGCCATGTGAAGCAAGACTGACGTCAACATCAATTTATAATTCCCCTCGACGGATTCTCCTCCCCCTCCCACAAATTTCTCCCTCCTGCGACGACCTTCAGGAAACCTAGAGAAGGTTTGGCAAACCCAACCTTCGAAGGGGAAGAGGTCAAGCCTTCGTTGTCGAGAACCTAGGAAGAATGAAGAACGAAGAAGAAGAAAGAAAAAAGAGGAAACGAAAAAATAAAAAGAGAAAAAAAAATCAATAATAAAATATTTGTTGCAGTCCTATTAGATTAGAAATGTGATTGTGTAAATCCTAGTAGATTTGGGAATCTATCTTATATTCCTATTAGGAGTAGATTACCTATTAAATGTTGTAATTCTAAAGGGTAAGGAATTAAACTTCCTTACTACTATAAATAAAGGCACAATGGGGTAGAATAACACACACTCACAATTACACATCTCTCACTTTCTCTCTATTGCCGCCACACCCCTCTCTTTATGGCCTCCATAATTGTTTAGTAAATTATGCCAACAACACATTATCAGCACGCTCTTGACGCTGCGCTAAATAGAGTTTGATCTTCAATCAGGTGAGTATTACGTTTTAATAATTATTTTTATGATGAATTTATTATTTTGGATTGATCTACATGATATTGATTCAATTTAATTTTTCTATGTTGAATGTGATACAACGCAATAGAGATGCAATTCTGGCTTTCTGAGAAAGAACTTCTACAAATTCAAAGGTTTTTGTTGTTTTCTGCCAATCAGGTAGGCTTAAAATAAAGTAAGATATTTGAAATGACCTTGAAGCATGAAAACATTCTTTTGTATGGCCTGCAGCCATCTAGCTCAAAATATGGCCTGAATCTTTATATTTTTGCTTCTACAATCGACCCCAAATGGTCTCGATTTATTGAATTAATTAAAAATGACCTGCAGTCTATTAATTTGATAATTAATCCAAAATTATTGGCCTGAAGCCCACTTTTGGACATTAACGATTCAATATTTTATTTCTCTTCTTTGAACTGTTGACATACTTTCGTAGTAATGAAGCTCTCACACTTGAGTTCCCGAAGAACCTCAAATCCACTACACTTAAATCAGCATATTACATTCTGTGTTCTTGCATAATCCTCTTTTTTATGAACTAAACGTTCATAAACTAAATTGAACCTATAGTTTCAAATTTAGTGCCTTTGAAACCTGAAGATTTCATAAAACAATACACCTATGAAAACCAGACGTTTTTCATGAAAGCCATGTCTTAGAACTTGAATGTTCTAACTTTAATGATTATGGATGATTCCTTCCCATAACACTAATCACAATCTTGTTCCCTCCAATTCGATGGATTGTCGAATCGTCATAAGTTCGATTTCCCTTATTTGGACGTTTTTAACAGAAACCACTTTGTGTGGGGTACAAGATGTGAATCTCTACTTGACTATCAAGAAACTGAGAAACCATTGTAGCCAACAATGGCATGAAAGAGCTGAATAAGCCTTTGCCATGATTTTCATTCGAAGACTTATGCCCGAAGCATTATAAACGGAAGTACCTCCTAAATGAGGATTTCATGGCTCTTTGGCTCACTCCTATGTACCCTTTAATAATGGAAGACATTACCTGAAGCACACCATGATTATGTCCATAAATGAGTACAATTCTGAAGTTTATAAATCCGATTGAATTTTGACTGGATAATACTTTTCTCGTCCTTCCATGTTTCTAACTTGCCCTAGAAGCAGTAGCGTAGAAAGTGGAAGTTTACCAAATTCTCGGATCTGATTACTGTCACAAACTTATGGTAGAATCAGGGCCTGCCAATGTGTGGCATCATGCCTGAAGCGTGCTCCTTGGCACCTAAGACCTAAAACTTCAAGAATGAAGGATAATATTCTCGAACCTCAACCCTGTAGTATCTACTTTAGTATCGATGGAATAGATCATTGGCTATGCACCTGTTGGTGCCCCTACCAATGTTGTTAAGGAGTACCATTCTAGTAGTCAATATGTGAGACTAATTTTGCTCCACCAAACATCGTTGGAAGAGAAGAATTTTGACATGGATGGCCTTGTTGGCCAAATCCCCTCAGTAAACTATTTACTTTGTGAACATTTTTCCATATTCTTGGATTCAAGTTTGGTGTATGTTTTACTTATAGATAATCTTATTGATATTGTCTTCGAATATAAGTTAATTGAACCATGTTTCTTAATACATATGACCAATTCAATTCAACACGTGATTAGGTAGGAATGTGGGAAAGTTAGTTGTCTGGGCGAATGCATACTACGCACATTAACTTTACACCTAAATCATATCTCTAACAACGACTTCAGGTCTATCCAACCTGATTAAGAGCATTGGCACGCTCCTCGTTGTATGGTACTGAATTACCATTTAAGGGACCTTAAATTCTCCCCATCGTTAAGCTTTTAAGGATATTCAAGATGATAATGATCATAAATGAAACCACTGAAGAAAATAGAGTGAATATCTTTGCACCACTTCCAAGAATAAGCCTAAAACTTTGATTTGGGGCAAATAGGTTGTCTCCCAACTGGGAATACACCACATATGGCCGGCCTAGAGCTGGTGATTGAGCAGTTTACTTGCTTTGGCACGACCTTTTGGGACACTTAGGTCGACCAATGATGCTACTACGCATCTCCTTACCCGAAGTAAGGATCTTGTGCCTACTAGCACACTTTGCCAAGCCTACTCATTAGGGAAATTGATTTTCTATATCATTCCTCGCAAAGATACAAAATCACCCCTTTTTTCACAGTGGATTCAAGGGAATATATGTGGACTAATCCAACCAAAATATGGACCATATAAATACTTATGGTTTTAGTTGATGAATCGACAAACTGGTCATACGTTTGTCCACACATATTGTTGCTAAACCCTTTGGCCAATTAAAGGTTCACCACCATACTTATCCCTTAAGGTCCAGGAGACTGGATAATGCCGAATAGTTTATACCGACGGTTTTCGATAAAGTATTGCATGTATTTTGGGTTAATAATTGAACATCAAATTCCCATGTTCACCCCAAAGAGCCTTGCCTACTGATCATAAATTGCAATTTAAATGATCGCCTGAATTTTAATGAATGTACCAAGGTTTTGGTTTTTACCTAGGGCTATGCAATCTTGTATGCAGTTATGTTGGTCTGCCTTGAGACCCATTGCCACCCAACCTATATGACGTTACAGTTGGTTACTGGGTATGAAATTGGTGATTTTTGTATTTACACATTTGGGTGTGCATTCCATGTGCTAAGTTGCGTCGCCGTAACATACCAATATGGGTTCTCAAAGAAGGGTTGAATCTTTGTCGATTATGATTCTCCTTCACACTAGCTCTCTTCGAGCCTTTGCACACGATCTCTTTACCGCTCATTTGCGGGTTGTCACTTTAATGAGACCGTCTTCTCGCCGTTAGGGGGAGATAAGAACGTCAATGTTCATATAGAACGACGTAAATTTGTGTGGAGGTTGCCCACTATGTCTCATATTGATCCCCATACCGCACAAGTGTGATAAGCAAGTGCGATAAATTCTAGCTTTCAGAATGTTGCCCCAGACGCATTCCTTTGATCTAGCTAAAGTGACAAGATCATATACCAGTTGCAAACATGCCTGGAAGGATAGACGTAATTAACGGACATCGAGTCAACATCCTTGGAGGGTGTGCTGCCCATGTTGGATGGTTTGGACGCCCCATGTTGGATGGTTCGGTACATTGGTTGATAGCCAACCAATCTGTCTTAGCCTGGAGCACGACATATCACTCAGTTAATAGGATTCACTCCCCTAGAAGACGAAGACACGACACAACAATAAATCCATACTTGATCGCTCTCTCAAATCATTTCCATCTTATGAGATTAATCCGGATTACTCCCGAGACTTGAAGTTCTTGGTCTAGTATACTAGTTTGGGTGAGCTAAATGGAATTGAAATGAGATTACCATCGATGATGTTTTCACTTATATGGTAGCTACCGACATAAATGAAAAGCGATGCTATCAAACTGTATTCTGTTGATTAAGTGACAACGTAGAATTAATTGGACAACTGAAATTACAATCCAGGTCAAATTCCTTACCAAAGTGTGTTTGGACTTGTCGTTCCTACACTACCCAAGGTAACCCTATTATGTTACAAGTAGGAAATAAAGTATTATGAGATGAATGAAATAATGCGATATAATGCACGCCTTACGGAGCAAGGTTTCTCTCAAACGTCATGTGATTGATAGCAACATTATGAAATGTGGTAAGTGTTTTCTCCATAGGGATATAGATACAGAGATTGACATGGACTGGTTCATATAGTTCCAAACCACGGAACACCCTCTTAACTCGTTTTGAGGCGTTCACTTACGGATTGAAAAATTCGACAAATGTGGTATACCCGTCTACGTGATTATTTGATCAGTCAGGGATGAATTATTCTCTTGCGTGTTAAACTATGAAGTCTTATTCCAAATTACTAGAGTAACAGTTTATGTCGTTAACGCAAATCTCACTAAAACTCTAGAAGAGCTTGAGAAAACTACCTCACCCCTGAAGATGGAATTTGAGATGAAGGATCTTGGGAAAACTCGTTTATGCCTTGACCTGAAGTTCAAGCGTTGTTATGACGGTATTTTGGTCTACCAGTCGAACTACATCCCGAAAGTGTCACATTTTGAGTATACCTTTGATCGTCCATACTTTATATGTAAATGAGACCCTTGAAGAGGTTATGGAATCCGAAATTCCATATCTAAAGTTCAACTTTGCGCTTCGTTGTACTTAGCTCATTATATTTAGGCAGGACATCTCATTCGCTGTTAATCTTGGTAAAGATGCAGCATCGTGCCTACACGCAACCACTGAATTGGTATTAAAGACGTACCCAGAAGGTACTACGAGGGCAAATCCCAACGCAACTCTAGCAGATCCAACCCCCTTGATCCTCGAAATGATGCATGCCTTGTTTGTTATGCTTACGCATGTTACTTATCAAACTCGTACAAGGAAAAATCCCCAAATGGTTATGTCTTTAACGTTAAGGATATCGCAATATCTTTGAGGTCCACGATGTGACCTTAGTTGTGAAACCTTCGAATCGTTCCAAGACTCACCTCACTTCACTACGGCACAAATGAGACATGGTTATGAGTTCTTGTTGAGCATAGTCGAAGTACTTGCTGTTTTCATCCATCGTTGAGTCTCAACGTCGATCCATGAAGACTATGCCAATGTATCCACCCGACCAAGACATGATACATCAACGAAGTCAACGCCAAGACATATTGCGTCTACATCACATTAGCAAAGCTTGAAGTCATGCAAGCCGATCCCAGACAACCTTGCCAACCTCTACACGACGTCACTGCCAAAGTCAACCTTCCAGAAGCTTGTCCGAGGAATTGGTATGCCTAACTATTCATATGCAATGCTTGTAGTTCTCATGTGGAAGTTATGTCAAACTCAGGGGGAGTATCCAGAAGTATACTCACTTGATCTTAATGTACTTTTTTTTCCTATGATTAGGAGCATTTTTTCCATTAAATTTTTACTACCTAACTAGGTTTTAACGAGGCACCCATCTTGAGCTGATCATACCCGTGTGAGTTCTTTTACTTGCGTCCAAAAGACATATAGTTTTGACTTAATGCAACTTCTCACTTTTCTCCTTAGACTATGGGTTTTTCTCCCACCTTGGGTTTTACCATAGCAAGGTTTTGTGAGTTTTACTTATTTTATGCATTCTTCCATTGATCTGAGACTCACATTAGCTCATTGTGCCGATGACTTCATCAATTGTACTTACTTCATCACTGAAGACCTGATGCGCCATTTACTTGAGTATTTACACTCGAGGGGGAGTGTTGCAGCCATATTAGATTAAGAATGTGATTGTGTAAATCCTAGTAGATATGGGAATGTATCTTATATTTCTATTAGGAGTAGATTACCTATTAAATGTTGTAATCCTAAAGGGTAAGGAATTAACCTTCCTTACTACTATAAATAAAGGCACAATGGGGTAGAATAACACACACCTCACAATTACACATCTCTCACTTTCTCTCTGTTCCCGCTGCACCCCTTTCTCTATGGCCTCCATAATTGTTCAATAAATTATGCCTACAACAATATTATTATTTTTATTCACTTTTTAATATCAATTGCCTAGGCAATCATTTTACGGGATGGAAATTCACTAAGGGTAGTTATTGTTCACTTGGGGGGATTAAATTGCCTATTGTTTAGAAGACTTTTTAGGGGTGGATGTGCTCTTAGGCTTGAAAAGTCGCACATGAGAGGGGAGGTATTAAGAATGAATCTCACACGATGGGAGGATAGACTCTGCATGTGCTTGTAAGTTTGGCTACTATCCATATTGCTAATTAGTTTTATAATGAAACCTCAACTTTCTTCATGGTATTAATATAGGTTGTCCCGCTTGTGAAGCCCAATGGCCACACGCGCTCTAACGCCACCTTTGTTTTATGTTGTTCACTTGTTAAATTTGAAAATTCACACACGTGAGGAGGGTGTTAAAAATGAATCCCACATTGATGAGAAGAGGGACTCACATGTATTTATAAGTTGATCTACTTCTCATATTATTAATTGATTTTTTAGTGGATCCTCAATTTTCTTAATAAACTAATTACAAGGCTTTTTATGCAACTGTACTAGACAACTAATACTTAACAATAGCTAACTAATCTTATATAACAAAAGATTAGTTTGGATCCTCCACTTTGATTGTCCACCTATCAGTACCTTATATAACAACAGATTAGTTTGGATCAAGGATGAAAATATCAATATTATCGGCGATATTTTGCCGATAATATCGTTTTTTTGAGATAACGATATTTTTACATATATCCACTTAATTATCGTCCAAATATCACGATATTATCGATAATATCTATAATATCGCGATATTTTCGATATCTTTTCCATATTTTCAAGATATTTTCGATATTTTCGCGAGGAGGATGCTCCGACGAGGAAGAAGAAGGAGCAGAGCTGGAAGAGGCGGAGGAGGGCTTACTGAACGGTGGAAAGGGAGTGGAGCCGCCGGAATCCGTCAAGCGCGAGGACTCCTATGGACCAAAGGTGCCGAGCCAGACCCGGGTCTTCTTCCACGGGTCACGGATCTCGGCAGCAAACCGGCCCCACGGTCTTTTCCGAACCCCTCGGTACCGGACCTCTTTTCCAATACAGGGTCTGGATCCGGTGGGTTCGGCCGGCGGCGCTGCGGGTCTCGTAGCGGCTCCTCTTCCCCTCCTCATGGCCAAGAATCGGGCTTTTTAGAGTCTGATGGTCATAGAAAAAATTGGGTGTTTGAGAGATTTTGATTGGGAAAATTGAAAGATGGGTTTTGCAGAGACAGGAAGAGAAGAGAGAGAGAGAGAGAGAAAGAGGATATGGGGGAAGGTTTGTGATCGGATCATATTTATATATATTTTTACTTCGAATTCACTCGTCTTTTCTTAGTTAGTTCCTTATATTTTTGAGCTATTTACGTTATTTTTGTGTTTATAGGATTTGTTATGCAAAGAAAATAAAAATAGAACAAGTGAAATTTTATGTAATAAATTCGTCAAAACTGTCTGTGTAGATCAGCTTTTAAATTAAATTAAAAAAATAAAATAATAATGATAAGTCATGATGATGTTTGAAACATCATCATGATTCATGTTTTGAAGGGAGAAGAAAATGGACGGCAATAAGAAAAGAAGAATAATTTGCAGAAAGGGGAGACACGGACTGGTGGCAAAAAGAAAGAAAAGAAAAATAAGAAAATAAAAGAAGAAAACTGACAGAGAGGCAGGGGAGTGAAGGGAGGGAGATAGAGACACGGGGAGAGACTAAGAGAAACGAGTAGAATAGAAGGGAGAGCAGAGGAAGTGTGCGGAAGGCAGGAAACAAAGAGAAGCAGAGAGAGACTGACACGGCAGAGAAGCAGAAGTCAGTGGACAGAGGCGCAGAAAAATGAGGAGATAGGCGCTAGATAAGATAGAAAACAGGGGGGAGAGAGAGAAGGAGCGCACAGAAAAATGTGCGGAAAACAGAAGCACAGGGAGAAGCAGAAAATTAGGCGCACAGAAACAAGCAGAGCAGAGAAGGTAGGTGCAGCCAAGTGTGCGGAGAGAAGCAAAGAAACTGACAGTAAAGGCAGAGAGCAGTGAGGGCGCTGGGCAAACAGAGCACTGAAGCACTCTCCTCTTTCGGTTAAATCTTTCCAAACTTATATTTTATTTCAGTTTTAATAATGTGTAACTAAATTTATTTTGGCTAGAGGTTAATTCAAAGCCATGAATATATTTGTAATATGAATTGATTACCTTCAGTTGTGATTTCTGAGTTGTGATTTAATTTGCTTAACTGCTTGATTGATAGCTTATTTTTGTATGTGGATTAAGAATGCATACTTAATTTACATGCATGAATTTGACGCTAGAATATAAGGGAGTTTCATCTAATCGTTATGAACTTATATTCACAAGTAGTGAAGGTTGCTAGTCACAATCACGTTAAGTAAATTCTTGGCATAAGTTTCATGCAAATCATAGTAACGAGTGCCTCGTCAATGCTTATGTTTTTCATAGAACTTAATGATTCTTGCTTGTATCTCTATTATGCAATTCATGTAGGGAACTTGTAGGGAATGTTTTGGGGTTGTCGTATGCAATCATCTAACCCAATAACTTGTGGAAAAACTGAGGGTTAATTAGTGCAATTCACGGTTAATTTGGGGCGTTGAGATTTACAATTTATTGAAAGAACAACTGAAAATCAATTTAGGTTGCATATGTGTCATGTGTGGAGAAGAACCCTCTAGCTAGTCCGTCACCTATTCTTTCACCTTAATTTCATGCTTTTGTCAATTCTGTAATTTATTTAAGTTTAATTTACTTCTCGTCAAAACCAAACCCCCCCCATTATTAAATTATATTATTTAGTTAGTTTTCATTGTTGTTAGTCTTTTAATTCAATTTCCGTCCATTTCAGTTCCTAGTGTCTAATTTGATTGTTTTCATTATTTTGAGTCATTCTAAGTGTGTTTCGAGTTATTAGAGTTTTTAGCCTAGTTTTGTGTCCTTGAGTCTTGTTTAATATTTTTAAATTAATTTAGAATAGATTAGCAATCCCTCCTAATCCCCGGCCTAGAACGATACCCTACTTACATCTATACTACAATTGTCACAAAGAGGGTTAATTTGTGTGTTAACTTATTTTACGCATCAAATTTTGGCGCCGTTGCCGGGGATTAGCAACTTTGCTAATCCCTTTATTTTTGTTTTTGTTTATGTTTATATTGGTATTTGTGTATTTTACTTTTGATATTTGATTTATTTTTCTTTCTTTGATTTTAGGTACAAATGGAGCAAGACATGGCACTTGCGACCATTCAAACTCAATTGGCACAGCTCACTGCTCAATTGACTCATAATGCCGAACGGACCACAATGCCAAGTGTCCCTACACTTGATGTGCCCTATGGGCAAGGATATCAAAGTCCTCAATTTTCTGCAAATGAAGATGTTTGGGGATATCAAGGCCATAACCAATCAAGGGGCAACATGTTTTCCAACGCTTGCAATTCAGATTGGAGAGGTAATTCAAACTCTATGTGGTGGGAAGCTCAACAAGTTCAACATGAAGGATATTGGCAGCCATATGAGGAGTTCTATTCAAGACCTATGCAGCCACCACATCATCCCCCACAACAATTCCAATCAAATCAAAGTATGCCCGTGAATTATAATGAAATTCTTGAAGGACTAATTTCTTTGACGCAGGGTTCACAAAAAGAAGAACAATTGCCGCAATCAGAAGAGTTTTATCAGTGGCCATATGAACCGTCACAGCCACCACAACAATCAACCCAATTCAATTCAGGTACGTCCTTGGATAATGATACACTTAATAAGTTACTCACCTCTTTGAATCAGGGAGTAGAAAATCAAAACCAGGAGATGCAAGACCGAGTCAAAAGAGTGGACGAATTGGATATGCAAGTTGGGCAGATTGTGGAATTCATGGCACAGATTCGAGATCAAAGTGAACTTTCCAACTCAAACATTGCAAATTCAAAGGCAGAAAGTGAAATCGATGAAGCCATCACTTTGGAAGGTGACATGAAGGATGAAGCTGTCCTAGAACCATCCAAACACAGCCCGAACATGGATGAATTGCTGCTGCAAGCAGAAGAGGAGGAGGACGACCTGGGCAGTTTAGAAGAATTCTTGCTGCAAGCTCCTCAAATCCCTATGTCATCCAACTCAGGTGAGGAAGTTCTAAATTCACTTCATTCTAACATTATTCCACCGAATGTCCTTTGTCCTTGCAGGTTTTTTATTCCAAATATCAAAGAGAGTGAAAAAGACATTGTGGAAGCTCTTCCAAAGGTGCAAAGTGATATCCCAATTCTTGGTGCACCAAAACAAGTTCCCGATGGTATTGAAACGTTCAAAGAACCTTGCACACCAAGAAAAGGGATTCAAGAAAATGAAGTGGTTGAAGCATATCAAGAATACATCCAAGAGGCTGTGCATGAGACAATCAAGCCCAAAGCAGTTAAGTTTGATAACACGGGACAAGCCACAACCATCATAGTAAACCTGGCCAAGTTCAAAGTCCCGGAAATGTTCAAAGATGTGGTGTTTGTCATTGAGTTTGTGTCGGAAAAAGAAAGTAAGCCATCTTCTCCATTTTTAATTTTAATTTATACTAACATGTTTCTGATTTTGATGATTCAGGCACCCACTCTTGAATTTAAACCATTGCCGAATCATTTCAAGTATCACCTCCCATTAAAAGATAAATTCCATGCTTTGGAGCCGAGGGGAGTTTAAAGGAAAGATTCGTCCGACTGCGGACGTTAAAGCAAGCGCTTCTTGGGAGGCAACCCAAGCATTCAACTTACACCCTTATCTCTACTACTTTCATTTTGTTTTGTTTAGTTAGTTGTGTTATTTGGTTGATTTCTGTAAGTTTGTGTTATTTAGTTTAAGTGTGGGGGAAGGTTAAACAAAGTCTTTTTACATTAATTTACATATTTAAAAAAAAAAAAAAAAAAAAAACATAAACATAAAAATATTTTACAATGATGTGTAAACTAATAGCATTCATTGGTCAGGTGGTGCTTCAGTAGTCGGCGGAGCTTCAGCAGTCGGCGGGGCCACGGAAGGAGGAGGTATCGGAGGTTGATCAGTTGGAGCTTCACTACGCGGTGCCGCCCCAGAAGACGAAGGCAGATGCGGTTGGAACAAACCCACAAACCTCCGGTGATCAAGTAAAATCTGACCGTTAGTTTCTTGCAGCTGGTCAATTTTCCTCTTCAGGTTTGTGGCATAATTGTGTGCAAGCTTGTGCAATTGTTTATTTTCATGCTTGAGTCCTCTAATCTCCTCTTTGAGACCCTGTATTTCAGCCACCAACGATTCAACGTGACGGGTTCGAGCAAATAGGCGTTGGGCCATGTTGGACACAGAACCCGCACACTGCACGCTAAGAGCCAGAGACTCCTTAACCGCCAATTCATCAGACCGTCTAGCGAGCAGTCTGTTATCTCTGGGGGTGACAAGGTTCCGGGCCACCACCGCAGCGGTCATGTCATTTTTCATCACCGAATCCCCAACGGTAAGAGGACCAGTAGGGGATATGAAAGATGGGCGCCATATGTTGTCTGGTGAAGGCGGAGCTGCCTCTTCACCAATGTTCAAGTCAAAACGACGATCGGAAGGGCCAGACATTTTTCAGAATGGTAAAGAAAAAAGAGATCGGACAGATTAAGATTTTGGAAGTGCAAGAAGGGAGTGTTTACAAGAGGGAGCTCAAGTGTGTTGTGGAACAAAATTAACGCCTCTATAAAAAGAAGAAATCAAATAGGCGCTCCTCAGAAATCGAAGAAGCGTCCTCTCGCAAATCGAATAGTCGGGGCTCCTTTCTCAAAAGTCGGATTCTTTTCTCAAAAGAGGCGTTTCATTTCTTAAAAGTTGGGCTTACTCAGAAACCACGAGCCGAACCCCGGATTTCAAAAGATCAATTTGTCCAGACGTGTCGTCACTCGTCACATGCAACTGGCAGCTTTGCGAAAATTACGGGCAGCTTTGTCAGAAAGCGCGTAATTTGTACTATTCATCCATCCACCGGCTGCCGACAATGAGTGAGGGAATAGTTCCGGTTGTGAAGAAAAGTCCTATAAGTATCTACCTTCGCCTTCCACAGCAAAGGCACACCCTCTCAGCACTTCTTCCTCTCTGAAATGGCTTTCCAACAAACCCTCTCAAGTCACTCTGTATTTTTCATCCCCTGGGATACCCCTGCAAACAACCCATCCAGAGCACAAGTATTTCATATCATAAAGGTTGAGAGCACGAGTATCTCATATCATGCTTTCTCCCTGTCCTTTCTCCAACCAGCACCTGCTATCGAGTACTCATCATCTTATGCTTCCGCTTCGTCTCTCACGTCTAAGGGAAGTGAAGATGATACCTTGAAGCATGTGGAGACAACGTGCTGATTCATCCTCAACTAAGGACAAGGAGAAAGAGAGCAAGAGGTGGGCACTTGGAAAGATTGAAGAAAGAAACAGACCAACACCTTTACTTCGTGCCCGCCCGTCGTGCAGAAGAAACAAGCAGAGAAGAATGCAGCTTGCACAATCATCCCAGCAGAAGGAGTCTGAGATGAAGAACTAGAGAAGCTGCCACATCTGCTTGGAGAACAAATAAGGAACTGCAACATCACCAAAGAGCAAAGCTTCGCCGTACAATATCATCAAATCATCACTTGCAAGTAAAAAGCTAAGTGTCATCCCGTTCAAGAGGAAAACTGTGGAAAGTCAACAAGCACGACCAATGATCACTTATTAGTTCTATTCATTGTCTTTTATCGTGATTTTCAATTTTTCATTTGCAATTTTTTTTACATTTTCTTGCGTTACTTAACTGAATTATTTCTTTTCTTTGCAGGAATTTTTGGTTATTTCCACCCTTGAAGTTCATTGCAGAATTTTAGCTTGGGGGGGTCATCGCTTGATTTTACTGCAAACTAGGGAAGTTTTCAGTCCAATTGCTTTATTTTGTTTCTTATTAGTTATTTATTTTATTTTTATTTGCATTATAGTGTTTTCTGACATTGGGGACAATGTCCAGTTTAAGTGTGGGGGTAGATATCTCTAGAATTTCATTTGTTTCCGTGTTGTTGCTTTTTGTTTTCTCTATTAGTTTTGTTTTCTTTAAAAAAAATTAAAAATTAAAAAAAATCGGAGAATTTAAAAATCCAAAAATATTGTCTTGTTTCCCTTATTGTTTTGAAATTAGATTTTTGTTAGTTTCCCGACCCAATGATATAATTGGATCAAATTTGAACCATGATCATCAAGAACTTAGTTAACATGTGTTTTGTGAAATTCCTAATTCTCTTGTTAGTTTTGTACATGTTTGATCATCTTTGAAAAACCAAATGCACATAGCCTTGTTGATGTGAAACTAAAGCATGACTTAAAGCTTCATATGTGAATTTAGTGACCATATACATCCTATGTGAGTTTTTGAGCCTATTGAAAGTGTGTGCATTTTTCATACACTCCTATTTTTTCATGTGTGATGAACTTATGTGAGATACATCTCTAGAACTTGCGTAACGATCTTTCGAAATGTTTGTCATTGATTGCATGAATTTGGAAATGATAGAGGCATTAGGTTTACCACTATGGCCCAAATAACCATGTTTCCCAAAGAAAAATGATATCATTAGATTGCCAATTTGAGCCGTGTATGTTGAGCCTTTTATTTCTTATCACCAGATATGTCTACCCTTATACCTGAAACATTTTTCCTTACCCTTTCCAAGCGAGCAATGCGAGATTGTCTTATGAGAAACGTTTGTGAAGTACTTTGAAGGTGTTTGGCAAAAGAATAAGTGTGGGGGTATTTCATGTTTGTATTTTAAAAAAAACAAAAAAAAAAAGAAAAAAAAGAGAAAAGAGAAGAAAAGAAAAAGAAAAAGAAAGATTGTATACAAATGAAATAAAAAGTTTTTAAAGTTTCAGTTTAAGGGTGTGGTTGGAGGTGCTAGAAGAATTGCTGGAGAGCTTGAGTTCTTATAAATCTAAAGAAAAGAATTGCTTGCAATGTAGCTTGGAACTTGTGTTTTCCTATTCTATCGTTTCAATAACCCTATCCCTAAACCTCATTACATCCAATAAAAGTCCTCTTGATTTAAGTTTTGCAATTATGACTGTGGAGAAGTGATCTTTATGCAAGCTTATGGTAGAAATTTCACATTTGATTCTTTGAGCGAAACACATTAAAACTAAACACATGTGTGATTGAGTGTATATCCCGTGAGAAGGTCGCTAGTTTGCATATGATGATTTTAAAAATAAAAAACTTGAAATTGCATTAGCATGGCTATCTCACACACTACACTTCAAGGATGATTCAAAGATTACTGCTAATAATTGAATAAGGAAGATGAACTTGGATTAGCTTGTTTGGTGCCAGCTATGGTTCTTGTTGATTTGTGTTCTCGAATGAAATTCTATGAGGGTCACATAGGGGGAAGCTAATGTTTTTCTTGTTACTTCTTGTTCTTGTTTTCTTTGTTTTGCTTGAGGACTAGCAAAAGTTAAGTGTGGGGGTATTTGATCGAATCATATTTATATATATTTTTACTTCGAATTCACTCGTCTTTTCTTAGTTAGTTCCTTATATTTTTGAGCTATTTACGTTATTTTTGTGTTTATAGGATTTGTTATGCAAAGAAAAAAAAAATAGAACAAGTGAAATTTTATGTAATAAATTCGTCAAAACTGTCTGTGTAGATCAGCTTTTAAATTAAATTAAAAAAATAAAATAATAATGATAAGTCATGATGATGTTTGAAACATCATCATGATTCATGTTTTGAAGGGAGAAGAAAATGGACGGCAATAAGAAAAGAAGAATAATTTGCAGAAAGGGGAGACACGGACTGGTGGCAAAAAGAAAGAAAAGAAAAATAAGAAAATAAAAGAAGAAAACTGACAGAGAGGCAGGGGAGTGAAGGGAGAGAGAGAGACACAGAAGGAGATAGAGACACGGGGAGAGACTAAGAGAAACGAGTAGAATAGAAGGGAGAGCAGAGGAAGTGTGCGGAAGGCAGGAAACAAAGAGAAGCAGAGAGAGACTGACACGGCAGAGAAGCAGAAGTCAGTGGACAGAGGCGCAGAAAAATGAGGAGATAGGCGCTAGATAAGATAGAAAACAGGGGGGAGAGAGAGAAGGAGTGCACAGAAAAATGTGCGGAAAACAGAAGCACAGGGAGAAGCAGAAAATTAGGCGCACAGAAACAAGCAGAGCAGAGAAGGTAGGTGCAGCCAAGTGTGCGGAGAGAAGCAAAGAAACTGACAGTAAAGGCAGAGAGCAGTGAGGGCGCTGGGCAAACAGAGCACTGAAGCACTCTCCTCTTTCGGTTAAATCTTTCCAAACTTATATTTTATTTCTGTTTTAATAATGTGTAACTAAATTTATTTTGGCTAGAGGTTAATTCAAAGCCATGAATATATTTGTAATATGAATTGATTACCTTCAGTTGTGATTTCTGAGTTGTGATTTAATTTGCTTAACTGCTTGATTGATAGCTTATTTTTGTATGTGGATTAAGAATGCATACTTAATTTACATGCATGAATTTGACGCTAGAATATAAGGGAGTTTCATCTAATCGTTATGAACTTATATTCACAAGTAGTGAAGGTTGCTAGTCACAATCACGTTAAGTAAATTCTTGGCATAAGTTTCATGCAAATCATAGTAACGAGTGCCTCGTCAATGCTTATGTTTTTCATAGAACTTAATGATTCTTGCTTGTATCTCTATTATGCAATTCATGTAGGGAACTTGTAGGGAATGTTTTGGGGTTGTCGTATGCAATCATCCAACCCAATAACTTGTGGAAAAACTGAGGGTTAATTAGTGCAATTCACAGTTAATTTGGGGCGTTGAGATTTACAATTTATTGAAAGAACAACTGAAAATCAATTTAGGTTGCATATGTGTCATGTGTGGAGAAGAACCCTCTAGCTAGTCCGTCACCTATTCTTTCACCTTAATTTCATGCTTTTGTCAATTCTGTAATTTATTTAAGTTTAATTTACTTCTCGTCAAAACCAAACCCCCCCCCATTATTAAATTATATTATTTAGTTAGTTTTCATTGTTGTTAGTCTTTTAATTCAATTTCCGTCCATTTCAGTTCCTAGTGTCTAATTTGATTGTTTTCATTATTTTGAGTCATTCTAAGTGTGTTTCGAGTTATTAGAGTTTTTAGTCTAGTTTTGTGTCCTTGAGTCTTATTTAATATTTTTAAATTAATTTAGAATAGATTAGCAATCCCTCCTAATCCCCGGCCTAGAACGATACCCTACTTACATCTATACTACAATTGTCACAAAGAGGGTTAATTTGTGTGTTAACTTATTTTACGCATCAGTTTGCTTAGAGGGATGGGTGGGAGAAGAACTGGATGGCACCAGCACCACCTTCCCTTCTACACAAAAAATATATAAATAATAATGATTTTTTTGGTTTTTGGTTTCTGGGATTATTTTTTAATTTATTTTTTGGGGTTTCTGGTTGAGATAAAATTGGCTTTTTTTTTTTTTGAACTTTTTTCTGGGTCAAAGAAAAGAAATAGGGTATTTTGGTTGTTTCTTTTTCTTTGGTTTCTTTGTTCCTTCCTTTCTCGATTAGTGTAGCTTCTGTTGCCCCCACAAACCGACCGGACTCGATTTCTTTGCTTCTCCCTTTATCATTCTCGTCCTCCCATTTTATTTTTTTCAAGTTTCGTAAATTATGAATTTTCGTTTCTTCCCTTTTCGGCTTTTCCACCGAGTTCCAAATCTAAAATGTTTTATGTTATTTAGCAAAACGATTATTTTTTGTTCTTTGTATTTTTAAGTCAAAGTCAAACAGTGTCCTAAGCTTGACATCAAATTATCACGAATTCAATATCAATTTTGTTTTGTTGGTTTTTTTATGTGTTTAAGTTTACACATTACAATTAAATGATAATCATCTTTATTTGTAAGTTAATAAAATCTTAAATTGGATGCCAATTTATCACAAATTCTATACTAAATTATCAATGTTAGCACTTGTGTGGCATGACCAAAATCCACACTCCTACATTAATTACTACATATTTTCTACACTCACAATGTTTGTCAGTTCGCTATATAATCAACTTGATAATGTTAAATTCATCATGCAATGCATTTCCTTCTAATTTTTTGTAATAAACTAATAGATAATTGACTAAATAAACATCCTGCAAAGTTTCAATAAAAATTTCCAAATTTTTCTTACAATTTCCGTGGTTTCCATGTAATTTTTATCGATATCGATATTATTCCGATATTTCCATCGATATTTCCGTGTTTTTGGACTACCGATATTTCCGATATTACTGATATTTTCTTCTTTGTTTGAATTCTCCACTCTGATTGTCCACCGAACCTCTTGTAGTTTGGCTTCTATACCTTTTATCTTTCATTAATGAAATCATATCGTTTCCTTAATATTTAATACTTGTCAGTTGTCACTTAATATTTGTCTAATCAATTTTCATCGAGTACAAATAAGGACCTTCCTTCTTGTACGTGGTCTTGGTGAATACGTGAAATAGGCTCAAGTGTTTCATATGCACTTTATCGTTATCTATGCATGATTAGACACCTTGGAAGATTATTAGCCTAGCTTTCGAAATTTATAGATTGAAGGTCGGCAAGGTTGAATTAATTAATCTCATTGATTTAATCATATAGATAACCCAAATGGCAAAAACACAATATTATAATTTTGTAGATTCAAGATGCGGGCTATCACAAAGTAAAATAATATTAGTTCCAGAAATAAAATTATAAAAGCTATTTTCAAATTGTAGTCACGGCATGTCTAACTACACTTAAGACAATGCACATCAACATCTACAATTTATAGAGTATTAATTAAGATGCATGTCACAAATCACCATCATCAAGTTAATGACCTTACAAAATATCGTTAATCAACGTCTAATAGGGATGTAAGCAAGAGCTCAGAGTACGGCTGGCCTTAAATTTGTACTGCTAGGGAGTGTACCATTATATATATATATATATAGTTGAAGTACTAATCACTACTCAAACAAATACTGCAGCACTAATTTAGAATTCAAGATGAAGAGAGTACTTTCCTATTTGCTAACAGGGGTGAGAAGCAGCAACTTGATGAGCCAGTTGATCGGAGCTCCAGCAGTGAAAAGAGTGAAAAACACTCCTTCAATGACACCAAAAGGTTATGTTCCTGTTTGTGTTGGCGTGGATGGGGATACGAAGCGTTTCATGGTTCCTACCACATTGTTTCGCCATGCAGACTTCTCGGAGTTGCTGTATAAGTCAGCTGAGGAATATGGTTTCTGCAACGATGGGGTTTTGAGGATTCCATACGAGGCCAAGGATTTTGAGAATCATTGGATGATCAAAAGGTCCAAACCCAAGATTTATAAGGTTGAACCAGTTCAATCACTCTGTTAGATTGTTTGATGAAATTATTTAGAAAAATTGCTCGTATATACTAGTTACATATGTTCATTGCTAAGTTCATGTTGGCTGGGGATTTTAATATGCTAGTGTCAAATTGCACTATACTCTTCTGGCTTGTGAAATGAAAATTATGTACATTCTTTTTCATTTGTGTAAGGATTAATTATCTGCATTTGATTTTGGTGTCAAAAAAGTCAAAAAAGTCATTAGCTGTTAATGTTAAAGAGGGTTTAGGATTTCTCCCTGGGATATTTTCTATCATGATACTCTGCAGACTCTGCTGGATAATCTCTGTAGGCTCTACACAAAAGCCTTGCAGTCTTTGCACAGTAATCTAAGACCTGGTTTGGGAGTGAGGTGCTTAAAAAAAAAGCACCCATGAAAAAAAGCTGTAAGGGTTTTAGGTGTTTGGTAAACTGAAAAAAGGGTTTATTTTGGAAGCTGTTGTGAGAATAAGCTGAAATCAAAGGAAAAAGCTGAAGCTGCTATTTGCAGTTTTGGAAAACTGGCTTTTTTTCAAAGCACACGGAGCTACAGTGCTCCTTTAATGAAAAGACCCACTATCAGACTGTTTTTTTTTTCAAAAGCACTTTTACAAAAAAGTTTACCAAACACTCTGCTGCTTTATTTCACAGCCGCTTATTCTCACAGCACAGCCGCTTATTCTCATAGCAGCTTTTTTTCAAAGCACAGCAATACCAAACCAGCCATAAGTCTTCATGAAGGTGTGGAGAAAGAAACTGAATGGTGCTTGGTCTTTGAGACATTACTTTAGTGAGTAACAAACAATTGCATAGTAATTTTAGGGTGATGCTAAAGAGATCATATTTTTAAACCATGTATTTTAAATAACAAGATGTGTCAGTTGATGGTTGGATTCTTGCCTTAATCATTAAAAAAGGAATCCAACCATTAATTGCTACTGTGGTAGCAAAAATTTGCCGTCTTCTATCTTGACGAAATTGTACCTATAAAACAAATAAACACATTTGCTCAAGGCCAAAGCCTCACGCACCCAAGAAGTGGCCCCGGGGGGGGGGGATTTAACCAATGGATCTTAGATGCCTAAGTCAGTTTCTCTAAAAAGAGAGGAAGTTTGGGGCTTAAGTGCATAACAAAAGTTTACCAAACATTGATGGAAATGGGGTGTTTATAGGAGCTAGGTCGGCCACATGTGTAGGGTTTGGCTTGACATGTGTAGTCATCTGATTGGCCAAGATGAGTTATCTGTAGGATGGACCGGGAAAGAAATATCCTAGAGATAATATTTAATAAATAATATCATGGGATTATCTTTGAAAGATCCTGTAATGGATATGATTGTGATTCCTTGATTAATTGAGTTGATCTTCAATTGGGGGAGTTTAAAGATAGGATTTAGTCTTATCTCTAATACTTTTGACTTTTCTCTTTGCCAGGGGTATGCAAGGTTGATGAGATTGTAGTCAGCTACCTAGGTTTTTCAAGAATGTTGAAGTATGCGTGGATTAAATGTGGGTATCGGCAATTTAATGAGGTCATACTTGACTTCTTCGGGAAAAAGTTCACGTGTTAGCTCCAAGATTTTTTGGATTATTTTTTGCTCCACAACCACATCATATGGTTTACAACATATGGTCTAAAAATATGGTCTCCTTAGTATTTTCTTTAATTTTACCAAGGAGAGTATAATTCAAAGTCCCAAGTCATCGACATCATTATCATCAAAGCAAAATATATCTTCCGCCACATTAACTAAAACATATTTACAAAATGGTAATAGTTGGATACAGTAAAATTTCTCTAAAGTAATACTCTACAATTGAATAACCTCCTTAAACTCATAAAAAATTCTGATCCCAACTTGGGTGACACATCTTGACCTTAAATGTCCATGTGGACACCTGAGTCGAGTTGTGCTAGGTGACACCTGGAAGGTGACGAAGCCATAAAGTGATAGGGTGTGAATAAATTAAAAACTTAAGTAAACAAAGCAAGAATGTGCAATATGCTGGTTAGGCCCTTATTACAAAGTAGATGTGTCAAAGTATAGATAAGAGTGTAATAAAGTGAAGAATATTCTCATCCCCAGATGATGGACACATTAAACAACTGAAGGAACCTACATTAACAGAAGTGTAGGTCAGAATTTACCAATAATCTTCATCAGCACAAGAACACTCCTACTAAGTCTTGGAGAGACGAAAAACAAAGGTGAGTGGACCGAAAAGTAAAATTTTGTAAAAATTGTTGTTCTCGTAAAGTTGTAACCCCTCATTGTAAAACAAGTATAATTTTCCAAAATAACATACTATTCGTAAGTATATTGTATAGTACCCAATAAATGTAGTAATAAAAAGATACGGGTATGGAATAGTTAAAGCAATGGTGATACCTCACTATAAAACAAGTATAGTTTTTCAAAATCACATACTATTCATAAGTATATTGTACAGCACCCAATAAATGTAGTAATAAAAAGATACGCGTATAGAATAGTAAAAGCAATGTTTATAGGAAATAGTCATTGCTCTTCGGATCATATAAGCACACAAGTCATGTAAAGTCACTCCATGAATAGGTTGACTGTGTAATTTACATTCTAGTACTACATGAAGCTAGCTTTATGTGCTCACATACAGGTCCTAGTTGCCTAATGCAAAACTAGGGACAGGCTGACACCTACTCTATATTAAAAGTGAGCATAAACGGTGCATGTGAACATACACATGAAACTTATCATTGGTCTGAACAATACAACTAAAGGTGACACATTGCATACTTTTAATAATGAGTAGAAAAATCACAAATGTGTACATGCCATAGTTTATACTTGCAATATAATAAATAAGGTAGTAACCGTAGGCATTTATTATTTTCCAAGTTATATGGCATATGTCACACAAATAAACACAAACAAAAATATGGAAACTATATATAATACTACTTTTGAAAAAAAAAGACTCACTCAAAGATACTCTGTCTACAAAGAGTTGCCCAAACTAAGAGGAACAGGGTCACTAATAAAAATTGCACCTAAGTAGATACAGGATCCATTAGTAAAACTACATTAAGATAATTTGGCGAAAACGTTCAACTAAGGCAGAGAGGATTAGGTGGTTGCCTAGGCACTTTAGGTGGTGCCATGCTGCAATTTAGGGGGATTATTTTGCTATAACTCTCCCAACTCGCTACAACTTTTTTACTGGATCTGGAAGTCCCAATCTCATATCGTATTGGTGAAATTTCTACATTTCATTGTTTGTGCATAGAAGAGGGAAGAGAGAGTGAGAAGAGAGAGATAAATAGTGGAAGAGGAGAAAATGGAATCGGCATCATTAGGGTTTAGAGGGATGAAAATGGAGACGGCTGCTCCATATGCTTTTAAGGCAAAGAGGCGAGTGTAGGGTTTATTTGCAGGCAAATGCTTGTATTTATGTTTTAATATATAAGTGGGGCATTGTTTTTGGGTTTCGTTTGTACATACGGGATCTATTAGTAAAACTCCATTAAGACAATTGGGCCGAAATGTTTAACTAAGGTGGAGAGGATTTAGGCGGTGCTATGTGGCAGTCTAGGCATATTATTTTGCTGCAACTCACCCAACTTGCTGCGACTCTTTTATTAGATCTGCAAGTTCCAATCTCATACCATATCGGCGAAATTTCTGCATTTCATTGTTTGTGCGTAGAAGACAGAAGAGAGAGAGAGAGAGAGAGACAGAGAGAGAGAGACAGAGACTGAAGGAGGAGAAATGGAGACGGCGACGTTAGGGTTTAGAAAAATGAAAATGGAGATGGTTGCTCTGTATACTTTTGAGGCAAAGAGGTGAGTGTAGGATTTATTTGCAGGCAAATGCTTGTGTTTTTATATATAAGTGGGGCATTGTTTTTGGATTTTTTTTGTTAAGCCCACGAGCCCACATGTCACAAGATTAATAATAAACGCTTTAAAATGCTACACATAACACTTATATTTTATATGCGTTTTTGGGTTTTAGAGAGAGAAAAAGCTCTCTCCTCTTTCTAGAAATCCCACCCCCTTGCTCTGCCTCCAATTGTCTTTGATTCTGACTACCTTTTTGAGAGTTAGTGACATGTTTTACCGACGTAAATCGTCGTTTCATTGGTGTTTATCATCAATTTTCTGGTTTTCTCTCTTTCCTTTCTTATTTTCTTCCTCTTTTCCAACCCTAATCTTAAGTTTGAGTACCCTCCGCTACAAACGCATTTTCCCCTCTCATGCATTCCCGTATCCACATCCTCACCTAGCCATAAATTAGACCTTGAAGTGCTTAACTTGCTTGAGTCTCTAGATCTACACCTCAAGCCCCTTGCTATATCAATTTGTTGAAAAAATTGGGTGAAGTGTGGTGCGATTCGCCTCATAACAAGTGTGTTTTACACGCCCCCTTTGCCTTTCCCCTGTTCATTTGTTTGTCTCTTTTCTTGGATCTCGATGCAAGTGTTGCTATCAAAGGGTTGGATACTAGTGGTTCAATTTGTTTCGGCATTTCAAGATCTGAGTTATGGTTTGGGTCTGTTTTTGGATATGGGTTTGCGTGGTGTTGCACCACTTTTGCGAGACTCAACTTGGCGTTGTCTCCACTAGTGCAGCTATAAATGTTTGTTTCTGTTTGCCATTGGAGATTAGATATTTTGTTGTGTTTTGCTTTCTTGCTTGTTACTGGGCCTTTGCTTCTGTGAGCCTCTCATGATGTTTTCAGTTGCTGATCTCTTTCGGCTCGGCTTTGTTTGTATATTATATATAGTAAATTTAACTAATTTATATAATATATAATAAATTTGTTTATGTAAATCTACCTAGGCTCCTGCTGCTCAATTAGTGTCTAATGTTTTTCAGAACTTTGATTGCAACTCTATTGTTATCACCTCACCCCTCATGTAGCTAGCTAGGATATTTAATACTTTTTTTTTCTTTGAGAAATCCAATATTTAATACTTTGAACTTAAGATTTGTCCCAAACTCCTAAAAAAGAAAGGAAAAGAAGAAGAAGGTTTGTCCTAAACAAATTTTCATTCAGTACAAATAAGGTTCCTTCTTGTACTTGGTGAATATGTGAACAAATCAAAGGAAACAGACTCAATTGTCTTATATGCACCCTTACAGTTTTGTATTAGTTATCTGCATGATTAACCTTGGAAGATTATATAGCCTAAGATTTCGAAATATTTAGACCGACGGTCGGCAACGTAGACGGCAAAGACATAAAATATTATAATCTGGTTGATTCAAGATCAATATATGTGTCAACTACAGAGTAAAATAGTAGGCACAGAAATAAAATTAGGAAAATGACTTTTACACAATTTTTTGTTTTGTTATAAGTGTGATTTTGTATACACTAGGTGTTAAATTGAATAAATGTAAAAAAATAAATAAATAAAATAAACAGATATATACGAAAGGATAAAAAAAGTGTAAACATTATTTTCTTAAATTATCAAAGCTATTTTCAATTGTATAGTCACGGCATGTTGCCTCCACTTAAGACAAATGTACATCAACATTTACCAATTTATTTAATATTGACCAGATGCATGTCACAAATCACAAATCATCAAGTTAATGACCAATAAAAAAAATCATCGATCAACGTCTAATTCATCAGAATGTAAGAAAGGACGCAAAGTACGCACGGCCTTAAATTTGTACTAGTGGAGTATACCTATATATTTTAAAATTAATCACTACTAAAATAACTGAAGCAGTGATCCAGAACTCAAGATGAAGAGAGAACTTAGCTATTTGCTAATGGGGGTGAGGAGCAGCAAGGTTTTGAGCCAATTGATCGGAGCTCCAAGAGTACAAAGATTAAAAAGACTAAAAAGCCATAATTCAGAGACACCAAAAGGTTATGTTCCTGTTTGTGTTGGAGTATATGGTGATACGAAGCGTTTCATGGTTCATACGACGTTGCTTCATCATGTGGAATTCTCTGAGCTGCTGCATAGATCAGCTGAAGAATATGGTTTTCCTAATGATGGAGTTTTGAGGATTCCATACGAGGCCAAGGATTTTGAAGAGTACTGGATGATCAAACGGTCCAAACCCAAAATTTACAAGGTTGAACCAGTTTAATTAGTTAGTCATGAGTTTTTCAGTACATTGTTTGATGTATTTTAAAAATGCTTTTATATATCAGTTACATATTTTCGTTGTTCATTCATGTTAGCTGGGGATTAACATGCTGGTGTCAAATTGCGCTGTTCTCTTCTGAGTTTTGGCTTGTGAAATGAAAATTATGTTCATTCTTTTTATTTGTGTAAGGATTAATTACTTGAACTTGTATTTTTTACGTGTTCATAAACTTATTAATCAAGCGGTTGGAGGCCGGCTTATTTTTCTAGCTAATAATTTTCATGAGCTGGGATGTTCTGCATCTTGATAGATGGCCTGCAGGTCTGCTCATTAATCTGCAGGTTCTGCTCGAAAACCATGCAGACTCTGCATATTTAATCTACAGTCTTCAAGGAGTGGAGAGCAAACTGTGCTTGTTCTTTGAGGCATTAGTTTAGGGATAGTGATATTCACACTCTCATTTTTACTTCTCACACTCTTACTAATTTTTTATCATAGATATTTTTCAATTCATTCGATTTGATGACTGCAAATTAAGAGGATGTCTGAGAAATAAAAAGAACTGTGTGAATAGTACTACCCTTACTTTAGTGAGTAAAAAACAATTGCCTATTTTATTTGAAAATGGAAAGTATGTAATTCAGAGCCCAAAATGATCATCACCATCTCAAAATTCACAAATATATAACAAAAGGATAATAATCAGATTTTGATAATGTACGATAAAGTTATATGCGGTAGCTCAGCAATTCGCATTACAGAAAAAATCTTGCGTACTACGAGCACATGCAACATTTCTCTCTTACAAATGTTCACGTAATTAGCGTGTGAAGAATGGTCGTAAAGTACAATCCTCGTAGCAAGAATTTACGAAATATTATCACGTTTCGATTTACATGTCAATGTATAAAAATATAGCCAACCCGAATTGATGGTCAATCTTCACACAATATTTACCAACTAGTGGGCATGGTAGTAGGAATGAGGATAAACGGAGAACTTGAGCGTTACTCTAGAACTATATGTATATGGCAGTTGGAATTGGATCCTTTAATATTTGTTATAATTTTAAGGGTGTGATATCCACACATCATTTTTGATTTCTCACGCATCATCTTAATTTTCGATCGTCGAATCGGATGAATTGAAGAATATTAAAGGATAGAAATTAATAAGGGGTGTGTGAGAAGTAAAATGAGGCGTGTGGATATAGGTATGCTATCCACACATCATTTTTTACTTCTTACACACTTTTTTAATTTCCGGTCATCATTAGATCAAATAATAGAAATTAATAAAGAGTTTGTGAAAAGTAAAAAAATATGTGTGGATATCACATTCCTATTTTTATGACAGCAGAAAGAAACCCATGAAAAATCAAGCTCGAAAATGTAGAAGAAACAGTTGGCATCTACGTGAGCAAAATTTTATTTTCTCCAACCTTGTCTGCACAAGCATTTGATGTCGCATTCTAACCTTGTCACAACTTGTACCGGTTGTTGCCAGTCATGGACCCAGCCTTTGTTTTGCCCATATTGCCGTGGGCCAGAAAACCATTTCTTATAATATACCCATCTTTATTTTTAATTTATTTTACTAATTTCTGTGAATAAAAAGGCTGATTAGCCCTTCATTTTTGTTCTTATATTCCAACTTGTTCTTGATGAACAGGTACTATCCCATGGGTTGCTTCACCTCTCAATAAATGTTTTGAAAAAAAATCAAATTAAATAAGTTATCTTTCTTGATTTACACAAAATTTGTGCTCAATTTTCTACCAATTTGCAAATCGATCATGGTGGCATTGGCAAAACGTTTGTTGGTACCCCGACATACATTGGCTAGTAGGGCTTGGAGCCATTGATGAGTCAAATTTTTATTTGATGTTAATTAGAACATCTTTAAATGAGATGTTAAAATGTCCACATAAGTTATAACGGTAAAAAAAAACCACACTAATGTTCTCCAATTGAAATGTCTAATGTTCTCCAACTGAAATGTCAAATCCTATGTGATGATATCATGGATTGACAATAAAAGGGTTGCTGTTAAATTTGACAGCAGCTTCAAAATTAATTATTAATACTTTCTATTAATTTTTTATTGGTTTAATCATTATTGCAATTAGTGTTGTTGTTGGCCCATTCTCTTTTGTTCAATCGAGGTAAGTGAATGGTCCTCTTTTGTTAAAGAAAAAAAATATGAATGGTCCTGATTTAATAATTATTAAATGTCTTTTATTAAATTAATTAATTATTTTATAATATAATAAAATAATAATTTAATTTGACATATTGGGTGGAAATAAAACTTTAAAAGATGTCAAAATGCTACATTGACTGTCAAATTTAAATTTTATATTCAAAATTTGGCATCTCTTTTGGTGATGCTCTTATACGCCTAATTTGAAGTTCAAGTATCCAATTAATTTCTCTTCCCTCCATCCCCTTAAAGATGTAGCTAATTAAGAGGGAAAGGGACCCTCTCCGGATCCGGATCCCTTCCACCTAATACTCCTCATCAAACAATTCAGACCTTTAAAATTTGATCCAACGGCTAAAAACACAGGCGCACTCTAAAAGTTAAAATAACTTTAGCCGTTGGATCACATTTCAAGGGTCCGGATTGTTTAATGAGGAGGATTAGGTGGAAGGGATCCGGAGATGATCCCCTTCCAATTATGAGAGAGGGGAAAGAGGAAAGTTTTGGTAACCTTCATTGTTCCTATTATACAACTTGGAGAGGTTGAAAAGACCCTAGCTAAATAGAATTCTAGAAGTATAGAGCTCGTTTGGATGTGTTTTTAAAATGACTAAAAACACTTTTGGTGAAAATATTTTTGGAAACAATACTAGTAAATCCTGGAAAAACACTTAAAGTGCTTTTTGGAAGAATCACATAACTGGTGCTTCTTGTAGAAAACACTTAAAGTGCCTTTAGAACCCAAAAATATTTTCTCTAAAAGCGCTTTCAGTCATTTAAAAAGTACAACCAAATGAGCCCATAGTCGGCATCCAACAATTTGGTGTCATCAAACTTGAAAGAAGAATTAGAATGCTTTTGGAGAGTCATCAAGTTTGAGAAATGGGGTCCGTGAGTTGTGAGTTTTGGGTGTATTTGGTGTATTGTAACACAAAAATTTGGTGTTCCTCTCTGTTCTTTTCGAGCTTTTGGATTTCGAGTCCAGGCTAGGAAATTTAGTGTTAATAAACTCCATAATGTTAATTGGTATCATATAAACCGTTTTCTTTAGGAAAGCTCGACGACATGAGGGCAATATATATAACCTTCGTTACAAATTAGAGTTCTAGTCAAGTTTGTGATATGCTTAAAGTATGTCAACATGTATCAAGTCGAAAAAATTGATTGGAAGAACATGGCAAGTGAGGGTGAGGGGATATCCTAGTGACGGAGGGTTAACTTATTAAGATGATCATTCTCAAGATGCAATAGTTGCATGTACAAGTTAACCATAAACGAAAGAATTAACTACTATGAATGACCATGCATCTGAATATAAGTTTAATAGCATTATTACAAAAAACACTTTGAGCGACAAAATAAGATTTGTTGCGCAAAGTATGATTTCGTCGCTCAAAACCTTGCGAGACGAATTTTATTTTCGCGCATGATTGGTCGTGCAATGCTCATTAAGATAGGGTTTGCGTGACGAAAATAAATATTTGTCGCACAAAGTTTTTTGTTTTTTATTTTTTATTTATTTAATTAAATTAATTTAATATTTTGCGCGACGAAATTAATTGTTTGCGAGACGAAATATTTTATTGCGCAAGGTATAATTTTTTTTTATTATTTATCTTATTTTAATTTGGTTATAGTAATTGTTTGCGCGACGAAATATTTGGTAGTGCAAGATTTTTCAAATTTTTACTTTTTTAATTTAATTTAATTGTACCTTTATTTTTTTAATTACTTTAATTTAAGTTGACATAGTCAATAAAATTACATATGAAAAATAGTGATCAAATTATCCATAATATATATTATATTAAAAATGTACACATAAATTAACAAAGTACAATAATAAAATCCTAATACAAGTCTAATGTGATGGTAATGGCGGGGGATATGGTCCGATAGCATCCTAATCCTCAACTTTCGCCGTCAAAGTCTCAACGATTCCCTACGAACAAAACAAACATGCATGGTCAAATAACCAAAAAACAACATAAAATAATACCAAAAAATCGACATAATCTCTCCTAAAATTGGCCTACCTCAAATCCTACCCCAAACTCCACCCCACACCAAACCCAATTAATTAACTCCAAAAACACATATTAATGAAAAAAAAATTAAAATTTGGGGAGAAAATAACTTTTGGCAAGATTGAGAGTGAGTGAGAATGAGATAGGAGTGAGTGTGAGAGAGTTAGAGGAGATAGTGAGAGAGAGATGAGAGAGCGAGTGAGAGGGAGAGATAGAGAAGAGAGAGTAAGTGAGAGTGAGAGATACAGAAGAGAGATTAAGTGAGAGAAGTGAATGTGAGAGAGGGTTGGATTTGGGGAGAGGGAAAGAGAGGAGAGGTAAGAGAATTGAGAAAGACATTGAGAAAATTGTGGAGGAGTTATTTTGGTTTAAAAAACCTATCACTTTGCATGACGAAGGATACGAGTTTGTACGACGAAATATTGGTTGCGCAAAGTCTTAAAAAATTAAAAAAATAAAACTTCCCGTGTCCCATTTTTGGCGCCCACCCAAATTTTTAGGATTTTGCATGACAAAGTGTTGGTCGCGCAAAGTCATAAAAAAAAAAAAATATATATATATATATATATATATATATATATTCCTGCATCCCAGTTTTGGCACCCGCCCAAATTTAAGGATTTTGTGGGATGAAATATATGTTCATCGCGAAAAATTATTTTTTAAAATTTGTATAAATAATAAAAAAAATGACTTTATTTTACAATTTAAAATAAATAGGGGTTAGGCGACCAAATGTTGATTCGTAGGGCAAAAAAATAATTTAGTTTAATAATATAAAATTAAATAAAAAACAAGTAAATAGGGTTTAAGCGATGAAATATTGATATTCGTCATTTTTAAAAAATAATAAAAACTTATGAAAATAACTATATTTTAAAATTTATAATATAAAATTAAATAAAAAAAGAAAATAAATGCATTAGGCGATGAAATATTTGAATTTCGTCGCGCACAGGTTTTTAAAATATAATTTTTTTATTTTTGTAAAGACTTTGCGCAACAAAGTTTAAAATTTCGTCTCGCAAAGTAACTTTGAGCAATGATGTTTGTTTCGTCGTGCAAAGTAACTATGCACGACGATGTGTGTTTCGTCGCACAAGGGTTTTTTTACTAGTGTAGGGTGCTTTCAGGACTGTTAAATCTAGAGTGCGTGCGAAATCTAAGGTATCGACTCTTCTGAGCTCCCTTCCTGAGAAGTAACTTTGTTGGTGATGATCCTGCTATATGGAAAAGGAGGATGTAGAACTGGGTGAAGTCGATTTGATGCTTCCCTCTACTGGAAAATGACAAAAGATTTGGATGGTAATGAAAATGCACCTCAAAGATTGATTGGTGAAGAATAATAGAGACTGGTTATCGGTCTAATTAGGGTGACAAGAACAACCCTTAAAATTATAGATTGGTCCCTCAATCCGTCATACTATCAAATTATTGTTGTTGTTTTTTTAATGAGCCATTCAACATGCCTTCTTGCTTTATATATATATATATACAAACATTTTTACACTTCTTTGTAGCATTTAAATTTTGTAACATCCAACGGTTCTTATCTATTCATTTAATAACATGGATGCTTATGTGGATTTTAACTAATAGTAAAAATAAAAATAAAATTGAAAAAACATAAAATCTGGAATCACACACCCCGACCCGAAATGTCCACCTAAATTCTGAATCAAGCTGTGCTAGCCAACACTCAGAGGGTGATGAAGCCATAAAGTGCAGTGATGTGGAGGATGTGAATAAATTTAAACCTAAAAGTGCCTAAATGCAAGAGTACGCATGTGAGCGGGAATGAACCCATTTCACACGTGATATCAGAGCGTAAGTAAAGTACAGTAAATTAGGATGAGAATTATACCATCAAAGGTAATCACTTATACCGAGATTTGCCAAGAATCCTCGTCGATTTGAAAGCTCAGCCACAAAAACCTGGAGGGGCGAAAAACAAGGGTGAGTAGGCCTAAAAATAAAGTTTTGTAAAAACCCTTTCGAAAACGTAATAACCCATCGCTGTAAAACAAGTATAGTTTCCAAACTATACATACTACGTATAGTAAGAAAATACTTATCGTAGCTTGTAATATCTCAAGAATTCAATATGGCACAATATTTCGTAAGTAAGCACATGACATCCATAATCACATAATCTTGCATAAGAAAACATATAATATCGAGTGCTCATCGACACATGCTGACACACAAGTTCATGCAAAGATATTCTGACATGAACATGACTAGGTGTAACAATGATTTATACTTTAGTACTACAATCACGTGAAGACTGGCGCCATGTGCAACACATACGAGTCCTAATTGCCTATTGCCTATAGCAATCTAGGACAGGACTGGCACCTACAATGGATCAAAAGTGAGCGTATGGTGCGATGTGCATATACATGTGAAAGATTGGCTCTGGCCTGGGCGAGTACTAACACCGATGCATCAAACGATGAGCATATAATATAAATGTAGTCACGCCACAGTGATTCGATAATTCACGTCGACATAATAGTAATAAATAAAATATTAATCATGGCCGTAATTAAAATCCCGTAAAAGTATGCATACTTGTGTATCCCGTATGATTTATGATAATTTCATAATTTTTTGTTATTTCGCTAATTCGTATAAGCATTAGTCTAATCTAGGCATACATATCAAATTTCTTTTCAAATGTATAAATGGAAACTAAATAATTATATAATATTTAAAAGCAAAGATCCACTCACAGATCATGTCGTCAGGTCAAACTCGCCTCGCTGGCTTTAAAGATCCTTGTGATGTGTTTTTGTAGACATGTAAATTTTGTTGCATACAAATGATGTATCACAAAGCTTCACGTTGCATATGACTCATCACAAATGGACAAGTCATCAATGACATGTGGCACAAAACTCAGCAAAAGAGGGAAGAAATCCTTTAAAATCGGTAAGGGGTCCAAAATCTCTCAAAACCGGAAAGAAAGCCAAAGCATTTTCACAAAACAAGCAAGAATTGAAGATTGCTCACACAATAGGCAACGAGGCCTATACATTTCGGCTAATATGAGGAAGGTTGCTGAAATTAAGACACAAAACATGCATAATTTCTCCCATAGACAAATCAAGACACAAATCAAGGCTAAATCCATCCAAAGGCATAGCTATGGAAGCCTATAAATACAAGGACCCAAGACACACAAAGAAGCCAAAAATTCTACATTCAGAAGAACCTCTGCCAAATCTTTGAAAACTAATACGTTGCCAAAGCTCTCTTTGAAGAACGTACAACCAAAGTTGAAGCTTTCTTTTTACCAAAGCTAAAGCATTCCCTTGAAGAATCAACAAGCACTTGTGCTGATTCCTTCAAGACTTTGTTGCAAGCTTAAAACTTGTAACGATGTCCAATTCAAGATCAAGTCATCAAGACCCTTGAATCAACGAAATCTCACATCTACACCATCTTTGCTGCAGCTATGAGGTAAAGACCATCCAAGCATTGTTTCAAGCTCAAAACTTGAAGCAATCGTTTAATCGTTCGTCCGAGATCAAGTCATTGGGACCCTTTGATCAACAACCTACACATCTACATCAAATTTGAAAACTGAATCAGAGGAAAATTGTAAACAGAGATTCTAACCATACAAATTCAACAATACAAATCTACTTTGTACACATGTTCTCGTTTCATTTGCTACAGAATTTTCGTGTTTACAAATTTGGCATGCCTGATGGGATCTCTTTACCTCTCATTGCTGTTTTCAAATCCACAAGAAACACACATGGCATCCAGAAAAGATCAAGTTGTTCTCATAACCAACGCGAAGAACAAGAACATATTTGCCGTAAATGGTGGCACTTTGGGCGTCACAACCTGAAGCAAGGTAAGAGCTCTCTCTGCTGTGCCTTCCACCCTTACATCAACTATGCCGAATAAGCAAGAGCACCTAAGGCACGAGCCTGTAATCACCTTGGCCTCGCTAAAGGCGCCAAAGGAAGAAAGCATGATGAGGTACTCTAAGTCATTGACTTCCGATGCCAACTCAAGCAGCAGCTCGTATCCCGTAGCCATGCAAGTCATGACTACTGGTGCTACTTCAATCGAAGAGCAGGTGGCACAAATGAGCAAAGCAATCGCAAGGCTAACGAGGACCGTGGAGGAAAAGGACTTGCAGATTACTACACTGTCAACCATCTGGAGGCAGAGCGTGACGAAAAAGCTGACCGCAGCCCAAAGGTTAATCTACAAAAGAAAGAAATTGACAAAGATGAGGAGTCTCCGATAGAAAAAGCCAAAGAGAAGCTGGACCAAGTAACGACGCTCATAGGATCTTTCTCTATCCAGCAGCTATAGGAGATGATCATTACCATCATTAAGGCGTAGTATGAAGGGAGCTCACATAACTCCCTAGTATATTCAAACCTTTACTGTAAAAATATTGGCGCCTTGAGGATGCCAAGAGGTTATCAGCCGCCAAAATTCATACAATTCGATGGAAAAGGGCAATCTCAAACAACATATTGCCCATTTCATTGAAACTTGCAAAAATGCTGGGATGGAGGGAGACTACCTCGTCAAGCAATTCATATGCTCATTAAAAGGTAACACCTTTGATTGGTACACCGACCTTGAGCCCGAATCTATCAATAGCTGAAATCAGCTTGAAAAGGAATTCTTCAACCGCTTCTACAATATTCATCATATATTAAGCATGTTGGAGCTGATGAGTACGAAGCAGTGGAAGGATGAACCTATCGTCGACTACATCAACATATGACGTTCATTAAGTCTGAATTGAAAAGATCAGCTTTCTAAAACCTCCGCCATTGAGATGTGTGTTCAAGGCATGCACTGGGGGTTACATTACATCTTCTAAGGCATAAAACCAAGAACATTTAAGGAGGTGGCAACTCGATCACACGACATGGAGCTGAGTATCGTCAATCATGGAAAAAATGAGCCAATCACTGACTTTAAGAAGGACAAGGTGTTTGCTCCGAAAGTGGACAAGACTAGGAAGAAGCCTGCCAATTAAGCTTTTACTGTCAACGCTACCCCCATCAAGACCTCCCATGTGCCTGTCAAGATCTCCTCTAAGAACAAAACAAATAAGATGAAGAAAGGTGAGCCTTCTTGCACCCAAGATAGGTACAAAAACACATTGAGGGAACTAGAGCAGAAGACGTACCCTTTTCCAGACTCTAAAGTGGCCACAATGCTAGATGTCCTGTTGAAGAAGAAAGTAATCAAGTTGCCTGAATACAAGCCTCCCAAGAGATAAATCGCGTTAACGATCCTAGGTACTACAAATACCATTGTATCGTGAGTCATTCGGTTGGCAAGTGTTTCATCCTTAAGAAGCTTATCATGAAGCTAGCAGAACAAAGGTAAATTGAGCTTGACCTTAAAAACATGGCCGTAACTCACACTACTACAATTGTGTTTGGATTATTTGATCCTGTGCCTCTCCAAGTGACGCATGCCCACTCACATCCATGCTTAAGCTGCACGGCACCTTCTGCACAACCATCGTTGGGGGTAAATAACCAAGATGCATCTACTGACGATGAAGAAAGGTGGACGTTGGTGACCTACAAAAAGATAAGGAAGCCAAGGAGCTACACAGCCAAATGTGGAGCAAAGAAGAAAGCATCATCGCTGCAACAATAGAAAGCCCAAAAGAAATGTAAGAGCTGTTAAGCCAACATATGTAGGGGAATCTATAGAGCAAGAGCCACACATTCCTGTCTCTTTACACGAGTACTTCCCGAAGAACTTCTTCTAACAGTACACTATCGCTACCCGTCACATGGTCAAAATAGAGATAAAAGAGCCCTCAAAAAGGAAAGTTATCACCATTAAGGTAGATAAAACTCTCACCCCCAAGGAAAACCTACCGGTACTCTTTAGCATCGAAGAAGCATTATGATTGCCCAAGGAGATGCGAATAGCACTAATAACAGTCTTGGCAAGTCCCAAAGACCACAAGGTGCAAGAAAGCAAGGACAAAGGCTTGAAGCTTCGGCCACATGAATATGCCATATGTTGTGTCACCCATGACGCAATCAACTTCATTGACGAAGACTTGTCGCTAAGATCAAAGCCTCACAATCATCCTATCTTCGTATCTGGGTACGTGAGAGATAACAAAATCAACCGCATGCTTGTGGATGGTGGATCGACCATAAACATCATGTCAAAGTTAACAATGACCACAATAGGCATCAAGGTACAATGACCACAATTGGCATCAAGGTGGATGAACTATCTCGAAGCCACCTCCTAATCCAAGGTTTTAACCAAGGATGACAAAGAGGGTTGGGCATGATCCGAGTGGAGATAACCATTGGCGAACTCAAAACAAGCATGCTGTTTCACTTGATTGATGTAAGAACTTCCTACAGCTTGCTCTTAGGAATGCCTTGGATCCACGAGAATGGAGCAGTGTCATCCACCCTTCACCAATGCCTAAAGTTCTACCAACAAGGGGTGAAGGTGATACAAGGCGACACCAAGCCATTCACTAAAGCCAAATCACACTTCGTGGATGCCAAGTTCTACATGGATGAAGACATGGTTCCCGAAGCTCTTATAAAGAACAAATCTATTGGTAAAGCCGCATAAAAAAAGAATGAGTGGCAAGCCATGCCCAAGAAGCAAGAAGGGGAAGCCGTGCCATCTTTAAGCAAAGACGATGACAAGCCTGCCAAGCCACCAACAATAAAAAGAAGTGTGACGCCCTCAAAAGGATCAAATACACCTATTTTCCAATACATCCCAATGTCGAGAAGAAAGAATGGGCAATCCCAGTTCAAAACTGGAACAAGCAAAGCCAACACACAGCTGCACAAGGATGATGTAAAGTTGCTCAAGACAAATGCAGTTTTACTTCTGATACAGCTAGGTGACTCTAAGGTTTCAAAACCACCATAATGCTTCATAAAACCCTTGTCAAAGGGGGCGAAACTAAACTCTCTTCCAACCAAGAGGATCGAAAAAGGTTTCAACCTGAACGTCTACAAACTTATGTCAAAGACTGGGTACGATTTCGCCTTCTGTTCAAATCTTGGAAAAAAAAAATGCAAACATCGTTAACGACAAAGAACGTGACCTCACCAAGACTCAAAAGAAGTTAAAGAAGCATGGTTACAGAGTTGACAATAACAAAGCTGGACTTGGCTTCACACCAAATACACCAGTGAAGATTTAAAGAAAAGCGAAAAATGCTAGTCCTCAACACATCAGTATAAGCATTGAACAAGATCAAGATGAGCCTAAACCCGCCCCTTGAACGTTAGTTTTCGATAGGCTGAATCGTTCAAAACCTAGAATTTTGGCACTTAATCGCATTAGTAGTCAAGATCGAACTTCTGTCTTCAAACGATTTAACACACCAACACCCCAAAGATCTATTTTCAAAAGGTTGTTAAAACCCAAGAAATGAAACAACATGGCTAGCTCTCTTCCACGACGATCAGCCTTGCAAAGACTTGAAGAAACTAAGAAACCTTATAGAAAGAGGAAGACAAAGCACAAAGAAGAAAAGCTTGACGGTCTAGCAGAGAAAGATGACGTTCGAAGCTCGATGCCTTCAAAGATGAAGCACCAAGCAACCTTGGAAGTTGATATAGATTGACAATTGAAGGTAAGGAGGCGTACCATCATCCACACCGGCCAATTTTCACGCCAACAACCTCAAGATAACGGCACTGAAGAAGAAATCCAAGACGTCTTCCTTATCACGATCCAAGAAGACAAAGAAGACGAAATCCCTGAGAAGGACGTCATTGATATGCCACCACAGCTTGAGGATAGGGGGCAAGCCACGGTTGATGATCTCAAGAAGCTCAACTTAAGCACAAGCGAGGAACAGAAACCTATTTTTGTAAGTGCACTACTAAGTGTGGACGAGATTGAGGAATACTATAAACTGCTCTTGGAGTACAAAGACGTCTTTTCTTAGACCTACAAAGAAATGCCCGGCCTTGACCCTACCATCACTGTGCGTCGTCTTACAGTCAAGTCTAGAACATGACCAATCAAGCAAACTCAAAGACGTTATCGATCCGAGCTCATCCCACAAATTGAGGCTAAGATTGACAAGCTAATCAAAGCAAGCTTCATTCGAGAGGTGCAATACCCTAAGTTGATCTCCAACATCATCATTGTCCTTAAGAAATCTGGACAAATACGTGTTTGTGTAGACTTCCGAGACCTCAATGATGCTTGCCCGAATGATGACTTTCCCTTGCCAATTATCAAAATCATAGTGGACGCAACCACTAGCCACGAGGCGCTATCATTCAACGCACAATGCAGAAAATCTTCCGCAACATACTACATAAAAATGTAGAATGTTATGTAGACGATGTAGTTATCAAGACCAAGAAGAGATTCGATGACTTAAAGGGTTTATGCATGGTGTTATACAAACTACGGCACTACAACCTTAAGATGAACCCCGTTGAAGTATACATTTGGCGTCACTTCTAGGAAGTTCCTCGGCTTCATTGTCAAGCTCCGTGGCATTAAAGTGAACCAATCAAAGATTAAGGCCATTCAAAGCATGCCCAATGCAAGGAATCTACACGAGCTGAAAAGTCTACAAGGACGACTAGCTTTTATTAGGCGCTTCATCTTTAACCTTGCTGGACGCTATCAACCCCTGAGTTGACTCATGGAGAAGAACGCTCCATTCATATAGGATGATGCATGTCGCAATTCTTTCGAAAGCATAAAAAGGTACTTGGTAAGCCAACCTGTCTTAGAAGCACCCATGCCTGGAAAGTCACTCATCCTATACATTGCTGCACAAGAGGAATCCATTTAAGCACTCTTGGCACAGGAAAATGAAGACCAAAAGGAAAGAGCACTCTACTACCTAAGTAGAACTCTCACTGGTGCCGAGCTCAACTACTCACCGATCGAGAAGATATGTCTTGCCCTAGTCTTTACCGTTCAAAAACTAAGACACTACATGCATGCTTACATCATCAACTTAGTTGTTAAAGCTAACCTAATAAAATACGTCATGTCCAAACCAGTTTTGATAGGGCGACTAGCTAAATGGACATTGCTTCTCAATAAGTATGAGATTATCTACGTCTCAATTAAAGCAGTCAAGGGATAAGCGCTAGCAGACTTCCTTGTCTATCATCCAATCCTAGCTGATTGAAAATCTCAGATGACTTGCCTGACTAGGAGGTGTTCTACATTGACATTTTCCCAACATGGACAATGTTCTTCAACGGATCCGCACAAGCAAACAGAGCGAGGGCAGAAGTAGTATTCTTGTTACCACAAAGACAAGTATTACCCTATTCCTTCTGATTAAGTGAGCTGTGCTCCAACAACGTCGCTGAGTACCAAGCACTAATCATTGGACTCCAAATGGTGATCGACATGGAAATCATAACGCTAGAAGTGTATAGTGACTTTAAGCTCATAATCAATCAGCTTTTGACTGAATATGAAGTGAGGAAAGATGATCTTGTCCCATATTTCCAGCTAGCAATTCAACTGTTACAAAATTTTGAGGCCGTGAAGCTAAAACATGTGCTAAGAAAAGAAAATCAAATGGCGAACGTTCTCGCTAACTTAGCCTCAAGTATAGCGCTAGGAGAAGACGAAGCTGCAGACGTTCCAGTTTTCCAAAGATGGGTGATCCTACTCATCACTGAAATACTACTAGATGATACAAACATCATCTCAATACTTCCAATCAACACTGAAGAGTGAAGATAGTCGTTGGTTGACTACTTGGAGCATGGAAAGCTTCTAAACGATCCTAGACACCGCTTTGAAATACGTTGACGAGCACCTCGCTTCCTCTACTACAAAGAAACACTATACCGATGCTCTTTTGAAGGAGTACTTATAAGATGCCTAAGTAAGGAAGATGCCAATCAAGCCATGGAAGAAGCACACTCAGGCGTATGCAGAGTGTATCAGTCTGGACCAAAGCTACACTTCCAGCTTAAGAGAATGGGTTACTACTGGCCGAGCATGGTGAAGGATTACCTGGAATACGCCAAAAGATGCCAAACCTACCAATTCCACACCAACTTCATACATCAACCGCCTAAACCTTTACACCCTGCAGTTGTTGTCGTTTGATGAATAGGGATTGGACGTCGTAGGACCAATCACACCAAAGTCATCTATAAGAGAAGCTTACATCCTAGGCGCAACGGATCACTTTTTAAAGTGGGTTGAAGCCGTACCTCTAAGGGATGTCAAGAAGAAAACTGACGTTCGTTTCATCAAAGAGCATATCATCCATCGATAAGGTGTGCCTCGTACATCATCACTGACAACGAAAAATAGTTATCCAACCGACTCATGGATGAGCTCTACGAGAAATACAAATTCAAGTAGCACAAGTCTTCTATGTATCATGCTCCGGCCAATGGTCTTGCGAAAATATTCAACAAAATGTTGTGCAACCTCCTAAAGAAGGTAATCGGCCGAACAAAGAGAGACTGGCATGAAAAAATAAGCGAAACACTTTGGGCATATAGGACGACACATAGAATTCCTACCCAAGCTACGCCTTATTCTCTCGTATATAGCATGGAAGCTATTTTACCACTTGAAAGTTAAATCCTATCACTAAGGATAGTTATACAAGAAGGCTTGACTGAAGAGGAAAACGTAAATCTATGACTTCAAAAGTTGGAAGCACTCGACGAAATGAGGCTCGAAGCTCAACAACACTTAAAATACTACCAAGCACGGTTATCCAAGGTATTCAACAAGAAGGTTTACCCAAGGTCTTTCCAAATTGGAGATCTTGTCTTGGCATTACGAAGGCCTATCATCACAACCCACAAGATAAAAAACAAGTTCACATCAAAGTGGGATGGACCTTACGTAATATAAGAGGTCTAAACCAACGGCGCATACTTAATCATAGTGGAAGACGGCTTAAAGATTGACCCCATCAATGGCAGATTCTTGAAGCGTTACTACCCCTAAACCAAACAAACAATGATCCTTGTCTGCACGAGCCTAAACTACACACGGCAACAATGCTCCTTGTTTGCACGAGCTTAAAAGGCGACATTTAATGCTCCTCGCCTGCATGAGCCTAAACTGCACACTGCATAATGCTCCTTGTTCGCACGAGCTTAAAAGGTGACACTCAAAGGTCCTCGCCTTCACAAGCCTAAACTGTACATGACAACAACACTCCTTGTTTGCACAAGCTTAAAATGCAACACTCAATGCTTCTCGCATGCATGATCCTAAATTGCACACTGCCCAAAGCTCCTCACTTGCATGAGCCTAAACTGCACACGTCACAATGCTCCTTGTTCACACAAACTTAAAAGGCGACACTCAACATTCCTAGCCCACAAGAGCATAAACTGTGTACAGCAAAATCACCATCACAATCGTCATAATCCATCACTCCTTTAAACTATGTCATGACTTGATTCCTCCTCAACCGAGGGTACATAGGCAACTTGAAACTTCAAAACTTCAAGTACAGTCACATCATCAACAAAAACACAAATACTTTGAAGAATAAAGAGCAAATTCTAGAATGTGAATACTTTATTTCTTTGAAGGAAGAATTCGACTACAAAGCTGTATTAGCAACAAAACAAACAAGGCAACATTAGCATAAGAGTGGGGTGGTAGGAAGAAAAAAATTGCTTCTCCAAAGCAAAAGACATGCGAGACAAACCTCATAATGACGATGACAAAGTCACAATGACGAAAAGAAATCAGCCATAAAGCTTGAGCAGCACGGCAAAGAGGGCATCTACAAGATGGTCATTCAAAGCACGCTACAGTAGCAAAGAAAACCAAAATGCTACGTAATCGCACTACGCAACCTCGTAGTGATTACACAAGCAGTTTCTTGCACTGTAAGACAACATTACCACTGAGGGAAAACTGTGACCAAAGGGCACTACATAGCGCAACTCCATTGCAGTCTTTTACACAACACCACAAGGTAAAAAGTGACTCACTGCAACAAGCTCCAAGCAAGCAGCCCAATACAGCAACAGTAGCAGCACACACGGCACAGCAACAAAGACAATGCACACCCAATTGTCCTATAAATAGGGGTTAATTGCTTCCTAATACTATAAGAGAGAGTACATACCAAATAGGAAAAGGAAAATCAAAAGAAGGAAGTACATTCTAACCAAAAGAAGGAAGCAAATTCCAAGAAAAAAATGGCAAGTTTCAGCTAATCTGTTCAAGCAGGACGTTTTTTGTGATAATTCAACTTTCCGAAGGAGTTTTGATACAAGGCAAATTGGGGCAGGAAGCTAAGAGGCTGATGATCGTTGGGTCCAAATTTCATAATTTTCCCTAAAGCCAAACGTTCCAGTTTTCAAAGTTAATCCCGCATAAGTTGTTTTCCCATCAGAACTGCACAGTTGTGGGAAATTGACGAGTTGAAGGCTTTCCCGATTTTTCCTAGTGGTGTGCGATATATGTCTGAAAAGATAAAAGATAAAGCTATGTTTCCCATATTTTCACAGAATTTTCCAGAAGATAAATCGATCTCAAACTGGCGTGCAAGTCAGATGACGTGTTTCCAAAACCAAGGACAAATCTTCAAGTTTCCCAAAACAAGGAGAAAAATGCCCTCCTTACCGTGAAAAAAAAAAGAAAGGGGAAAGAAAATTACCCCTTGGCCAAAAAAAAAAAAGAAAAGCAAATCCTACTTACCCAAGGACAAACATTAAATCTATCCAAAACCTTGAAGGAAATCACCAAAGCTTTCCAACACTTTGAAGGAAATCACCCTCATTACCAAAATTGAAGGTGGTTCCTACCTAAGGAAGGAAAAACATTTTTTCCTACGACCACAAGGAAAAAAATTCAAAATACACCAAATGTATTTTGTCAAAATTATGGAAAATTAATATGCACAATACGTATGTGCCGATTTATCCATTTTCAAAATTTCATTTCTTTCAAGATCAAGCCTCTATGGCCCTCGAAGAAAAAATTCATTTATTTCAAGATCAAGCCTCAACGGCCATTGAAGACAATTCTCATTTCATTCAAGAAATACGCCTCTACGACATTTGAAGAAATGTTTCGTTCAAGAAATACGCCTCAACGACCCTTGACGAAATTCATCACTTCAATTCAAGACCAATTCTCAACGGCCATTGAAGAAATGTGTCGTTCAAGAAATACTCCTTAACGACCCTTGATGAAATGCATCATGTCAATTCAAAAAATACACCTTTACGACCCATGAAGAAGCAAGCGAATTCAAGATCAAGTCTCAACGAACCTTGAGTTAGAACATTCACATTGCAGGACTTCAAAACACGTTTCCTACATGTGACAAGCACATGCCTACAACACGCCTTGAAGTAGGGGCATTTGTAGACATGTAAATTTCGCTGCATACAAATGATGTATCGCAAAGCTCTAGGTGGCATATGACTCATCACAAATGGATAAGTCATCAATGACATGTGGCACAAAACTTGGCAAAAGGAGGAAGAAATCCTTTAAAATAGGCAAGAGGTCCAAAATCTCTCAAAACCGGAAAGAAAGCCAAAGCATCTTCACAAAACAAGCAAGAATTGAAGATTGCTCACAAAATAGGCAACAAGGCCTATAAATTTTGGCCAATATGAGGAAGGTGGCTAAAATTAAGACACAAAACATGCCTAAATTCTCTCATGGACAAATCAAGGCACAAATCAGGGCTAAATCCATCCAAAGGCATGGCTTTGGAAGTTTATAAATACAAGGACCCAAGACACACAAAGGGGCCGAAAATTCTACCTTTAGAATAACCTCTACCAATTCTTTGAAGACTAATACACTGCCAAAGCTTTCTTCAAAGAACATACAACCAAAGTCGAAGCTTTCTTTCGACCAAAGCTGAAACATTCCCTTGAAGAATTAACAAGCACTTGTGCCAATTCCTTCAAGATTTTGTTGCAAGCTTGAAACTTGTAACGATGTTCGATTCAAGATCAAGTTGTCAAGACCCTTGAATCAACGAAATCTCACATCTACACCATTTTTGCCACAACTTTGAGGTGAAGACCATCCAAGCATTGTTTCAAGCTCAAAACTTGAAGTAATCATTCAATCGTCCGTCCGAGATCAAGTCATAGCAACCCTTGGATCAACAACATACACATCTACATCAAATTTGAAGACTAAATAGAGGAAAATTGTAGACAGAGATTGTAACCCTACAAATTCATCACTACAAATTTACTTTGTACATGTGTTCTCGTTTCATTTGCTACAGAATTTTCGTGTTTACTGTTTCACCTAGAGACGAAACCATTAACATAAATAAATAACGTATTAACGTGTAAACGCGTTTTTTCGTACAAAGTATGGCTAATAAATGAACTATTTTAAAACTTTTAAATTTCGGAAAACAGAGGGTAGATTCGCAATTAGCACATCGAAATACGCTAAGGAGGGTCTCGGGTAATTTTCATAAAAACTCAACGAAAAGTCAACGGTCAATCTTAAAAAGTCAACTTAGACGCCCCGGTGGTCAACGATCTCGCCTCTAGGGACATTTTTGTCAAATCGCTCTTTTAAAATTTATAAAATCGTAAAATTTGGGACGGGTTGTTACATGGAAGAAAATTACAACTAAAAAGAGAGAAACCCTAGCTATAATAGTGAAAATAAGAAAGGAGGTTTGCAGCCTCCATCTCCCTAGGTCTACGACTTCCATGCCTTGAATCTTCATTAGGTAAGCAAAATAAAACCCTAAATTCTATATTATTGTTCATATATGTAGGGTGATAAAATTAAGTTTTGAAAAATCTTTTTAGTTTTGTCAATTCATGGAATTTTTGTAATCACGTATCTTCTTTTCTTTTCTAATCTTTAGGCATTTGAGGACAAATAAAAGATCAAATTTTAGATTACAAATAACAAAAACAATTCTTTATTTTATAACACATTTTGGAATTGGGGTGAAATGCAAACCACCACCATGAACTCGAATAACACCAGAATGCGCCAAATCAAACGAACGACCTTCACCTATATTTAGATCAACAACGCTCATACTTTTTTTTTTTGCTCGAATGAAGTTGCCGCTTGCAAACTAGTTGGTCAAAGAGAATTCTATATACCTTGCTGTCAAATGTGGGAGATTTAACGGCGTTAAATGTTTTAAGATATGGAGGAGAGAGAAACACTAATAATACTTTTTCACAATTAATGAATTTAATTTCCTTTCATATTTCAAATTAGTAAATAAACCAATCTTAATCGTTCAAATAGGTTTAATCTAAAGGCTCAAAAGAAGTGTAAAAATATTTGTCAAAACATTTGTCTGTTGATCCTATCCCATATATATATATATAGGGATATATGGGATAGGATCAAGGGACAAATATTTTTACAAATACTTTTACACTCTTTTTCAGCCTTTTGATTAAATGACATCCAATGGTTCTTATTTACTCATTAAATGACATGGATGCTTATGTGGATTTTAACTAATATTAAAGATAAAAAAAACATAAAAAAAACATAAAATCTAAAAAATTAAAAAAGGAAGATAATTAAAAACTAAAAAAATAAAATATTTTTTTTTTGGCATGGGGACCCACCCCTTCCCTCACCTTTTCTTCCCCTGACCCCTTCCCCAACTACGCCAACATCTCTACCCGCCACCATCTCCTCCTTCCTCGACCCCTTCCCCACCCACGCCGACAGCTCTAACCTTCCCCACATCCTTTCTTCCTCCTTCGCCCCCACCTCTCACCAACACCGGGGCAGGCGTCCTCCATGTGGAACTGGAAAAATTTCTACCATTCGTCGCCGCCAGATTCCGAGTTCTTCGACCAACGCCAAAAAACTCAATCCCAATCCCTCCAACACCAAAGCTCCCCCCACCATCTCGGCCCAGAACATTCAGACGAAAACGATACAGAGACGAAGCCTCTCGAGACCAAAACATAAAGATTGGAGTACGATTTCTTCTTCAACCACCGAAACCCAAATGCCCAAAACGCCCATCACTAGAAAAGGCACGAATTAGGGACAAGGGTAAGGAGAAGGTGGTTCTCCCGGGGGGGGGGAGATGTTGGCGTGGGTGGGGAAGGGGTTAGGTGTCGCAGGGAAAGGGAAGGGGAAAGGATCTGGGTTTTGGGTGGGATAAGGGGATGGGGGAAGAAAAGGTGGGGAAGGGGTCGGGGGTTGTAAGGAAGGGGAAGGGGAAGGGGAAGGGGAAGGGATCTAGGTTTTGGGTGGGATAAGGGGGGCGGGGGAAGAAAGGGTGAGGGAAAGGGTGGGTCCCCATGCCAAAAAAAAAATTAATATTTAATTAATGAAGTTTTTAATAAATAATGGGTCCCGTCTCATGCCATGTCACTATTTAACGGAATAATTGACAGAAAATTAACGGAAGGTATGAAATTGTAAAAAATTCGTAGATGAGGTATGACATTGAAACTTTTTAAAGATGAGGTATGAAACTATTAATGACCCAATAGTTGAGGTAGTTTTATGTAATTTACCCAAAAACGTAATATACTTATGAGCAAGACATATTAATTTGTGATACAGGTTGATTATAAAAAGGAATCTACCATATATTAGATAAATATAATTAACATGAGATATAAGTTGATTATAAAAGTTAAAAATAAAACCTATAAATGGGGAAATGAGCTATGTTTTTATAATGATTAATGATAAGGAGACTCTCTCAAAGTGAGGCTTTCTATGGACTCTCTGCCACCTCATGTTTTTTGCACAATTTTTGTGCCAACATTATAAATTATTTTACTAAAAATATGAGATGACGGAGAAACCATAAAGAGCCATACTTTTAGGAGAGTCTTCTTAGCATTTCTCTTTTATAATTAGATGTCTGGGGATTGATGTCGTTACTGATGATGTTAAAGCGTGAAGTCTAACTTACAGTTTCTAATTCTTTCTTAATGATCTGTGTTTTCCCTTATTTCTTCTTTTGGGAGGCATATTACCTTTTCAATTATCTCAAACAAAGGGTAATGTTAAAGGACTAAATTTGTTGATTAAATTTTGTAAACTAAATGACATAAAAGTTAATAATTGGATTATTATTTAAATGTTAATTAACATGCTTATTTCTTATTGGTGACACATCATTTAGTTTATAAATTTAATCTACCTAACATTACTCAAACAAAAAAGGCATATCTTGCGTGCTACCAAAGGACCAATCAAATTGTCCTAAGATATAAAATAGAAAGATTGCAATTGTATAATTCCTAATCATTTGCACCAAAAAATTGATTTGCACCATAAAACTATGTCTTTCTTCTACTCTATAAGTGAACAATTAAATTTAATGGCCACTTGACTCTATAGTTTGGCTCAAATAACATGCACATTGAAGTAGAGGGAGAAGAAATAGAGTTTTTATTTTCTTTATTTCATGGAAAATGTAAAAATTATTGCAAGGGAAAATCTAGGGGAGATTCACATTGTCCAAGTAGTAGCTAGGACCAAAATTAGGGGGGACCAATGAGATGCCATTTTACTGTGGGCTGTATTTTTCCTAGCTACCATCACATCAACAATACCAAATTTGCATATGTTTTCTTTTGGTTGACATGAATTTGATGTTTTGCAACATTGTCGAGACCTTGCCAGAGCTCCTTTTTTTACCAATTGGGGCAAAGGCTGAGGATTCTATATCCCAAATCGGCGACCTTATTAATTTTGCGCTTGTAGTCTAGTCTCTCAATTTCTCAAATGGCTTGTTAAGTTTTCAAGACATTGAGATCAAATTAGTAAAAACATAGATGAGTAAATGTTGATAGAATGACTTAGAAATGGATTATATGAGCATTACAAATACATGTGAAATTCCTACTTGGATGTGTCATCTACAAATACCTCTTATCAATTTTTTTCTTTGTTTTTGCTGAAAAAAAAAAAGTATCAAGAAAATCTCGATAACAATTTAAATGAAGTTAAAATGCATTTCGTTGAATATGATGAATCTAAACTTTCTCACATTACGGAAAATGATGTATTTACAAATGTATCGGCAACACAATTAACTAATTAACTATTCTCTCAAAAATACCTGAGTTTGAATTTGTATAGAAAGGAAAAACAAAAGCCATTACACACCGTAGTAATGCATTGAATACATTGTGTGCATAACACATACGAAATATGTAAAATGTGAAAGTTAAATTAAATAATAAACGGTAAGTAGTAAATAAAGACATTTCTCTTTAAGTCGTTGGGTTCTTAGTTCAAATTTTCATTTTTTCTTTAGTGTAATTTAAAATAATAATATTAATTGCAACAAACCAAAAATCAAATATTAAATCAAATATTAAACAAGACAAAAATGAGTAAAGTAAAACAAAATGTTGTAAATTATAATATGAAAGTTTATAATTAACCAAGTTCTTTAACATGGTCGATCGATCTCCATTTGTTGTAAATGAAATGGGTTAAATCTCACTGTCCCAAATGGACATACATACGTACACACATAGCAGTAGCCAGCCCACACACATAAACACAAACTACAAAAACAAATTTTAATTCCTACCACAATCTCAATTTACAAATTTAATTAGCAAGCTTAATGTAGAAACTCAGCAAGTGTAGAACTCAACTAGCTCGTCCATGGACCCCAACTGAGTCTCTGCATTCTCAAGCATCCACAACAAGTGCTCAAACAGCACCACCTCACAAGCCACCACAACCTCGCCGGATGACGTGTCCACCAGCTCCTGAATGACGGGGTGTTCAACTACTTCCGAGCTGACCAGGTATCTTCTCCTTGACTTGCCTACATACACAGCATGAAGCTCCTTGGAGCCCTTGCTGACATGATCTGATTGGTCATCACTTGTGGCTGCAGCAATGGAGCTTGTGGTGCGAGTGAGCTTGGTGAACGAAGGCCATCTCTTTATTGCTGACTTGAGCTTCGTTAGCTTCCCGGCTTTTGCCATAATATTTTCTGAAACTCTTAAGTCTAGATGAGAGAGAGAGGTTTGTGAAAAATTGAGTGCTGCGAGGAAAGTGTGAGGGAAGGTTCATGTATAAATGTGGAGGACAGAGGGAGAGAGAAACTAGAGAGAGAACCCTACTTGCATGGCCCACTGTTTGATACCAGCTAAGAAAGAGATATTTGGGTGCAAAACCAGTTGCACCTTGTTTGGCAATTGGCGTGCCTTACAATTAGCTTGATAGATGACCTTTCTTGCTTATGGATTTTCTGTTTTATTTATTTTGTTTAATTTTCTGCATATTTCCATTGTGGGGATATATAATACATAAGTACCTTTTGCCAACCAGTTATTAATTTTTATAGAGTAGTAGGCTTGAAGCTCAATGTTGAAAAATACTTATTTATTTGGTTTTTTAAATGGGACCATGGCAGGTGCATAAATAATTTCATTTTAGTTGTTAGACTTATATTTAATTTTCAAGCTAATCCAGCTTTAATAAATAAGAATTTGCAGGGACACTTTTCTTGTTTCTGTAGAAATTGTATGAAACAATCTTAGTTTAACAGCATTCATATTTTATTTTTATTTTTTTGGATTATTTAGTATCTATTGAAAAATTCTCAACCACTTTGGTGTTAGAGTATTAGGAATGGCTGTGATGCTTTTTTTATTTTTTTTTTATTTTTTTTTAATTTAATTTTATTTTTTTAATATGTAGCAGAATATATTAGCAAGCAAGACAACGTACTCGATTCAATTGTATAACTTGCCTAGTAATTAACCAAGTTATAATTAATGGCATAGGGCTCCATCTAATTAGCACCAAGTATATACGCATGCAGAGTAATTATGTAGCATATATATACAGTGCGTATATTATTTTGATTAAGCTTTAAGATTACGAGGGTAATCATGTAACAAGATATATTGGTTGCTGGCTAGGTTAACGTTGTTGGTTGTTGTTCTTGTTCATGATATTTAATAATTATCAACAACAACAATTTAAGCTGTTTGTTGGTAAGCAGCCTGCTATTTTTCAAACCGTGGGTGTTTGTGTTTCCGGAAAAGAAAGGATAAAAACAAGAAGAGATGGCAAGGCATCTTTTCTATTTCATCGTTTTTTCCTGACCACTAATACCTACTTTTGTCTTGACATATATTCTTGCATGCGTTATACTACCAGCTTTTTGTACCAACAAACCTCCGCGCGCAAGATGTCATTCATGCATGGAATCATGAACTGTAAAGAAGCCTCTGATGAGCGCTCTCGTATGGACCTTGATGAAATTGTCCAACAGTTCAACTTGTTGTACCAACCTTCTTTCCCTTAATCCACTATTAGATTCCATATTAATTTGGATATAAAATTATAAAATACTAAGGTTTGCTATATATTATATATACTCATCCTCCATTCCACGCTCATTCAAACGCTACAATGGATAGTCTTTAAAATCACCATTAAAAAAAACATTATATATCTACGATTAATCATTCAATTTCACTTCAAAGTTCAATTTACGATTACGCATGTCGATATTTTTCACCATAGTTCAAAAGGAAAACTAACAAAAATGGCTGGAAAACTTTGAGTTTTAACGATAAGGACAAAATAAAGGGTAAAGTGAATAGTACAAGGATTTACTTTTTAGGGTAAAAATGTAGTTTTTCGTTAAAGTGAACAATACCAGAAGTTTTTCATAAAAGTTCCCTAGTTCAAATGGCGCTTATTAGAAGATTAATGACATGTAATTTAAACTGTAAGTGTTTCGATTACAATGTCCAGTGATTGAGTGGCCAAAAAATAGGTACAATATAATTGAGCTAGTACACGGGGAGAAAGGAAGCAAACAAAAAAACCAAAATAAAGTTTGATCGGGTACATTAGTTGTTTATTTGTGGTCCAATATGGTATACAAGGGGCGCCATAACAAGGGACAAGGCAAAAGGGGCAGTATTCTAAACCACTTGTTATGTCTCAATCTTGTTCTCTTTTTAATATGGCTGGGTTAGGCGGAGCTAATCCAGTTGTATACCAACTCTATATGTCCCTCTTACTTGGTAAATATTGAATAAGAATCATAATTAGTGAATTTACTAACTGAACTACCCTCACAAACCCACTTCAATATAAATTTATCTTTACACCCATTTAATTGGAAGATAAAAATCCGAAATCAATGTTCTACAACTCGTTCAAGGCGTAAAGAGAGTAATATCTCTTACCTATTCATCTCATACTTAATCTCTGCTGCATATTTGCCACTCGGATATACAAAGGCAAGGACCTAGTGGATACTAGAAATGGTGCAGTACTTGTCACTCTGATATACAATTAAGTCTGAGTTTTAAATAATTGTGTCATCTCAGTGCTAATGTTCGATCCTTGCTCTGCATTTGTCAAGTTCAACCTTAATTAATTAGAGCTAGGTATAAATTATGAGAATTGTTATTAGCACTTCAAAAATCTCATTTGGCACTCCCAACTTTCCCTAAATTATATTCAACAGTTAAGTTACATAGAATAGACAACATATAGTCTAGAAAGCATAAAAATAGTTTGTTATGAAGCTCATGACTCTTTTACTTAATTAGAGTGGCAAATTTACAATTGTGCTAATAAAACTTGAAGTCGCGTTTGTGAATTAATCCCTATGTGTGAGTTGCATTGCAATTTTTGTTTTGCATTTCGCCGGATTTAGACTCTACATTGCAGTTTCTCTAGTCACATCTAATATTGAATGATAGTAAGATAATTGGGCAATATTAGCACTAATACATTGACAAAGATTTTGAAAGTTAAATATGAGAATCTAATTTATCATTTTTATTTTTTTTAGATAATAAAACTCCACACCTAGTAATAGATGATTAAGTTAAAAACAATATCAATAATGCTGATGGTGAGCCATACTAAGCCTATGATTTATAAAGAACGAGGTGTGTTAAGTTATTGTGATATTGTGCACTTCAATGAGAAAATTGATCATGCAGATCTCTTGGTTTGCTACATGATCTCTTAATCTCATATTATGTCTGCTAATTAGTACTAAGCAGTTATTAGACAGCATATTCCCCTGTTTCAGTTCCCCATTCAATTAAATTGATGAGCAGTGTTCGATCTGACGAATATATTGTGCCCACACCATATCCTCCAAATCTTCATTAATCAATTAATATGTTTTCTTCTGAAGCACATGACTCAAAATCTTTTATGATTTCCTTAAGCACATGTAGTCTTACTCTTTGGAGACTCACTTCTGAGTTATGAGTCTTATGACTTAGCTTATTATAATTCACAAGATTTGATGTAGGACAAAAATTAGGTTATCACATAAAAATAAAATAAAAAGCAGAGAGCAATTAAAAAATTGATTGGAGAATTGGTAGTTCACGTGGTATAGGTTATTTGTTGATGCTATATCTCGAAAGTGGATGTTTTGGACTTTTCGTGATGTGAGGATTGACACAACTATGGTTTGGTATGTTTGTTTTGAGCTCGTAAAGTACGGATTTGAAGAGAACGACGAGATATACAAGATGGAACAATGAGTTCATACGGAATATGAATGACATAAGTCGTTTACTATATTTAATTCGGATTTTAATATTTTAGGATGTTTTAATATTGTGTTTGTTTGTTTATTTCCCTTCCCATTTAGATAACTAAGGTTTCTAGGGTTAAGAACATTACAAATAGGTCATCTTGGCTTTAAATTTGTACTCTTTCTTATTATTCAAGGATCATGAGTTTTCTCTCTTTCTTCCTAGCTAGTGACTTGTAGGATTTGTTAATTGTTTTCTAGTGAAGAATTATCGTTTGATTTTACTTGATATATCTGGTTGCGTCAATATTCTTAGAATCTTATTACTCATGAGAGGGATTGTAACAACCCGTCTCTAATCTTATGATTTTGATAATTTTAAAAGATTGAATTGATGAAAATTCCCTTAGAGGCGAGATTGTTAACTTTCGTTGACTGTCATTTTGTGACGCTTATGAACTATTGTTTTATTGTATTGTCAATGTACTCAACTATACAAATGTGTAGGCGCAAGCGGAATCGAATCGGAGTTACGATGGAGGTTTTACGGAACTATGAATTCGAAAAATACTTTTGTAAAAATTACTATTTATTGTAGGCCTATTTGATTGAACTATATAAGGACAGAGAGGGAGTGGGGGCCGGCGGCAACAAGAGAGAAAAGAGAGATTTAATTTTGAGGTGTGTGTTGTATCACCCCCTTATGCCTTTATTTATAGTAGTAGGAAGGGTAGAATTCCAACCCTTCTAGGATTACATCTCTTAATAGGTAATCAACTCCTAATAGGTAACTACAAGATACTATTAGATATACTAGGATTTACACAATCACATTCCTAATCCGATAGGACTGCAACATTCCCCCTTGAATATGTATATACTCAAACAAAATATCGCATCAGATCTTTAGCAGATGAGGTAGAACAGATGATGAAGTCGTCGACATAAAGGGTGAACGTGCGTCTTAAACACAACATAAGTATGCATTGATAGTAAAACTCACAAAACCTCGCTATGGTAAAACCCAAGGCATGGGGAAAACTCATAGACTAAGGAGAAAAGTGAAAAGTATGCATAATGTTTAAAACAAACGTCAAACATGACAAAAGTAGTGAACTCAACGGAGTATGATCATCCCAGGATAGGTGTCTCGTTAAAACCTCGTTACGTAGCAAAAACCTAGTGGGAAAAATACTCCTAATCATTGGAAAATGAGTACATTAAGATCAAGAGAGTATGCTTCAGGATACTCCCCCTGAGTTAGACATAACTTACAAATAAGACTACAAGCAATTCAATTCAGATAATTTACGCATACCGATTCCTTGGACGAGTTTCTGATAAGTAGACTTAGGCAGTGACTTTGTGAAGATGTCGGCCAAGTTGTCCTAGGAACAGATTTGCTTGACTTCAATGTTCTGATGTTGTTGCTGCTGGTGAGAGTAAAAGAACTTCGGTATTATGTGCTTGGTGTTGTCTCATTTGATGTATCCTTTCTTTTAACTACTTGATACATGATGCATTGTCTTCAAATATCATCGTAGGAAGGTCAATGAGGGAAGAAAGACCACTAATGCTTCAAATATGTTCCATAATTGCTCTTAACCAAAAACACTCTCACGAAGCTTCATGCAGGGCGAGAATCTCAACATGGTTCGAAGAAGTTGCAACTAGCATTTCCTTGGTGAACCTCCAAGATATAGCGGTGTCTCTAACGATAAAGACATAGCCCGTTTGAGAATGTGCCCAATGTGGGTTAGACAGATAATCAGCATCTACATAACCAACAAGGCGAGAATCAACCCAAGGACCGAAGGGGGGCGGCGGCTCCTCTCAAGGATTCGTGGGTGTAGAACAAGCCCAAATCTGTCGTACCCTTGAGGTGGTGGAAATGTCTTTAACACCATTCCAGTATCTGTGTGTAGGCGCGTTGCTATAACTAGCCAAAATATTAACAGCAAAGAAGATGTCAGGTCTAGTGCATTGAGCCAAGTATAATAAAGCACCAATTGCACTTAGGTATGAACTTCAGGCTCCAAAATCTCTTCCTCATCCTCATTCGGACGAAAGGGATGTCATTTAGCATCTAAAATCCGAACAACCATAGGAGTACTTAAAGGCTTCACTTTATCTTCATTAAAACATCCCAACGCCTTCTTGATGTAGTTAGATTGATGTACTAGGATTCAATCCAAACAATGCTCGATCTCCTCAAGCTCTGCAAGAGTTCCAATGAGGTTCATGTCGTCGACATAAACTGCAATGATTGCAAATTCGGAATGTGACTTCTTAATGAACACGTATGGGCATAGTTCGTTGTTCACATAACCCTGACTTGTCAAATATTCACTCAAACGGTTATACCACATCCGCCCGGATTGTTTCAATCCATAGAGTGACCTCCTCAACCTAATTGAGAAAGTGTTCCGTGGTCTACAACTATTTTAACCAGTCAATAGAAGTCCCTCTGGAACTTTCATGTACATTTCCATATCTAGATCCCTATAAAGATAAGCAATTACCATGTCCATAAGCTGCATATTCAGTTTTTCGAAAAACTATCAAACTGATAAGGTAACGGAACGTTATAACGTTCATTACAGGGGAATAAGTCTCCTTGTAATCAATCCCAGGAAGTTGAGAGAAGCATTGCACTACGGAATGTTATAACGTCCATTACGGGGGAATTCTTCTCATTACGCTTCCTCACGAAAACCCATTTGTAGCCCACTGGCTTCACATGTGGTGAAGTAGGAGCTACAAGCCCAAACACTTTACGTTTCATGAACGAATCGAGTTCGACCTGGATTGCTTGTTTCCAATTTGACCAATCCGTTCTACATTGACATTCGTCAACAGAGCATGGTTCAATGTCATCGCTAAGCATAATTTCGGAAGTAACGATATATGCGAATGCATCATCGACTATCATCCCATTTTGATTCTAAATATCATCCAAAACTGCGTAATGGACATAAATCTCACGATTCTTGGTAGGTCGATATGTCTTATCTAAAACATCATTGTAATCTAGAATAACCTTATGCGCTGGAACAGATGAGTAAGCAATGGTCGGATTCAAACTAGGTTCACTACTTTGTGTTGTTTTCTTCTTCCAGGGTTGTGAATCCTTTGAACCAGGAAGCCTGCCATGCTTCAGGGTAAGAGCAGGTGATTGGCTAGCCGCCATTGTAGCTTACCTTGTGGGAGGTACGGCCGCCCCACCCTCGGAGACTGTTCGACCTTCCACGGCGGTGTTACACCGTATAATCGGTACGTCCATCCTTGCAGGTGCATTTGTAGTGAGTATATGTGATCTCATCACCTTTGCTAGATCAATAAAAGCATCCGGCATGCTTTGAACAATGCTCTGAAGATCTAGAATGCGTCGCATTTCAGTTTCAGATTGAGTAGTGCGGGAATCTAAATGAGACATAGTGAGAGTAATCCACGACAATTCGCAGCATTCTACAGGAACGTTAGTGATCTTATATCCCCCTAACGACGAGAAGACTCTCTCATTAAAGTGACAATCCGTAAAATGTGTAGTAAAAGATCTCCTGTCAAGGGTGTGCGGGAATCATAAACGACATATATTCCCATTTTTCTCTGAAGACCCATTTTGGTACGTAGTGGCGGCGTTATTAGCACATAGATTGCGCACCCAACATAAATGCGAAACGTTAGGCTCATATCCAGTAACCAACTATAACTGTGAATGAGGTTGGGTAACGGTGGGCCTCAGGCGGACCAATATAGTTGCGTGTAATATTGCGTGACTCCAGGCAGATACCAGCAAATTGGTTCTCATAACCAAATTCCGAGCTATCGTTTGAAGGCGCTATATGAACGCTTCTGCCAGGCCGTTTTGGGTGTGAACATGGGGTATAAGATGTTCAACTCCAATCCTAACAGACATACAATAATCGTCAAATGTCTGTGACGTAAACTATCCAGCATTATCCAGTCAAATCAACTTGATTGGATAATCAGGGTGGTGAGCCCTAAGCTTAATAATTTATGCTAGGAGTTTCACAAATGCAACATTGCGTGTGGGCAATAAGTAGATATGTGACCATCGTGTTGATGCATCAACCAACATCATAAAGTATCTAAATGGTCCGCACGTTGGCTGGATAGGTCCACAAATATCCACTTGAATTCTCTGAAGAAATTTATGGGGGTCGTGAATAATCTTTGTAATTGAGGATTGAATGTTCAACTTCCCCAAAGAACATGTTTTGCAAAGCGGATGGCCAGGATAAGATTTTAAGTGATGCACATGAGATACTTTGAAGATATGGCGTATCATATCTCGTCCGGTATGTCCTATTTGATCATGCCAAAGAAGCAAAGTGTCCAGGAACCTAGCACTAGGGCCAACCACATGGTGTGTATCGACGCTCAAATGGTTGTTATGTACAACCGACTCGGGAAACGTTCTAGATTCTCGTGAATATGCTTCCGGCCATATTCGTAAGAAGTGATACAAAGAAATTCAGAACCATTCTCTTCAGGGGTTTCAACATGATATTGATTATCTCGAATGTCTCTAAAACTCAACAGCGTTCTTCTGGAATGTGGAGAATATAGTGCATCTTTAATGGTTAATTCAGTACCATTGGACAAAATTATACGAACCTTTCCGTATCCTTGTATCAGGTTGGATGGACCTGAGAGGGTTGTTAAAGGTGCATTCTTAGGTACGAAGTTGTAAAATAGTGTTTCTCACGCAATATGATGTGCATAATTGCACTATCAGCCAGACAACTAATTTCCCCACTAGTCATACCTAAAAATAAATTAATTGAATCGGTCACATGCATAAATGTAATTCCATTCATTCAATTAATCAATTTGACAAATAATATCCAAAGTTCAAAACAAACCAAAACCAAAGAAATAATTCCAAAGACTTAGAAAAATTGTCCGAAATTAAACCATAAACCTAGAAAATTTAGGGGGGGGTTCGGCCACTCCTAGTGGGTTCGGCCACTAGGGGTTAAACACCTTAAAACATGTTTAAAATGTATTCTTCCAAAGGAGTGGATGCCTCCTAAAAATCTGAAACCTCCATAGATGTAGTAGTATCTTCGAGAAGTTCTACATGCACAAAGTTAGTCTTACGACGAGAATGATAATTGGCAATGGCCTCGGGGGTAGGTTGGCATACGCGTGACCAATTATTTTTTGATCCACAACGGTAGCACATGTCCATTTCAATGGAATATGATTGAACGGTAGCTTTTCCCTTGTTCTTGAAGTTTGGGGCCTTTGGGGCAAGATGTTGGCACTTCTGGGTCAACTTTTCTCCCTTGGATGGGCCTCTATTCGGTGGACCATGGGCCTGTGGTGGGGCTTGCTGCCCATTCCCATGGCCATGACCGGATCTTCATCAGTTATGGCTGCTAAAAGTTGTCGCGTGTGCTTCAGGCGCGGCGTGCGAGCCAGGAGGTCAAGCTTGATGATTTTTCATCAAAAGCAGGCTCTGCTTTTCAACGAGAAGTATAATAGATATCAAATCTAAAAATTTGGTGAACTTCTATACCCAATATTGTTGATGCAAGACAATATTGGTGGCATTGAAGGTCAAATAGGTCTTCTCTAGGAGATCCTGTTCGGTTAAATCCTCATTATAGAACTTAAGTAGTGATCGAATTCTACAAACTTCAAAGTTGTACTTATTTACATATTTAAAGTCTTGGAAGCATAAATGTTGCCAGTCGTGTCTTGTTTCAAGCAAGAAGATGTCTTTTTGGTGATCAAAGCGATCTGCCAGGGCGAGCCAGAGGGTACAAGGATCCTCCTTTGTGAGGTACTCAGTCTGCAGTGCATCATGGATGTGATAGCAGTAGTTTTCTGAGCTTCGTCGACAGGTGCATCATCGGTTAGTTCCTCGATGGTAGCTCTAAGACTCTTTGCAATGAGGTGCAGCTTCACGTCTTTAACCGACTTCAGGTAGTTTCTTCCGGAGACTTCCAGAGAGGTGAAATTGAGCTTGTTCAAGTTCGACATGTCCCTAAACAGAGGGTACAACAAAACGTGGTAAGTCATATGGAAAGCCATAAACTTACATCGTAGAACATTCGATTTCTATAAACATGTATTGGTTTAATTTACGCATGAAAGCTACGGGTTTCATGTGATAAGTTTTGAATGAAAACTTCGGGTTTCAAAGGCACTAAATTCGAAACTATATGTTCGATTTAGTTATGAACTTTTGGTTCATATATAAGGGTACCTGCAAGAATACATAATACAATATACAATAAAGTGTAGTGGATTTGTGGATTGCTTCAGAAACCCAAGTGTCAGTGCTTCGGGACTATGAACGATAGTCAACAGTTCAAAGGGACGAAATAATTTATTGAATCATTAATTGCCAAAAAGTGAGCTTCAGGCCAATAATTTTGGCTTAATTGTCAGATTAGTGGAATGCTGGTCACTTTAATTAATTCAATAGAATGAGACCATTCGGGGTCGATTGTAGAAGCAAAAATAATTATAACATACGGGTTAAAATTATTGAGAATGCCAAAACTTAGGATTGGATTAGAAAAACCATAGCCCAAACATGGTAGGCATGGGTGTCATGAGTACGGCAAGGCCCTATAAGGTTTATTAGGCTTGGGTGGCTGCTAGGAGCCGCCCAAATCATGGTTGCAGGCCACGGGTCCGATTTGGGGTAAGCCCAGCCATGAAGGTTGACGTGTTGGGTCGGGTCAGACACACGGGGCAAGCCCAAAGGGTGTGTGGGTGTGCGCATGAAAACCCAGCAGCAAGCTGGTTTTGGATTTGTGCTTAGGGAAATAAGCCCAGCAGTCTGGGTTGGCTATTTGATTGCAGGCCAGTGGCTTAAGGCTGATATTAATAGTTTAGTTAAAAGTAATATGGCGTTGTTTCAAAAGAAATGTAATATGGGTGTAGAGAGTAAGTTGAGTGTAGAAAGAGGTTATATGGGTTTGAATAAAATTTCCGTTACTTGAAAGTGAAACGCATTTGTTGCCAAAAAATCAAAACGAAGAGCATCTAAAGCAAAAGGAGGAACATGATGCTCCCACAAATGATAACCAACTATTAGAAGACCCTGACGAGCAAAGGCATCAGTAACAAAGTTTGCCTCCCTAAAGATAATAATACACATTTGTTGCTGATGGCTGGTTCTTTTAGCTGAACCTTATTTTTGGGTGGCCATAATAACAATCTGTGTTTAGTCGTATTTTTTTCATGTCAGTTGGTGGTTAATTGGTTATGTTTTAACCTTGTATATTGGTCTTATTGTAACCTCACATTTGTGCTGGAGAATAGTTGCTTCGGCTTCTCCTTCCTTTCGGGAGTGAACTTCCTTGGTGTATCTGCTTTGCCCTTGGAATGAAATTTCATTGACCAAAAACTATAAAAATAAAAAATAAAAAAAACCATTTTTCTGCTGGGCAGTCTGCGCGTCGTCATGTACAACCATTTTTCTCTTTGAAGAAAAGTTCCAGAAGACGTTACTCGTCACCAGTTTACACATTTTTTGGTTAATAGAAACAGAAATCAAGTTAAAATACAGTAGAAGTAAAGGAAACAGAAAAAACTGAGCAAACCTTCAACTATGGACGTATACTGTTTGAGGCATGTCACTTACACAGCGTATTTCTGTCACATTAGTTTCGAAACGAAAAGCTGTACAGAAAAAAAAAAAAAAAACTACATTTTGGTAGACTGACCCCTTTAAATAAACCTAAAATTCTCAAATTAATCATCATCAAGCATGTCACCATTGGGGTTAATTTTTTCTCTCATCGTCTACCTTTTGTCCCCAAAAATGGTGAACCGCCCTGATCAGAGCTATTGTTGGCATTATTGGTCAGTAATTCTAATTGGCATTATTGGTCAGTAATTCTAATTGGCATTTGGGCTTACTTTCTATTTTATTTTATTTTATTATCCCCATATTTTCATTAATTCTAGCTTTCTAGCATCTGGTTTTCTTGCTTTTTTTTTTCTAAAGAAAACTAATAAAAATGATTTGAAAACTTTGAGTTTTAACAATAAGACAAAATAAAGGGTAAAGTGAATAGTACCATAATTGACTTTTTAGTGTAAAAATATGATTTTTCGTTAAAGTGAACAGTATCAGGAGCTTTTCGTTAAAATTCCTTTTTTTCTAATGCTTGCGGATTAATACACTATTAGTCATCATCAAATTTCAAAAAAAAAAAAAAGTACTCGGAATGCATGTGCATGGAGGATAAAGTCTTCTGAAGGGACTATCGTATGTGACATCACTTCATGCAACAATCCCTCACAATAGAGGAATTTTTATATGTGGATTTCACTTCCTGTCACATGAGAAAGATTTCCAATTCAAATTCGAACATGTCCTCTTATCGTCCTCTCTCTAGTTATGCATATGGGGCAAACTAACAAGTTTTGCAACTTCAAAAACATACATAAATACGAGCTATTCGAATGGTTAACGAGACATACATCTAGCTAGCCTACATTTTCTCTTGTTCCTTCCTGCTCAGGAAATATCATCTCTTTTGGATTATTTATCTCGCTAGTGTAAATCTCTCTCTCTCTCTCTCTCTCTCTCTCTCTCTCTCTCTCTCTCTCTCTCTCTCTCTCTCTCTCTCTCTCTCTCTCTCTCTCTCTCTCTCTCATATGTCCACGTACTTGATTATAAATATAATTGTGTTAAATGATGAATTCGTTTCTTTACCCTAAATTAATGATGAATGGAAATATTGCAGCCCAACATTTGTGAAAATCATCAAGCAAAAATCAGTTGGTGAATTCAAGCCGGATCCTTGCATAGCAACTTTGCTTAATTGTGCTTTGTGGTCCTTCTATGGCTGCCCAAACGTCCATCCAGACAGCCTTCTTGTCCTCAAAATCAATGGCACTGGTTTGGTCATCGAATTAATCTATATTGCTATCTTCTTAGCATACTCTCCTGGGAAAAGACGGATAAGTAACACCATAAAATAATAATGTCAAAGTCGCCAAATTTGATTTACGAATTAATTTTGTAAACACGAAATTTTCCTGAAACAAACGAGACAAGAACAACGTGTACAAAATAATATTTGCACTAATGATTTAAGGGTTACAATCTCTTCTCAAACTTGATCCTTTGATTCGATCTCCGTAAGGTGTGTATTTGTGGATGTGCGATTGATCCAAGGGCCGTCGAGGCTTGATCTTGGATGAACGGTTGAAAGTTTCTTCAAGGGCCGTTGAGGCTTGATCTTGAATGACGGTGATGAACGGATCTTCAAGGAGCTTTTGGGCTTGATCTTGAAGAACAGTGATGAACAGATCTTCAAGGAAGAACAGTGATGAACGGATCTTCAATGAGCTTTTGGGCTTGATCTTGAAGAACAGTGATGAACAGATCTTCAAGGAAGAACAGTGATGAACGAATCTTCAAGAGCTTTTGGGCTTGATCTTGAAGGACGGTTGGATGTGTGGATTTGTCGACATTGTTGATCCAAAGGGCCGTTGGGGCTTGATCTTAGGATGAACGGATGATGAATGATGAACACTTTCTTCAAGGGCCGTCGGGGCTTGATCTTGAATTGGTGGAAGTTCTTCAAGGGCTTTTGGGCTTGATCTTGAAGGACGGTTGGATGTGTTGATTTGTCGACGTTGTTGATCCAAAGGGTCGTTGGGGCTTGATCTTAGGATGAACGGATGATGAATGATGAACACTTTCTTCAAGGGCCGTCGGGGCTTGATCTTGAATTGGTGGAAGTTCTTCAAGGGGCCGTCGGGGCTTGAGCTTGATGAACAGTTGATGAACGGATTCGTTGATGTTGTCGATCCAAAGGGGTCGTTGGGGCTTGATCCTTGAGGATGAACAGTTGATGAACGATGAACACTTTCTTCAAGGGGTTGTTAGGTTTCTCGATCCTTCGGAATTTGCTTGAGAGCTTTAGAGTTTCAAAGCTTCAAGGTTTTAGTGTGATATCAATTGGTCCCCCTAAATGAATGAAATTGGCTTCTATTTATAGAATTTTCCAAGGCCTAATTTTGAATATAATATTCAGATGAAATAAATCGTTTCTGTCAGGTGTTGACACGTGTCCTGCTTGATGACTTTTCTGATTTATTTTGATTTTTCATTTAGTCACACGCTACGTGTAAAATTTATATGACACGTGAGCATTGAAATTGTAACTATTGGTCAACATTTATTTCACCGAAATTTCGATGTCTACAAATGCCCCCACTTCAAGTCATGTCGTATACATGTGATGGTCGCATGTAGGAGATGCGTTTTGAAGTCCCTTAATGTAGATGTCGATCCAAGGGCCATTGAGGCTTGATCTTGAATTGGGCTAAAAATTTCTTCAAGGGCCGTTGAGGCTTGATCTTGAAGGTTGAAATTGGACCACAAGGAGCTTCATGTAGTAGATGATCTTTGGCTTTGGTAATGGATGAATAGGCGCGTATTTTGTTGCACTTGTTGACTTTCCACAGCTTTGATCTTGAACGGGGTTTGATTCAAGGGTGGTAGACACTTGATCTTGAATCGGACTTGTGATTTCCTCAAAGGCCGTCGAGGCTTGATCTTGAATTTGGCTGGAAGCTTCTTCAAGGGCCGTTGAGGCTTGATTCTTGAAGGTTGACTCGAACACATGGCAAGCAAGCACAAGGTGAAGGTGACGACTTGTTGCTTTGTTCAATCTTTCTAATTCACACCTGAGCAGTTTGGTCAATGGTATGATCTTCAAGATTGATGGGCTCTTCTTCCAGTTGGTGACTTGATCTTTAAGGATTTGATTCAAGAGTGGTGAATCGGCACGTGCAACCCACAACGCCTAGCGAGTCGACCCAAGAATTTGAGGGTCAAAATGAGTCATCCACTCATAGTGATTGCAACCCTGATGATATGAGATACTTTTGATTTTGAAGAAGTAGCTGATGAATCGGCACGTGCTTTGTTGGGCTTGTCTTCACATGCTTCAATGTATCATTTTCCCTTACCTTATCTTTTCTTCTGGCAGAATGTGGCATCTTCTCGAGTTCCTCAGCTTAAACTCCTTATGCTGAGTTAACTGTGCAGGCTGCATTCTTCTCTGCTTGTTTCTTCTACACGTTGTCTCCACATGCTGCAAGGTATCATTTTCACTTGCCTTATCTGTTCTCCAAGCAGATGTGGTAGCTTCTTTGGAAGTACAACAGCAGTAGAAGACGAGTACTCGAGAGCAGTGCTAGGTAGGTAATCAAGGAAGGGTTCCAAACAGTCAGTTCCAGATCGGAAGATTAATACCAAGTGCTGGCTGATTGCTTTCTTTCTCCTTGTCCCGTAGGTAAGAACAATGACAAAGAAAAGGACAGGGAGAAAGCATGATATGAAATACTCTTGCTTTCGAAGAAGTGGTGGCGATTTGACAACGTTGCTCAGCGAGGCTTTGTTCTTCGGCGATGGTGTCGTCAATATGTTGTTGAAGTTTCTCGAGCTCTTGGATTCAACTCAAACCCCTTCTTCTCTCTAATTCTTCAACTCGAACTCCTTCTGCTGAGTTGATTGTGCGTGCCGCATTTCCTTATTTGTTCTCTAGGCAGATGTGGCAGCTTCTTGAGTTTCTCAACTCAAACTTCTTCTGCTGAGTTGACTGTGGAGGCCGCATTCTTCTCTGCTTGTTCCTTCTGCACGTTGTCTCCACATGCTGCAAGGTATCATTTTCACTTGCCTTATCTGTTCTTCATGCAAATGTGGCATCTTCTTCGAAAGTACATCAGCGGCTGAAGACGAGTACTCGAAAGCAATGTCAGGTAAGCAACCAGGCAAAGGTTCCAAGTAGTCGATTCCTTACCCGAGTTTGAGTGGAGGTTCCGGCATATTGCTTTCTTTATCCTTGTCTTTGTAGGTAAGAACAAGGACAAAGGAAATGACAGGGGGAACGCATGATATGATACTCTTGCTTTCTACCCTGGTGATATGAGATACTTTTGCTTTGGTGTCATTTGTTTGCAGAGGTACCCCAAGGAATAAGGAACATTGAGTGACTCGAGAGGGTTTGTTGGAAATGCATTCTCAGAGATGAGGAAAGGTTGAGTACGTCTGCCTTGCTATGGAGGGTGAAGGTGGACAGTTATAGGAAGTTCTTTAATACTTGTAGATGTACTATTCTTTCACTCGTGTCGGCAACCATTGAGTGATTGATCAGTATGGCTTCACGTGCTTTTTTTTTTCATCAGAAATCTTCGACAAATTGTTCGTAATTTTTGTCAAGCTAAGTGTGCATGTGACAGATGCTGACACGTCTGGAAAAGATTGGCACCTCTTCGATATCTGGGATCAACGCTTTGACAAACTACCGGTGATTTCCGCAAAGCTGAGTGTGCATGTGACAGATGCTGACACGTCTGGAAAAGCAGATGCCTTTCTGATTTCTGAGCTTGCCTCTTCGAGTTCTAAGCTCCGTCGAGTGCAGAGGTTGCATATGACAAGTGCGGACAAATCTAGAAATGAAGATTGGCCCGTGGTTTATGAGCAAGCCCAGCTTTTAAGAAAGCTAGCACCTCTTCGATTTTTGAATTGGCCTCTTCGAATTCTGAGCTCGCCTCTTCGATCTCTGAAATTCCGTCGAGTGCTGATTTTTATAGAGGCACGCAGATCGTTTCAAAGCACACTTGAATTTTCGCTTGTAGAAACTCCCTTCTTGCACTTCTAAGATCTTAATTTGTCCGACCTCTTCTTTCTTCAACACCTTTAAAAATGTATGGCCCCTCCGACCGTATGGCTCACATCCTTCATATCCCCTACTGGTCCTCTTACCGTTGGGAATTCGGTGATGAAGAATGATATGACCGCTGTGGTGGTGGCCCGGAACCTTGTCACTCCCAAAGATAACAGACTACTTTCCAAACGGTCTGATGAGTTGGCTGTTAAGGATTCTCTGGCTCTCAGTGTGCAGTGTGCAGGTTCTGTGTCTAATATGGCCCAACGTCTATTTGCTCGAACCCGTCAAGTTGAATCATTGGCGGCTGAAGTGATGAGTCTCAAACAGGAGCTTAGAGGGCTCAAGCATGAGAATAAACAGTTGCATAGGCTCGCACATAACTATGCTACAAACATGAAGAGGAAAATTGACCAGATGCAGGAATCTGATGGTCAGATTTTACTTGATCATCAGAGGTTTGTGGGTTTGTTCCAACAGCATTTGCCTTCGTCTTCTGGGGTTGTACAGCGTAATGAAGCTCCAAATGATCAACCTTCGGTGTCTCCTCCTCCTGGGGTTCTGCCTAGTACTGAGGCTCTGAATAATCAACCTCCAGCGCCTCTTTTTCCTGGAGCTTCGCCGAGTGGTGAGGCTTCACACGAGCAACCTTCGTGAAGGCTCCCTTCTTTTTCTTTTTTTTTTCTTTTTTTTTATTTATTTATTTTTTTTATTCGCTCATGTATATGTTCCCTCTGTAATTTTCCAAAGAAATCAATAAACGAGCTTTTATTTCATTCAGTGTATTTTTTTTTTCTTCTTTTCTTTTCTTTCACATGGTGCTGATCCACCATTCCTTTTTTTCTTTTCACGTGGTGCCAGATGCACCATCACTCTTTATATATATTTTTTCTTTCTTTTCTTTTCTTTCTTCTTTTTTTTTTTTCATGGTGTCGTCCATCATCATCCTTTTTTATTACATATATATATTTTTTTTCTTTTATCATGGTGTTGCCCCCCACTCCAAAACTTTTATTATTTTTTTTTCTTCCTTCCTTTCTTTGCTTTCAGTGGTGACCACCACCATTTTGCTTTCAGAATGGTGTGGCACCATTCTCCTCCTTTTTCTTATTATATAAATATATATATATATATATATATATATATATATATATTTTAGTGGTGCCTGCCACTTTCATCCACTATCTTTTTGTTATTATATATATTTTTTATATAAATTCTGGTGATGGGATGAAGAACTTGCAGGGAAGGACGAAGTCAAGGGGGGCAGCATGGAGGCTTCATGACCAGCTAGTCGTTTGACGACAGTTATTGAAGTTATTCGCCATTGCTGTTTGCCACAGATGGAGAGCTACAGTCGAGGCTTCATGACTGGCTAGTCGTTTGACGGCGGTCACTGAAGTTGGTGGATGCTGAGAATGATGGCTGCTTTTAGGCAGTAGCCATGGCGGAGGAAGACAGTATCCAACTCCCAAAGTCGCATCTTCTGTATCGTCAAGTGAAGTTGCAGCTGCAGTGAAAGAGACAGAGTCTTTGGTGGCATCATCACCATCGGAATCTTCAGAAGTGACGGCGTTGACGGGGACGAGGTTTTGGAACCGAAAGAAACCATGGCGAGGAGTGAGGCTCAAGGCTGGCGTCGAGGCACCCAACTTGTCACAAACGAGATTGTTGGTGGTGCTGATGTTTTTGACGCTGCCTCCCCGACTTCAAGCATATCGAGCAGCGAGGAGATGAAGGCAGCAGCGATACCCAGCAAGGGATGGAGAGAGCAGCTGGAACTTGATAGAGGCAAGGATGGAGAAGGCAGGGAAGAGGCTGAGTCGTCCTCATCCCCCGAGATACGCCACACACGGAGGAAATCGCTAGAGGTGGGATGCAGCTTGCATCGCAGTCAGCTTGTCTGAATCTATTCAAAGTGAAGGGTTGCCAACAGAGAAGCACCAGGCGCTCATGTACTCAGCTTTTTGCCACGGAGGGAAATGCATGTACTCAGCTTTTTGCCACGGAGGGAAATGCATGCCATTATTCTTCAGTTTATCAATAACTTCGATCTGCAAGAACTTTATCAGCGCCCGCCATGCCTCCTAGCATATCATCTCCTGCCTTTTTGCACTTGACTTCTTTAGTTGTTGGGCTTTCCCACGTAACTGAGTTATCATTCGAACAACATCGCTCAGTATAGAAACCGATTCCAGTGGATTATATTATACAAGCCAAGAGCACTGATGCACAGAAGCCATGCCAACACCATGGTGATGAAGATAATGATTGGTCCAGTTTGAATGAGAAGCCAGTGTTTGGGGGAAGAGTCCCGACAATCAAGTTGAATTTGTTGGTGGCGAAGGAGGTTCGATCTGCCGTTGATTCTCTTGCGGTGGTTCCACGCCTCGTCGTCCAGGGACCACGACCACTACTTGTAGAGCAGAAAATGAGACGTTGAGGAGCTTCGTGCCTAATCCGAGCAAGGCGACGGAGGTAGGCTAGGTGAGGTGAAGGACTAGACGAAGTCAATGCCGAAGAAGTCAAGTAGGTACATGATAGAGGTGAAGAGGGAAAAGAGGGTGGCGATATCCTCAACGGGGTAGTGAAGCTGGTGAAGGAGAATGAAAACCCTAAGCTGGCGCTTGACTTCCGTGCCCCCTCCGTCTCGGAATATCCAGATCGCATTTCAGTCAGATTCACTCGACCCGGTAACAGAGAGGCCGACCTGTTCGATCTAGAGCCGTTCGAGGGCTTTTTGGTCAGCCCAAGTCTCGATGGTAAGATCAGGCTTGGTATTGAGGCCGATGCTGAGGACGACTAGGGAGCTGGTGTCGTAACACGGGATGTGGTTCTGTTGGGGTTGAGATGCGGCAGGTCCAAGGAAGAGAGGGAAAAAAAACTGTGAGAGGGAGAGACTTAGGCCTCTTCATGGGCCTATTGGGCGTGGGATCCGGCGGCTGTGAAATGGAGAAAGGCTTGGGCCCTGTTTTCTTCTTCTTTCATTCTCTTTTTTTTTTTAATTTATTTTTTATAAATACATAATAACATATGTATTCATTTTTTTTCTTTTGTAATAAAATTGACTTTCTTTAATAAAACATTTATTTTTTTATTTTGATGTGATGAAAGGAATCTTTAATTTTGAGAAGACAGAGCATGATACCAAGACCTTACGAAGATTTCAAAGACGTTGTGGTGCTTGTGAGAGAAACTGCAACGGGGTTTCGCTGTGTAATGCCTTTTGTTCACAGTTTTTTTCCCTCGGTGGTGTGCTGCCGTGTGGAGCTGTGCAAGAGCCTGCAGCGAGACTTTGCTGTGTAATGCCTTTTGATCACGGCTTTCCTCGGTGGTGACGTTGATGTGCCTCTTGCCGCCACTTGGAATGACCGTCTTGTAGCTGCCTTCTTCACTTTCTTCAAAGTGTTGATGATGTGACTGTACTTGAAGTTTTGAAGTTTCAAGTTGTCTACGTACCCTCGGTTGAGGAGGGATCAAGTCATGACGTAGATCGAATGAGTGATAATTTTTTTTAAGGTGATTTTGATGATGATTTTTTCGTACACAATTTATGCTCTTGCGGGCCAAGAGCTTTGGTCCATGCAGTTTAGGCCCGTGCGAACAAAGAGCAGGAGTTGTCGCCTTTTAGGGGTAGTAGCGCTTCAAGAATCTGCCATTGATAGGGCCGATCTTCAAGCCGTCTTCCGCCATGATTAAGTAGGTGCGATTGGTGTAGACTTCTTGTATTACGTATGGTCCATCCCATTTTGACGTGAACTTGCTCTTTGTCTTGTGAGTTGTGATGATAGGCCTACGCAATGAAAGGACGAGATCTCCCATTTGAAAAGAACGAGGGAGAACTTTCTTGTTGAATGCCTTGGAGAATCGTGCTTAATAACATTCCAAGTGTTGCTGGGCTTCGAGTCTTTTCTCATCCAGCGCTTCCAGCTCTTGAAGGCCCAACTTTGCATTCTCTTCGTCAGTCAAGCCTTCTTGTATAGTCATCCTTAGCGAGGGGATTTGACTTTCGAGCGGTAAAACAACTTCCACACCATATACGAGAGAATAAGGTGTAGCTTGGGTAGGCGTTCTATATGTCGTCCTGTATGCCCAAAGTGCTTCGCCTATTCTTTCATGCCAGTCTTTCTTTGTTCTGCCGATTACCTTCTTCAAGAGGTTGCACAATGTCTTGTTGAATGCTTCTGCGAGACCATTGGCCGGAGCATGATACATGGAGGATTTGTGCTGCTTGAACTTGTATTTCTCGCAGAGCTCGTCCACAAGTCGGTTGGAGAACTGTTTTCTGTTGTCAGTGACAATGTAGCGAGGCACACCATATCGGTGGATGACATGTTCCTTGATGAAATGGACGACAGTTTCCTTCTTGACTTCCTTTAGGGGTATGGCTTCAGCCCACTTGGAGAAGTAATCTGTTGCAGCCAAGATGTAAGCTTCTCCTGCAGATGATTTTGGCGCAATTGGTCCTACAACGTCCAATCCCCATGCATCGAATGGCCATGAAGCAGCTATGAGGTGTAATGGTTCGGGCGGTTGATGTACGAAGTTGGCATGAAATTGGCAGGCTTGGCACCTTTTGGCGTGTTCTAGGCAGTCATTTACCATGCTTGGCCAGTAGTAACCCATTCTTTTGAGCTGGAAATGAAGCTTTGGTCCGGACTGATGCGCCCCACATATTCCTGAGTGTGCTTCTTCCATGGCTTGATTGGCTTCTTCCTCGCCTAGGCATCTCAGAAGTACTTCTTCAAAAGATCACCGGTAGAGTGTCCCTTTGTAATAGAGGAAGCGATGTGCTCGTTGACGTACTTCAAAGCGATGTTTTGGATCATCTGGAAGTATTCCATGCTTTAAGTAGTTAATCAAAGGCTGTCTTCATTCTTCAACGTTGACCGGAAGTATTGAAATAACGTTTGTATCACTTAGTACCATTTCAGTGACAAGCGGGATTACCCATCTTTGGCAAACTGGCACGTTTGCAGCTTCGTCTTCTCCTAATGTCATGCTCGAGGCTAGGTTGGAGAGAACGTCTACCATTTGATTCTCTTTTCTTGGCACGTGTTCTAGTGTTACAGCCTCAAACCTTTGTAGCAATTGCGTTGCCAGTCGGAAGTATGGGACGAGATCATCTTTCCTCACCTCATATTCAGTCAGGAGTTTATTGATTATAAGCTTGGAGTCGCCATATATCTCAAAGGCTGTGATTTCCATGTTGATCCCCAATTGGAGCCTGATGATCAGTGCTTGGTACTCAGCGACGTTGTTGGAGCATAATTCGCTTAGTTGGAATGAATAAGGTAGTATTTGCCTTTGTGGTGACATGAATACTACTCCTGCCCCCGCTTCGTCTGCTCGTGCAGATCCGTCGAAGAACATCGTCCATGTCGGGAATATGTCGATGTAGAACACCTCCTCGTCATGCAAGTCGTCTGAGATTTTCCAATCGGCTGGGATTAGATGGCCGACAAGGAAGTCTGCTAGCGCTTGTCCCTTGACGGCTTTAGCTGGGACGTAGATGATTTCATATTGATTGAGAAGCAATGCCCATTCAGCTAGTCGCCCTGTCAAAACTGGCTTAGACATGATGTATTTGACCGGGTCAACTTTAGCAACCAAGTGGATGGTGTAAGCATGCATGTAATGTCTGAGCTTCTGGATGGCAAACATCAAGGCAAGGCACATTTTTTCTATTGGAGAGTAGTTCAACTCAGCGGCGGTGAGCGTTCGACTGAGGTAGTAGAGCACTCCTTCTTTCTGGGATTCATTTTCCTGTGCCAAGAGTGCTCCAACTGAACTTTCCTGAGCAGCGATGTACAATATGAGCGGTTTCCCTGGTATAGGTGCCCCTAGGACAGGTGGACTTGATAAATACTTCTTTATGCTTTCAAAAGCATTGTTGCATGCTTTGTCCCATACGAACGGAACATCTTTCTTCATGAGTCCACTGAATGGTTGACAACACCCTGCAAGGTTGGAGATGAAGCGTCTGATGAAGGCTAGCCGTCCTTGTAGACTTTTCAACTCGTGCAGGTTTCTTGGCTCGGGCATGCTTTGAATGGCCTTGATCTTTGATTAGTCCACTTCAATGCCACGATGCTTGACAATGAAGCCAAGGAACTTTCCAGATGTGACGCCAAATGCACACTTTAACGGGTTCATCTTGAGGTTGTATTTTCACAACCTTTCGAACACTACTCGCAAATCCTTCAAGTGATCTGATATTTTCTTTGTCTTGACCACCACATCGTCTACATAGCATTCTACGTTCTTGTGTAGCATGTCATTGAAGATCTTCTGCATTGCGCGTTAATATGTAGCTCCAGCATTCTTCAGACCAAAAGGCATCACCTTGTAGCAGTAGATACCTTTTGGAGTGCGGAAAGCTGTTAGTTCCTCATCTTCAAGAGCCATATGAATTTGATTGTATCCAGAAGAGCCGTCCATGAATGATAGTGCCTCATGGCCAGTGGTCACGTCCACCATGATTTCAATGATTAGCAAGGGGAAGTCATCCTTTGGGCAAGCATCATTGAGGTCTCGGAAGTCTATGCAAACACGTATTTGTCCATATTTCTTAAGGACTATGACAATGTTGGAGATCCACTTGGGGTATTGCACCTCTCGAATGAAGCCTGCTTCGATCAACTTGTCAATCTCGGCCTCGATTTATGGGATGAGCTCAGATCGATAGCGTCTTTGAGTTTACTTTATTGGTCGCGTTCTAGGCTTGACTGCAAGATGATGCATAGCAATGATAGGGTCGAGGCCAGGCATTTCCTTATAGGTCCAAGAAAAAACGTCCTTGTACTCTAATAGCAGCTGGTAATACTTCTCTATCTCGTCTGCACTTAGTAATGCACTCACGAAGATAGGCTTTGGTTCCTAACTTGTGCCTAAGTTGAGTTCTTTGAGATCGTCAACTGTGGCTTGCCCCCCATCTTCAAGTTGTGACGGCGCTGCAATGACATCTTCCTCGAGGATTTCATCTTCTTCACCTTCTTGGATTGTGATGTAGAAGACGTCTTGGGCCTCTTCTTCGGTGTTGACCTCTCGAGCTTGTTGGCATAAAGATTGTCCAGTGTGGATGATGGTGCGCATTTACACTTTCAGTGATCCAACTGTGTTAACCTCTAAAATTGCTTGGCGCTTCATTCTTGAAGGAATGGAACTTCGAACATCATCCTTTTCTGCCAGACAATCGATCTTTTCTACTTCTGGTGTCGTCTTTCTCCTTCTGGAAGGCTCTTTGGCTTCGTTGAGTCTTTCCATAACTGACTGTCGTGGAGGAAAGCTAGTCGTATTGTTTTACTTCTTAGGTTTCGACAACCTTTTGAAAACAGAGCTTCGAGATGCTGACGTGTTAAGCCTTTTGAAGACGGAAGTTCTGTTTTGACCGCCAATGAGTTTAGGTTTTGAAACTCTGGGCCTTGAACGATTCATTCTATCGAATACTGATGTCTGGAGGGGCAGGTTGAGGCTCCTCTTTCTCTTGTATAACGCTCACGCTGAAATGTTTAGCGCTAGCATTTTTTGCCTTGCTGAAGATCTTCACCGGTGCATTTGGTGTGAAGCCAAGTCCAGCTTTGTTGTTGTTGACCCCGTAACCTTGCTCCTCCAACTTCTTCTGAGTTTTAGTGAGATCACATTCGTTATCTTTGACGGTGTTCAAATCCTCCGTTCCTAAATTTGCAGAGGAGGTGAAGTTATACCCAGCTTTCGACATGAGTTTGTAGGCGTTTGGATCAAAACCTTCTTCGGTCCTTTTAGTTGGGAGAAAGCTGAGTTCTACCCCCTTTGGCAGGCCTTTTATGAAACCCTGTGATGGTCTTGCAACCTTAGTGTCGCCTAGCTGTGTCAGAGGTAAAACTGCATTCGTTTTGAGCAACTTTACATTATCCATGTGCCGCTGTGCATCGACTTTGCTTGCTGCAGTTTCAAACGGGGATTGACCATTCTTTCTTTTCGACGTTGGGATGTATCGGAAAACGGGTATGTTTGGTCCATTTGAGGGCGTCTTACTCCCTCTGGTTGTTGCAGGTTTAGCAAGCTCATCATCGTTTTTGCTTGAAGATGGCATAGCTTATTCTTCTTGCTTCTTGGGCACGGCTTGCCACTTCTGCTTTTTAGGTGTTGCTTTGCCCATGGATTTGATCTCTTTTGGAAGAGTTTCGGGCACCATGTCTTCATCCATGTAGAACTTGGCGTCTGCGAAATGTGATTCGGCTTCGGTGAATGGCTTGGTGTCGCCATAGATCACCTTCACTCCTTCTCGGTAAAATTTTAAGCATTGGTGAAGGGTGGACGGTACTACACCATTCGCATGGATCCAAGGCCTTCCTAAGAGCAAACCGTAGGAAGTTCTTGCATCAATCACGTGGAATATTATGCTTGACTTAAGTTCACCAATGGTCATCTCCACTCGGATCATGCCCATCGCTCTTTGTCCTCCTTGGTTAAAACCTTGGATTAGTAGACGGCTTACGGATAGTTCATCCACCTTGATGTCGATTGTGGTCATTGTTGACTTTGGCATGATATTTATGGTTGATCCGCCATCCACAAGCATGCGGCTGACTTTGTGCTCCCTTACGTACCCAGAGACGAAGAGAGGTCGGTTGTGAGGCTTGGATCCTAGCAGCAAGTCTTCGTCGGTGAAGTGGATTGCGTCCTCGGCGGCACAGCATGTGGCCGAAGCTTCAAGCCTTCATTCTTGCTTTCTTGCACTTCATGGTCGTCGGAACTTGCCAAGACCGATGCTAGTGCTCTTCGCATCTTCTTTGGCAACCGGAGTGCTCCCTCGATGCTAAAGTGTGTTGGCAGACCTTTTTCAGTTGTAAGAGTCTTTTCCCCCTCAGTGGTGACAGCTTTGCCTTTTGAGGGTTCTTCCATTTCTACTTCAACCATATGACATGCAGTGATAGTGCACTGTTGGAAGAAGTCATCCGGGAAGTATTCGTGCAAGGAGATGGGAATACGTGGCTCTTTCTCCATAAGTTCCCCAACATATGTTGGCTTAGCAGCTCTTATGTTTCTTTTAGATTTCCTATTGTTGCGGCGGCGGTGCTTTCTCGCTTGCTCCCCCTTTGGCCTTATAGCTTGTGGTCTTGGCTTCCTCGTCTTCTTATAGGTCACCAATGTCCACCCTTCTTCATTATCGATAGGTGCATCCTGGTCGTTTGCCCCCAATGATGGTTGTGCAGAATGTGCCGTGTAGCTTTTGCATTAATAGGAATGGTCAGGCATTTCTTGAAGAGGCACGGGATCAAAAGATCCGAACACGATCGTAGTGGTGTGCGTTACGGCTGTGTCTTTTAGGTCGAGCTCAATCCGCCCTTGATGTGACAACTTCATGATGAGTTCTTTTAGGATAAAACAATTGCCCACATGATGACCCACGATACAATGGTACTTGCAGTACTTGGGATTGTTAACGCGATTCATCTTTTCGAGGCGTTTACATTCAGGCAACTCAATCACCTTCTTCTCCAGCAGGTCGTCCATCATTGCGTCCATGTCAGAGTCTGAAAAAGGGTATACCTTCTGCTCCAGTTCCCTCAAGGTGTTTTTGTACCTATCTTAGGTGTGGGAAGGCTCACTTCTTTTTATCTCCTTTGCTTTGTTATTGGATGAGATTTTGACAGGTGCGGACGAGGTCTTAATAGGGATGGTATTGGTGGTAAAAGCTTCCTTGGTAGGCTTTTTCCCATGATTGTCTGCTCTTGAAGTAACACCTTATCCCTTTGAAATCGGTGATTGGCTCCTTCTTTCCATGATAGGCGATGCTCAGCTCCATGTCGTGGGCATGGGTGGCTCATTCTTCAAAAGTCTGTGGTTTGATACCTTGAAGGATGTATTGTAAACCTCATTGCATGCCCTGGATGCACATCTCGATTGAAGAAATCTCAGAAAGCCTGTCCTTACAGTCGAGGCTTAGATTACGCCAGCAGTTGATGTAGTCCATGACTGGTTCTTCCTTCCATTGCTTCATGCTCGTCAGCTCTAGCATGCTCACAGTGCGGCGGGTACTGTAGAAGCGGTTGAGGAATTCCCTTGCCAACTGTTCCCAACTGTTGATGGACTCGGGCTCCAGGTCTGTGTACCACTCAAAGGCGTTTCCTTTTAATGAGCGCACAAACTGCTTGGCGAGGTAATCTCCCTTCGTCCCTGCATTGTTGCAGGTTTCGACGAAATGTGCGACATGTTGCTTCGGGTTTCCCTTTCCATTAAATTGCATAAACTTCAGCGGTTGATAACCTCTCGGCATCCTTAAGGCGTCGATCTTCCGGGAGTAAGGCTTCGAGTACAACGTGGAGGCATGTAAGCTCCCTTCATACTGCGCCTTGATGGTGTTGGTGATCATCTCTTGCAGCTGCTGCATAGAAAGAGATCCAATGAGTGCTGCTGCTTAGTCTGGCTCCGGCTTCACATCGATTTTCTTCACCGGAGGCTCCTTTTCTTCACCAGCTCCTCTCTTTAGTGGATCATCCTCTGGGTCGGGTTTCTCGTCGTCCTACGCCTCCAGTCGGTTGACTAGTGCTGCAATTTGCAAGTCTTTTTCTTCCACAGTTCGGGTTAACCTTGTGATTGCTTCATTCATTTGAGCCAGATGCTCATCAATCGAAGTTGCTCTAGTGGTCATGACTTGCATGGCTGAACTGCCGCTTGAATCGGCATCGGAGAGCATGGATTCAGAGTATTTCCTTGGGCTTTCCCCCCTTGGTGCCCTTAGTGAGGCTAAGGTGATCACAGGCTCGTGCCTTGGGTGCCCTTGTTCCCTTGGCAGAGTTGATGCAGAGGTGAAAGAGATGGCAGAAGTAGCTCTTGCCTTGCTTCGAGTCGTGATGCCCAAAGTGACACCACTTGCGACGAGGACGCTCTTGTTCTTTGCGCCGGTTGTGGGAATAGTTTGAGCCTTCCTTAATGATATTGATTTTGGAAGTGTGCTTGAATTTCTTGAACGAAGAAAGAGATGAGAGGTAGAGATGGTCTCACTGGGCGTGCCAAATTTGTAAACACGAAATTTTCCTGAAACAAACGAGACAAGAACAACGTGTACAAAATAATATTTGTACTAATGATTTAAGGGTTATAATCTCTTCTCAAATTTGATCCTCTTATTCGATCTCCGTAAGGTGTGTATTTGTGGACATGCGATTGATCCAAGGGTCGTCGAAGCTTGATCTTGGATGAACGGTTGAAAGATTCTTCAAGGGCCGTTGAGGCTTGATCTTGAATGACGGTGATGAACGGATCTTCAAGGGGCTTTTGGGCTTGATCTTGAAAAATAGTGATGAACAGATCTTCAAGGGCTTTTCGGCTTGATCTTGAAGAACAGTGATGAACGGATCTTCAAGGGCTTTTGGGTTTGATCTTGAAGGACGGTTGGATGTGTGGATTTGTCGACGTTGTTGATCCAAAGGGCCGTTGGGGCTTGATCTTAGGATGAACGGATGATGAATGATGAACACTTTCTTCAAGGGCCGTCGGGGCTTGATCTTGAATTGGTGGAAGTTCTTCAAGGGCTTTTAGGCTTGATCTTGAAGAACAGTGATGAACGGATCTTCAAGGGCTTTTGGGCTTGATCTTGAAGGACGGTTGGATGTGTGGATTTGTCGACGTTGATCCAAATGGTCGTTGGGGTTTAATCTTAGGATGAACGGATGATGAATGATGAACACTTTCTTCAAGGGCCGTCGGGGCTTGATCTTGAATTGGTGGAAGTTCTTCAAGGGGCCGTCGGGGCTTGAGCTTGATGAACAGTTGATGAACGGATTTGTTGATGTTGTCGATCCAAAGGGGTCGTTAGGGCTTGATCATTGAGGATGAACAGTTGATGAGCGATGAACACTTTCTTCAAAGGGTCGTTGGGGCTTGGGCTTGAAGGCGGATTTGGCGAAGATCGAAGAGAGTTTTCTCGATCCTTCGGAATTTGCTTGAGAGCTTTAGAGTTTCAAAGCTTCAAGGTTTTAGTGTGATATCAATTGTTCCCCCTAAATGAATGAAATTGGCTTCTATTTATAGAATTCTCCAAGGCCTAATTTTGAATATAATATTCAGATGAAATAAATCGTTTCTGTCAGGTGTTGACACGTATCCTGCTTGATGACTTTTCTGATTTATTTTGATTTTTCATTTAGTCACACGCTACGTGTAAAATTTATATGACACGTGAGCATTGAAATTGTAACTATTGGTCAACATTTATTTCACCGAAATTTCGATGTCTACAAATTTACTTAACATCCGCATCTTATTAATTTATACCGAAATTTCGATGTCTACAAATTTACTTAACGTCCGCATCTTATTAATTTATCTGTCTTCTTTTCTTTCAGCGAAACATTATCATTGCTCTTCTAGTTGAAGCTGCCTTCTTTGCCATTGTGGTTTTCGTTACTCTACACTTCTTTAAGCTCCCTCAAATCCGCTCTATGATAATTGGGATCTTATGTATTGTCTTCAACATCATTATGTATGCCTCACCCTTGACAGTCATGGTACGTAAGAATCACTTATTTTCATAAATTATTCCAGGTTTTGAGTGTTTAGACAATGTTTGGATGATGAAAAAGATTTCATTACTTTAATTATTTGGTTGACAGAAAATGGTGATCAAGACAAAGAGCGTCAAGTACATGCCGTTTTTGCTTTCGCTCGCCAACTTCTGCAATCGAATTGTCTGGCCCATCTATGCAGTATTCCTTAAACTGGATCCATATATTCTGGTAATTAATTAAAATTGTAAACAAGAAGTTTTCAATTTATCCTCAAAGAACTAAAAAAATACTTTTAATTTTGATTTCTTGTGATTAATTAACCTTTTTTTTCTGAATAATTTGGTAGTTTCCAAATGCTTTGGTATCGCTTTCCGGCGTGGGTGCAGCTCATCTTGTATGCAACCTACTACAAGACCACTAATTGGGATGAGGATGATGAAAAGCCAAAATCTGATGTTCAAATCTCTAATGTTTTAGAGGGAGATATACAAAATAAAGTGCCTTGTAATATAAAAATCTTCAGTCATGTAATCACATTCAATTTGAACACTTCATACGTACATTTTCCGCAGGAAATGGGGCAGTTTGGCCAAAACAAAAAAACAAAAAAATTTATGAAGAGACGATTGTTTACAACCTTTTTCAGTTTATGTATGTACAAAAATGCTACTCTTATCATATTTTTATACTACATTTGTACCACATTTTTAATAGAGATGAGAACCACATGAGTTAGTGAGCCATACCTCTATTAAAGAAGTGGTACAAATGTGATATGAAAAATATAATAAGCGTAGCATTACTCATATATTTATACATACTATTACTAAATATAAAGGTAATGTTTGGAACACAATCTAATTTGAAGCCTCAATCTAAACTGCAACCAACATATACATGTCACATCACTTAATTAATAACTTTTCAATTTTTTAATCCAAATTGATGGTTCTAGAATGGAAAATAACTTCTAGAATTTTCAGATCTCTATTCTCCATCCCTCTCTCGAATGATGGAGATGAGGAATTTGAAAAGGTTAAAATAATTTTTTTTTTTTTAAATAATCGATTTTGATTAAAAAAATGAAAAGTTAATTAATTAAGTGACATGGTATATATATGTCAGCTACCACATCAGATGATTTAGAGAAATAGTTCAAATTAGATATTTTCACTGACATTACCCTAATTAAACACTATATGTTTTCTTACAAAGTGAGAAAACTAAACCCTTTATACAAAGAACTCAACCATATTAATAGATATGCCAAAAAAAAAATAATCTATTTGTATTTTTTGTGGTTTCATTTGGGAGAGGGTCTCTTGAGTGTAGCGTGCGGAATGGGGTGGTGGGAGAGGGGGTGGAATCTAAATGTGAGGTGGTGGTGGGCCTCAAATCAGGGAGCAAAGGGCCCATGAGGGATTTTTTTGAATCTAGGCCGAACGAATGAGGTGGTCCGGATATCGGACCTGAGACTTTCTCTTCATTTTGGGCCATCCTATAGAATCTTTCGTAAACAGGATCTGACGAATATTATCTATACCAATTACCATCTTGATAAGTGGTAGTACACAACTCAAGTGGTTGTAAACATCTTGATTTTCATTTAGGTTAAAAACATACAACTACTGAATCCATTTAAAAATAGTAGTAAATCCTCTGAAGCAACGGAGAAGAAATAGATGAAAAGATCTCCAATATTGATTGACGTTTATTGGAGGTAACTCAAATATAATAATGTTTATGTGCCGACAATTGCGAGATGAGGTGTGCTATCCATACACTTCTTTTTACTTCTCTCCCATCCCTTGTTAATTTTTGTCTTTTGATTTTCTTCAATTCATCCAATCCAACGATGAAAATTAGAAAAATGTAAAAATAAATGGTAAAATGAATAGTATCAGGATTGAGATTTTAGTGTAAAAATATGATTTTTCGTTAAAGTAAACAGTACCGAATTTTCATTAAAGTTCCCTTTTTTATATCCCACAATTTTCTCGCCAACCAAACAATCGGAATCAGTCGCTGCAATCTCTCGTTCTATCAAACGCCTTCCCGCGCGAATCAACAACTTTATTCATGTAAAAATATTTTCCATGTCCCACTTCGAAAACTGTACTTTATTTTTCTTCACTTCGTTTTGTTAATTTCTGCTCCCATTTTCGCGGGAAACAGAGCATTTTCCTTTGCTTTCTCTGTAATTTTCCCGAGAAACAAACAGCTCAAATGCCCTTAGAGCTAAAAAAATTCAAGCATACAAGCTTGTATCTCCAATGGGTCACCAAATCTTTCAACTTTACCCACATTTCTCCATCAAATCTCTACTTTTGATCGCTTCATTGCTAATGGGTTGCTAAAGTAAACTTTCTCTTGATTTTTTCCCAGATTGTACTCTGCGGATTCTGAATCTTTGGTGAAAAATGATCCGAGCTGCGGATTCGAGTGCGTTCAAAGCGGTGAACCACCAGCTGAATTTCCCAGAGGCCATTGAGAAGTTCATGTTTCCTCGAGCTCACGAGACCGTTAACGAGAACAAAGGTGTGTCCTGCATTCTGGTTGATACATCTGTGAGTGAACAAATTTGATTTCGCAATTCAGGTGACGGTTGAAGATGACAGCACTCTGGTGATCCGAAGCAACGGGCAGAGAAAGCGCAACGACGGGGAGGAGGAAGGGTGCAAGTATATAAGGCTGGGGAGGAAAGCGGTCCAGAAGCTGCTGAGGAAGTTGAGGTTGCCCGGAAATGCCAATGTAGCAGCAATTACCGCTAAATGTGAGAACGGGGTTCTGACTCTGGTTGTCGAGTAGCTTCCTCCGCCTCCCAACCCCAAACCAGTTGAAGTCTCCATATCATGAAGCAGATGAAAGGCAGCTGGATTCATGTGCCTTGTGTACATTTAGGCTTCTAGTTCCAGGGTTTAGGGTTTATGTGTTTAGGCAATGGAATTGGAACTTGAGTAAAAGGGCAACAATTTGTCCAGACCTACATCTCTGTCTCTATTGTAATCTTGAATTCTAATTTTTCATAAAAAGTAAAAGCCAACGGCAAAAAATTCTATGGGTGCAATCGGATATGAGTTCGAAACAAAATTTCCTGATGGTTTTATGGAGGAGTCCGACGAAGAGAGGGAGGTTTCAGTCGGATGACTTTCTCTTCTTTCGTGATTTCGGCTTCTTTTTTCTAGATTCCTTACCAGCAGGAACGTGGTCGTTCATCAGATGCTCATATTCTTCAAGACTAGCAAACGGGGATGCTCCAGACTTCCCTCGCTTCCGTTTACTTTTGCTTTTCACATTCTTCCCCTCATCCTCGTCGATGCCATCATCTGCATCACCTATGTCAATGTCGTCGTCGTCTGCATCACCTATGTCAATGTCGTCGTCGTCTGCATCACCTATGTCAATGTCGTTGTCGTCTGCATCTCCTATATCAATGTTGTCGTCATCGTCACTCTGGCTATCGTCCACAATGCCATCAAAGTCTTCTCCCTCCCCGCTGTCTGAGGGCAGCTCCGGCTCAGTATCACTGAGATTAGCAACCAAGTCTTCATCATCTTCATTGGCAACTTGGTCCAGATCATCGTAATCATAGTCACCATCTGCTTCAATAGAAACACCAGCGGAATCCAGCATATTGTCAATCTCTTCGTTATCGCTGTCATCACGGCCACCACCATCCACGTCGAACAAGTCTGCAGCGCCTTCATCTTCTGCTGCCTTCTTCTTTTTCTTCTTTGGTTTCTTTGAAGAATTCATCTTGTTCATATAGAACTTGTGGAAGACAAGATCTTCCGGGGCCACATCTTCCTCAGCCAATGAGAGAATCTCTGATCCGATTAATTGGTTGGTCATGTCAAGCTGGAATGAGAAAAATCAGTCAGCATTGCAGATTTAAGGGGCCTGTGTTTCGGCACTGACCATAACTATGGTACTCAAATCATTCAAGAGCATGAGAGAAGACAACAAGAGACAGGGCAATTCTATACAAGTTCAGGAAACAAGCAGACCTTTTTCACAGGTTCAATTTGTGAACCACCATGCCATGCGCCTTGCTTTGGTTTCTTCTCCATAAACTTGTCCAGAAAAGCAGTAAGTGATAGGTCATTCAGCGGGTTTCCATTGTAGACAATGTTCGCCCCAGAGAGTAGGGTCTTTGCCATGGTTGAAACCGAAGGGTGCACATGTGAAGCAAGTACTGTCAGCTCCGACCAGCTCACACGATCCGCATTACTGTTTGCTCATATAGAAATGGGAATTCGGAAGTTAACAGAAAATATAAACAAAAATAAAGGGTGCAAAGCATTAGAATTCCTGCAGTGGGTTGTTATAGAAGAAATTTTGTTTGACCTTTACTTTCTCTCTTCGTTCTTTTTTTACTAACAAAGTATTACATGTTGCACTTATTCTATATTCTGCCACACGAATATGGATGCTAGCCTGTTAAAGACAACTAACCAATAAGAAGGTTCTCTGCGTCGTGGATCATAGCCTCCAGGCAAGCGAGGCTTCTCAGATGATGCTTGTGGTGGTTGCACATTACTAGCAGGGATTGATTTGGAATCATTTCGATCTTTTGTCACAAAAAACTCCTCTGCTTCATCAGAACCTTCACCTTCAGAATAAGAGGCAGTGGATTCGTTATCATCTTCTGAAGAATCATGGTCAGAATTGGCAGCATCATTGCTGTGTACAAGCTCAACATCGAGTTCCTGTTTCTCTGGGACAGGGGTGGGGTTATCATCAGTTTCTTCTCGAACATCTTCAAAATGCTCAAGTTCATCATCAAGTGACTCATTCTGGAGCACCATGTTCCTGCGTGGGGATGGCGAATTAGAAACATGTTTATTTGACCATGTTGAGTAAAATCTAGGGCACAGATCTCCGAAATGGCACTAGCTTACCATAATGGGGGTCTTGCCTTAAGAACTTCTGAAAGGAGGAAGAGGCATCCACATGCATATTGAGGTGGCTGCTGAAGCGCAACCTGTTCAAATTACATCATCCACATAAGTGCAGCATAACAATCATCGACCTCTATTTCACAATGCATGGTTTCCTCAAAGAAGCTTACACTAAGATCCGAAACTCCAAAAATCTCCAATCGTGGTAGCACAACAGATGCAAATTCCATTTTGTGGGTTTTATTAACAAGGTAATTAACAGAAATGAAATACATGTAGAGCTGTCTAGGAGGAACTGTGGTACGTGTGGCAAACTCATAAGACCATAATTAAGTACATACCTGCAATACACGCTTTGCGAACGCAGCTGCACGCTTCAAGTTCAGATCATTTTTCATTGCTCTCAGAATAAGTCCGATAAACATTTCTGCCTAAAAAGAAAGTCATATAATGACAGTAAGATATATAATTGAATGAAAGGAGTCAAATTTGTTGCATGCTACCCAGCTCCTGCTGAAGCTAATAGTAAAGTGAAATTATTGATCTAAAAAGAAGCTTCTCAAAGACTGTAAGAAAGTGCGAGAGACGAGTCTTAAGAAAGAGCGTAAGCAAAAGTACTAAAAAGAGCGTAAACAAATCCAGCTCCACTTACCTTGGAAGTATTCATGGCAGCTGGAAGTAGTAGTTTTGAGTACAAGGCCCTGTAAAACCTATCACTGACGATTTGATTCTTAGAAGAGATCTTATCGAGAAGCATCAATGCTTGAACTCCTACATTAAAATTCTTAGAATGGACCTGTACAAGTGTCCAGATTAATTTCCATGCACAGAATCAAAGATATAGCTAATCTTCCAAGTAATGACTAGCAAAGCTTTGAGCTTACCAGCTGGAAAAGCATTGGTGTTTGGACCTCAACAATGTCATCAGCCTCATTGCTAGAGACAAAGGGAAATGCTCTATTGACTCCCTGTGAAAGAGACGCAGAAGTAGTTAGTAAGTTCCTTGGACAATGTTTTTCTAATCCCAAATTTATGCCTAGCCTTTTGCTCTCTCTTTCTTTTATTCTTTTTCTCTATGAGTAACTAAAAGCTTGTAAACACACCAAGATGTTCCTCTGAGATAGTGAGATGACATAGCTACATTGTTATGAAAGCTGAGGATGCATCCTATATATACTGTAGACCCAACAAGTATTTGTACTAACCACCAGTAGAGCTGACAGAAGGCGCGAATCCAATTCAACATGAGAATCCGATGAACTCTTATCCTCATTAGAACTGAGTGGCTTTTTAGACCATGCTTTCCCTTTTTTATCCATCTTTTCACCAGCAGCAGCCTCATTAATAAGTACCTGAAATTTTATTTTGTGACTGTTCATTTTCTATTTCCATAATTTAGGCCTTGTGTACTCCAACAAAACATCATAATGCAGGGATGTAGAGAATGTGGATTAGGGGGACAGAAATCATAAGTGTTATAGATAATAAACATTCAAAAGATAATGTAGTTCATCATTACCTTGAAAAGTGAAAAATAAACATCGATTAAACGTTTTGCCACCTTTGGTCCATCTCCTTTATGAGTTAGACGCATTTGGCTCAGAAAGTTAACCTGCATATGTAAAATTTTTGTTCAACAAGGTTTGTAAGTTGCACCAATTTAAACCAAATGTAGGAAGTACATTGACTTTGAGTTCAAATCCATGGCTCCTCAAGTACTAAGAATTAAATACAAAAACAAGCAAGATGGGCATGATCAAGAACAAGAAGAAAATTGCTATTTGCTATATGAAAATTCAGACTAATAGGTCCTCAACATGTAAACATGCTTCAGACAGTATGTCAATGAGCAGAATCATTAAATACTGATGCACTTTGGTCATAGCATAGGATCTCCGACAAAGACATGCATGCTCATATGTAATTATGTTAAGAGGAAACATATTAGTGTCTCATGATCTCATCTAGAGATGTTTCTATGCTTCATGATTTTATTGTCAGATGCAGCCTATTCCTCTCACTGTCTGATTACTTTGGTAAGACAGCTTTAGCCCTTGCATATAGTTTAAAGATCCACCATCATAAATACTAAAACTTTAATATTTCAATAACATTTATGGGCAAACAATCAAACAAAATGTTATGTGGAAGCTGAAACAAGTAGTAATGCTACTAGCTTAGTCCAGATTATGGTAGCAATTAAATTAATAGTAGTGTTCATAATGGGACATACTGCATGATATTTTGCTTGTGGAGTCAAACGTGGGCGAAAGAGAAAAGAGTCCACCTCGTCGATCACCACTGCCTGTTCAAAGGAGTTCTTAGTATAAGATGGGATGCAAAGGCACTGGGAGGACTACTCAGATCCACAAATTAGATTTAGCTAAGCTCAATGGATATACCTTCATGTTTGGATGATCGGACAAAAGGTTTGATAAGTGAAAATCAGCATCAGATGCCCCCTTATTTTTAGGATCTCCCAGCTGTAAGCAACCAAAAGGAAGAAAGCAGACAATGAAGCGAGTTGACAATTGTAAGGGGAAAAAATGGTATATGAAGGTAAGTGAGGCAAAAAACCAGGTTAAACTTACTTTGTTAACTAGCGCAGACAGTAATCTACGCTCCTGCTCTGATTTATTCTTTAGCAGCACGTATATAGTCTGGAAGCATTTATTTGGGTAGGAGAGTATGGATCAAAATTCTCACATCAGCATATTATAGATGTTACAGACAACTTCACGTGCGTTATAACTAAAAAAATTAAATTTAAAAAAGATATGAGTTACACCTCGGAAAATCATACAAGTTATATCATGCCTTTTTTCAGTTTGTGGTAACTTCAATTTTGTATAATTTTTTCAAATAAAAAAATAAACTTAAAAAAAAGATAGGAAAGTGTGGTTTAGTCTTTTCAGTTTGTGGTCACTTCAATGTTGTTTTAAGCAAAATGTGAAACTTCAGAAAACCACATGAGTTACACCATGCGTTTCCACTGTTGTTTTTATATCAATAACATTGAGCGAACAGAGAACAGAAAATACTAATCTCTTATGTGTATATTCTTACAACAATCAACCTACATACCAGTTGTCACCCAAGCCTTAAACTTTACATACAGCAAATCAATATCTGAAATAGTAACATGCTTACAAATGAAAATCTATGCGAACTTTTAACAAAAATGCTGCTCAAATTCCAATTTGACTGTTGGTTTAAAGAGGAGGCATGAACTTTATTTAAAAAAAAAAAAAAAAAAAAAAACCTGTTTCACTGGAGAAAATGAATATTGGAACTTTGTAGCTTCAGGAACAATCGAAAATTAATAGTCATAAAGGGGGGTTTTAAACAGGCAGCAAATTAACAATAAGAGAAAAATAGAGAGAACCCAACCTTCAATGCCTTGTTTTTAAGTTCAGGTAACATATCTTTTGATGCTTCCTCAAGAGCAAAAACATAGCGTTCATACCTGAGAGAGACATTATATTTAAAATAGATGCACACAATAAGGTTGTGGAGCAAAAGGAACAAAGATTAAAAACAAATACCTTTGTTTCAAGCACTCCTCCCAATACCATAGAAGAAGAAGAGAATAACCATCTTTTGTTTCAGGAACATGATTTAATGGCCGCTGCATGAGGTTCTTAAGCTTGCGATCAGGTAATAAGCTGGCAACAGAGACATATATGCAGATCAGAGCAAAGTAAGGAGCAAAAACTCACAAATATGAAGTCAAAGTTCTAAAACAAACTTAAGTGGACAAACAAATGCCGTTGATCATTATTAATCACAAGGAAAATGGCTTCTTACTAAACCCTACAGGAGTATCAAATATCTGTAGAAGTGTTAGACCATTCATCATGAAACACGCCAAACTAGAAAACCAACAATTCACTCACTTCATGGAGCAAAGGAGGGCAATAAATTTAGTATACCATAAAACATGATCATTTCTATAATGAGGCATTGGACTATTTTCAATTTTTGCAGCAAGGTCATAGATTGATAGTAGTTTCGGACAGGCTTGTTTAGTATTACAACTGTTCTTTCTGGTTTGGTGAGATTCATGAGCTTTCTTGTGTTGTTTGTCAGTGGAGTTCTGTCGTTCTTTTAAATAAAAGTAGTTCTGTAGCAGACCTCACACCTGTAATCCCCCGTGGCTTGAGTGACCGTAGAGGGATCAAAGACTGGTTAGTCATTTCCAAGGTTTCAAGACTAATAATGTGTGCGCACACACAAGGATTGAGAGAGAGAGAGAGAGAGAGAGAGAGAGAGAAGAGAGAGATAACCTTGTAAGAAACAATTCTCTCAATGCTTCAAAACCTGCAAATGCATATCGCTTTCCCACTTTGGATGTCACCATTCCTACAACAAATACAAGTCCCAATAAAAGTAAGATTCAACAGAATAAGGCCAATCAAGGTTCAAATAGAAAGATCGAATCCACACCCAGCTTCCAACAGAACCAAAGCTCTTGGTCAGATTGATAAATTGATATGAATAATTTTTTTTAATCCCAAAAATCTATCAAAGTTCATCAAGAACTGTATATACACAGCGACATGAATAAAATTTAGAATTCTATGTTGATTCTAGTACATTAGCCTCGAATCAAATGGAACATAGGTATAGGTAGAAAATAACTTGGAAACATTCATTGAATCATTATTAGCATTTCTTTTCTTGCTAAAACAAACAGTCCCAAAACGAACAATCTAAAATTCTAAGATTCAACAAATATTTTCCGGCATATATCAACAAAAACACAATTCAAGTTGGGAAATGCTTGATTTAAAGCAGTCATTAACTTTCATCTTCTTTTTTTTCAAACACATTCTACTAATTGCAAACTGAAATATTACCTATAAGTGCGTCAAGGGACCTCATGTTGGCAATGGGATTATCCCCAACCAACACCGAAAATGCCGATATCTTATCCGATGCAGTTCCGGACCTCTGTGTGGTAAGCAAAAGCTTAATATCCCCACTCTTCCCTTTCGATGACTCGTAGTCCGCTACGTACTGCGCCATTAACCTCTCTCCAAGCTCTCTCTTCTTTGCCACCACACCCTTCCACTCCTCCGCATTCTTCACCTCCACTTTCTTCCCACCCACAAGCACTTTGCCTTCCAATTCCTCAGCTTCCTCATACCACACCCCCAATTTGTTCGCCGACATCAATGGCAGCTTCGGGAGGTTCTTGAACTTCTCGAAGTTTCTCGCTTTTTCCTTGCTGCTGTTTTCCTCCAGTGAAGAAAGTGTGAGTTTCGGCTTCTGGTTTTCATTGGGTTTGAAATTCGGCTTGTTTGACTTCTGGTTTTTGGTGGGGTTTGGGATTGGAGCTGGTTTGGACTTCCTTTGGGGTTTTTTGGGACCGGGATTGCGAAAATCGACATCGTTGAAGCCGGAGGAAGGGAGAGAGGTTGCGAGACCGAGAGAGGAAGCGAAGGAGGCTACGTCGGACCGGAGGTGCTCTATGTCTTCTGGGTTGCTAGCGGATTTCTTTGATTTAGAATCCGCCATGGCTGGCTGTGGAATGAAGCCTGACCAGAAAAAACAGACGGAAGGGTAGGGGATGGTTGTAGGGTTTAAGAAAATGGGCTTTTGATTTGGATCCGGGTAAATTTAAAAGTGGACCACAATCTGATGGGCTAGGCCATTGTGGGCCTAGGAATATATTTTCTAGGTTAATAAATGTCAGATGCGACTTTTTTAATAAGAAGTACTTATTTAAAATGTTTAAAAACATTAAGACCAATTTCAAATAACATTGAAAAATTAAGGAGTTTTAGATACTTAGTTATATGTTTTGTGAAATATGGAGGAAGGAAAAGTGAACGATTCTTATTAGAGTGTATAAACGTGATTGTTTTCCACTTATGATGTAGTCTATTTACAATAATATGTTTTTTTCTTCTAAGTACATAGATATTTTTATACTAAAAGAAGAAGGAGTTATCTAAGCTACATAATTGACAGCCTTATTTGATATCAAATTTATCATCCATAAAATTCAAATTTAAAACATTTCATTTACAGGTAGGTGAAGAGGAATACCACGTAGGAGTGATTCGCTAATATGTTTGGAAACATCACCAATTCTTTAAATTAAAAAAAAAGGTGAAAAACTCTAGACCGGTAGATCATTGACTTCTACAAATCTAGCCGTTGGTGTTATCCAACGGCTGAGATAGTACGGAAGTAGAAATCTTAGTTCTCCTCCTAGGGTTTTTCGCTCGCAGACTCCCGTAGATAAAGCGAGCAAACCCGCAGCCCCCAACTCTCGCGGCCTCGTCTCACTTTCGCATAGAAAACCGGCCGGAGGCTCATCTTCCCCCTCTATCTGTTGAAGTCTCGACGATGGCTACCACCGCCGCAGCACCGCGTCAGCTCTCTCAGAAGGAGGCTGACATTCAGATGATGTTGGCCGCCGAAGTCCATCTGGGCACCAAAAACTGCGACTTTCAGATGGAAAGATACGTCTTCAAGAGACGCAACGATGGTATGCATCATATCTCCTCCTTAATCTTCCTCATATTTACCGATATTTATGCTTATTTTTTGGTAATATAATATGAAATTTCAGATTTTTGAATATGTTTTGTTTGTTTTGTAGTGTTCGAAATGGGGGGTATTTTCTAATTTATGCTGAATATGTTTTTGCAAGATCTGGTATATTGGTATTATAGCTAGAGTGTTATTTGTTCTTGTTGGTATATTTTGTTGCTCTTCTTTTTCTTTGAATTAGAATTCATTTTTCCCTATTTAAGCAGCTTCATTGTGTTCACTGTAGTAGTTGATTTTAGAAAATGGCTGTGTATGTAATATCGATTCGTTGCTGTAAAGGTTATCTTTTTATATTTCGATTGCACGGGTTTGTTGTCAAGCTGGACGAGCAAGGAACTGTATGATTTGGGTTGTGTGGTCATGATTTAGTTGTGAAGTGCGATGATACGCCGTATGTGTTATTCCCTGTTGTTTTTAAGCGGTTGATTGTTATAGGAACTTAGCGTCTTATTACTGATTTAGTTCTCAATCACTTGTTTGGTCATTTTCAGGAATCTATATCATTAATCTTGGGAAAACATGGGACAAGCTGCAGCTGGCAGCCAGAGTGATTGTTGCGATTGAAAACCCAAAGGATATCATTGTGCAATCCGCAAGGCCATACGGTCAGAGGGCTGTACTGAAATTTGCTCAGCACACTGGTGCCAATGCAATTGCTGGCAGGCACACTCCTGGTACTTTTACCAATCAGCTCCAGACATCGTTCAATGAACCCCGTCTTCTCATTTTGACCGATCCACGAACTGACAGCCAGGTGATGATCTTCTTTCATTTCTCGTGGTTTTGCGTGTTTTGTATATGTTCATTTGTAGACAGTTGCAACCGTCAATTAGTTTGAATTGTAATTTATTTGTGATCATGTATGTGATACTATGTAGTTCTTTTATTCCCCACTTCTGTTCTGCTTTTTTTTTCAATGTGTACTAATATTCTTTATGTATCGGCAGCCTATTAAAGAAGCTGCTCTCGGAAACATTCCCACCATTGCTTTTTGTGACACCGATTCTCCTATGCGTTATGTTGATATTGGCATCCCAGCCAATAACAAGGGCAAGCACAGCATAGGATGTCTTTTCTGGCTCCTAGCAAGGATGGTCTTGCAAATGCGTGGTTCACTCCTTCCTGGACACAAGTGGGATGTTATGGTAAGCACACAATACCACTGTTGAACAATATTTGAGCATTATTTTGTAATTGAGCTTATTTAGAATTGTCTCTAAGCTTCATCTTCGCCCAAACTTCTTTTTGCAGGTTGATCTATTCTTCTATAGAGACCCTGAGGAGGCCAAGGAAAAGGAAGAAGAAACTGCAGCAATCGAGTATGGAAACGATTTCTCTGCACCTGTTGGCGGTGATTGGTCTGCCCAAATATCTGATGCTCAGTGGCCAACGGATGCATCTGCACCCATCCCTGCAGCTCCTGGCTGGACCGTAGAAGCAGGTTTCACTTCTCAAACCTTTTTATTATTAAAAGTTTGTGCTTAAATTGTTGCGCTTGAGTTTGTATTATCTACCCCTGTTTTTGCTGCTTATTTTTTCTAAACTGTTATTGTTTTGCCACGCTCTAAGAAAATTATCCATTTGCTGTGGTTAGGCTCATTTCCCTGCGGACTTTGCTGGATGTTAGAAATATTTATGCTTGCTACCTGGGATTTCCTTAAACTTCTTTGTTCGCCCGTGTACCTATTCTGACTTATCCCGTTTATGTTTTGCAGTACCAATAGTAGCAGATGGATGGGATTCGGCTGTTCCACCACCACAGGCTCTGGCTACTGCCCCCGTTGTTGAAGGTGGAGTTCCCGCTCCTACCGGCTGGGGGGAATAAGGAAATTTTGGTCACCACAATGTGTTGAATCATTTTGTAATCGGCTAGATTTCTTCTTTTTTGGGTTTAGTAAAGGGATTATGATTCCATTTCTGAAAAATGGATTGGTTTTTAGACTGTTAAGCTGTAGAATTGAGTTTTGTTGGAGATGTTGACATTGTTATCCGTATTAATATATATGCTTTCTTAACCATCTTATATTGTTGCAAATAATAATCAACTGTGCTATCTGCGCCAACCTTGTTTAAGCATTTTATATGTGATTTTTCGACAGTCACTCCCTTGCTATTGCACCACTACTGCACCCGCTACCGTCGCCGTTTGCCTGCGTAAACGTCTCTTTGCATAAGAGTTGGTTTCCCTGTCATGAAAGGACACTCAAAACTGTGGATTGTCTTGCTCAATGTTTTTGTCGAGGGCATGAATGCCACGTCGGAAAAACAAAGGACCTTGCATGCATTTTAAGTGTGGATTGATGTTGAACATCTCTGTATTATCAGTTAATTTTATGGTGAAAAACTCTTCATGCGTGTTGTTTGCTTGATACGAGACTTGGGTAATATTTAACGATGTGTTAGGTTGCAGGACTTTGTGAATTATCCAATTTTTTTCTTACTACAACATGTTTATGAGCAGCAATTTGGGTTAGGTTGCAGGACTCTTTATCTTTTCTTTTTTTTCTTTTTTCGCGTTCCTTTTTTCTCAATTGCAACTCTTCAAGGTAGTTAGTGACTCATCATTTTATAACTTGTTCAGTTTGTTAGGGTTTCTTTAGAAATGCTTTTAAAATTACTGAAATAGTTTTTAAAAAAAATATTTTTGAGTTTCCAAAGCACTTCAAGTGTTTATCCCAAAACCATTTCATCAAAAACGTTTTTAACCATTTTAATATACTTCCAAACGAGCCCTTAGTTTTGGATGAGCCATCCTTTTTGGAAGGAAGTTAACCCCAATTATCACGATTGTGTTGAATCCATTTATTATCCACCCTGTGATAAAATTGGGCAACCCCAAGTTTAACCCAAGTTCACCCACAGGTTGGGTTGAGTTTAACCCGACCCGTAAATGATGATTAGGATCGGGTTAACCTTGCAACGTGCCCAACACGTACAAGTGAACGTAATGCAGCAGGGTCATGAAACGACCATCCCCTTCTAACAAAAAAAAAAAAAAAAGAAAAAAAAAGAAAAAAAACAATGAACAGAAAGAAGCACTCTCAAATGTTGCAGACTACTCGGAAATGGGGTTCAACCGGGACACAATCTGCTAGTGTGCCAACTTAGCAAACCAATGCCACACAACTATACCTCCAAGTTGTTGGTCGGAATTTGATGCGCGGGAGTAGGTCGACGAAGAGCTATCCAATCCGATCAACGTTTCAGCTTCACTTCGCTTGCTTCGAAACCCTATTTGCTTTTCTTAACATTTCCAACCGATGCCCTGTAACTTTACTTGACATTCGCATACAAGTGTAGATGCAGTCCAATAGCGTTTTACTTTTCAAGGAGATAAATATTGGAAAATGATTTTCAGACATCCATTTCTCCTTCTACGCACCTTCCTTCCTTTTCCCTCGCCTTTAGAATGAATGAATTGAGCAGAATTAAAGAAAGTGCCTAGGGAGAAAATGGGGTGTGTGAAAATCACTTCCCTGACACTACATGATATGAACATCAGCGCTGACGTGCACAGATGGGTAATACAAAGTTTGCTCGATAAATAAACATGAGAAAGAAAATGAAATGAAACCAAATCTGAACCTGCATATTGAATTGAGAGGAGGAAATCTGTTGCTATCTAATAAAATTCACAAGTATATCATTTTTAGAGATATTAGAACCTACAAGAAGCAGCGGAGTTGAGAACTATACGGGTTGCTTATTGCTACTTCCCCTATCATGACAATGGATCATATGACAAGGTAAACTGTAAAGTCTACCCAAGAATTAGTTTTCACCTTGAAGAATCAATTTCTCAGCAAATCCCAGTACTATTTTCTTTTGGTTGGTGATATTCTTACCATTTATTTTCTGTACAAGAACCCAAATCCTTCGGACGAGTTGAGTTAAAGTTATGAGGCAAAACCTTTTAGTTAGCTTCAAAGAAACAGCAACTCCCCATTAGCTACCCAGTCCATGAAGCTCTCTGAATATGTGGGTGTCACATTATCACGACTGACCTCTGATTCGTATTGCTCTTTTCCCTAATAAATCACGAAAAATAAAAGACATTAACAATTTGGTTTACTGCTCTAACATAGGGAGTACAAAGATGACAAGTCTAACAGGATATGGAAGTCTATAAAACATCTTATGAAGGCAACAGTTCTGCAGCGATAGAAACCAATTAACACTAAAATTTGAATAATACGCAACGTCAATGGATAAAGTCCAAGGTCCAACTCTTTTCCTCCAACTTTATTAAGCAAACTAGCCATCGCCACTTGGTCACTACTGAGAAAAAGATGCTACGACAGAGTTCTACTTATGTAAGGGCAGTAGAATGGTATAACCAACTAATCTTCCGTCTTTTCATCAGGAAATCTGTTAATCTTTTTTATATTAATGCAAATGGTACACTTTTTCACTATTTCAATATTTCGTGCCAATCCCAGCAAGTAGTTTACCTTTCTCGTGGATCCAGATTCACTTGCAGATGTGCTCGTTTCAATCTTTGGTCCATTCACAAGATTCTCCGAGGAAAGGCTGGTCATAGACCTATTGCGAATCAATTGTCAGTTCTCATAACTAGAAAGTTCAAATGATATATTGCCAAGTCTAATCTGCATGCATTTTTTAGAGGGTAGGAATAAGTACCTTCCACATTCTTCTTCACAGGAATTTCCTGATGTGGACAACCAGTCCACATCCAGAAAATTTGACAAGTTGCAATCATCATCGTGTTCATCATAAATGATATGATCACTCTGGAGACATTCGTCTTCTTGCAACCCACCAAAAAGCTGCTTGCAAGGCATTGAGGGGGTAAACCTACAACAGCAATTATTAGACCGGAAGAAAGGAATTATTGTAGGCCTAAAGATAGAACAACCATCAAATTTATTGGCTTAGAAAAACTAGAATGTTTTTCTTTGGCCATTAGAAACCTGATATTGTTACAACAGCTTTTATTGGTAAACGAGTATATGAATTGCAATGCAAGCATACCTGCAATAGGATATCTCACTTTCGCAAGTTGAGATTGTTGGTGCTGACTCTGAAATTGCTCTGTTACTTCCTTGTGCGATTTCAGACAAAGGTTGATTGTACCCAACATCTGTGCTTGCCATAGGTGAATCACTTTCGCCGAGAATATGGCCCTCGGATAGTGACCTTTTGATAAACGACCTAAATACATAGAAAGTCATCTTGAATGTCATATGTAGATCAAGTCATAGGCTATTTATTCCTTGTGATAATATCAAACAAACAGAAACCACAATATTGATTTTTTTCTTTTTCTTTTTCTTCTTCTTTTCTGCTAATAAGAAACCATAATATTAATCTACTCATCTTTCTAATAGAGTCATAAGCTGAAAATTATTGTCACCCTAAATATCATCCACCGAGATATCAGATATCTTGAACTTAAAAGTGAAAAACGTTTTAGGCCCATCATAACCCACCACCAAAATACCAGTATTGCCCCAACTAACCTCCTTCTCCCACCCATGTGGAACACTATTCTCCAACAAAAGAAAAACATTGACATATGGATACGTGTGTGTATATTTTCTTTTTACAATGGTGGTCTCCCTATTTCAACTGCAAAGAACAAACACATAGCATTGTCATTAGCAAAATTAGGGTCATACCTCCCAACATTGTATTGCTGATCCGAATTCAATTCCCACAGTTGTGGTTTACCCGGTTGTGGTTGAAAGTAACCTAGGAATCTGCAGAATTATACAGTGAAATAGTGCACCTGTTAGCCTACATTACTCAAATGCAGATGGACCAAGTATAAGAGTGGCATCATTTGACTTACACATTAATAGCATCTTGTTTCACACCATCCACGTAAGCATTACTGTAGAACCGCTGTATAGTTCTAAAGAACTCCTGGGACTGCGTTGCTGCCTTCCACTGGCCTCTAGTCTCAGAGAATATCTGTTTCAGATCAACAAAAAACATAAAAATCAACCAACACAATATGACCATTTATAGGGCCAAGGTATTGGGAAAAGGCATAGCAACCTTAAAACCCTGGAACGTGTAACCAGAATATCACAGGGGAGGATCCACCAATAAACAAATATAAGATACATAAATGATTTCAAGGTAATTTAGTTAAATTTACTACTTCCATCTTCTCAGTTTTAATCAATTACGTTACTTTTATTTACCGGATACCTGCAGTGGAAGTTGAGATCTAGAATCATGTATTTTAAGTTACCTTATTATGTGCTGGAGAACCGCCATATTGTAGTGCAAGTATGTCACCCATTGACTCATAAACTCTCATCAAGTCCTCAGCCAGAGGGTTATCCAGATCAATATCCGGAGATTCTATAAATCTTAAAGCATGCAGCTGATGTCCAAGACCAACTAGCCCATAAGAATATTGGGCCACATTTGTGCGATCTAAACAGTCTATGCAATTGGTCCTCAGGACTCCTTTCTGAAACATCCTGGTTGTGATATTGCAATTCATGCTTGCATCGTCAGCATCACTACCATTGCTAATTTCTGTTTCTCGGCTATCAGCATCCTCATCTTTACTTGAACAGCTATGTGACAAGCAGTCATTGGCATCATCATTTTTCCTGCATCGCATCAAAATTGTCAGCATTGTAAATAGCTTGCAATTGCTTTTGTGCACACAATACTTCAAAATGCCTACTATTGTATATAATGATATATAAAACTGAACAACAAAGCCTATAACAAGGAATACCAAGCTGAAAAAGCAATATCTTGAGTCTAGATAAGAACTTACTCAAAGCCAGGTAATCCCTCAGGCCTTAAATTGGGGTTTACTTGACAATAGAAGATTCCGGTTAATCCCAATGCATACGTAGCAACTTTTCCGAGATGTGCCAATACATTGGTAGCTTTGCTGTAAATGATATAGTTCAATTAATCCCAACCATACTTTTAACTAAAGACGTTCTCTCTACCTATAATAGGAAAAGGGAAAGTCAAGTACCTTCTGGCATGTTTGTGCAGATCCCAATGGAGAAACCTCAGGCGACTCTCTTTTGGTAAACTCCTATTGATAAATCTGATGGCATGTGAAAACTCTGCATGGAGAATTGTTTCTCGAGGCTTCTTCTCATTTGTCTGAAAAGAACGATCAATTAGAGGAGAAAAGATGAGAATAGAGTTGGAAGGATGATCAGATTTAGTTTAAAATTTATATACAAGGATAGCAAGACTAGAAGCATCGATGCCTGTAAAACAAACAAGTGCTACCTTAATCAGATTCAAAATAATTATTGGGTCTCCATATCTTTGGACAAGATTTTCAAAATGAAGTCTTGTGGCCTCGTAGTTATGATCCTTCCTTGATACTGGCAAAAGATAAAACATCAGTGGAATATATGAGAACCACCACAGAGAATAAAACAAGTGGGTTCGCCGGAGTCATACGTATTATGTCAGGTTTGATATTTAGTCGAGAGGTTTCCTGGGACCAGAAAAGGGGAATTGATCCTCGGTGCTGCACAACAGAACTTATTCGTACTGGGTGTCCTTCAGGAGCACCTTCAATAACAAGCTGCTCTGTCTCAACATCATTAGCTACTTTACCTTTCTCATTTACACCTCGCTTTAGATATCTGCACACACGGGAATGCAAATGTATATTTGTAAGGAACTTAGCAGTAACCATTAATTAATACAGAAAACAGGCAATAGCAGTGTCCAAACCTGGTGCCAGCAAAGTGACGTGAACGTCTGGCAATGAGGGTCAACTTGAAATCCCTGCCAGATACAGAAAGATTGACCTGGATACCAAAGCACGAAGCCAAAAATATTACCAAAAAATGTACCAAACAATGCGCATAAAGTTTTTTTAAGAAAAACTATTAAGGAAGAAATTTTGCATTAATCACTACATATCATAACAGCAACCAAGATTACTTTGAACAGTTAGAAAAGCCACTTCACATAAAGGAATAAAAGCTTAGAACTAAATGCAAAACAAAATTCCAGCAAGCGATCATTAAATTTCTAGTTTGAAGCAGTGCCAATGATGGATTTGGCGTTCTTACCTGTTTAAAGAATCCATACACTAGAGCAACTGTCCAGAGAGTATTCTTCAGACAATATCGGATTCCATGTGTCAAATACTCATTCCAAACAAACATTGTTTCATAAAGGGACGATCCTGTCTTCCTGTCACATATATTCTTTTGAAGACTAGACATAATATTGTATGAATAGCTGAAAAAGAAGTCCTTTGTGAGGTCCACCGTGCATAGGAGCTTCTTGTATCTATTTCAACAAGAAAAGGAAAATGAGGAATAATGTATATCGATAATTAACTTTATAATTTAAAAAAAATAAAAAAATAAAAAATAAAAAAATAAAAAGCGAAAGTATACTGATGAAACAAATATTTGAAGTGAAGATATTAACCAGAAAGGGGGAAAAAAGGAGAAAAGGAAAGAAAGTGGTTTTCCCCGTGAAAACCTGATGATACCTTGCCTCATTACATTTACATCACAATGGCAATGAAGTTTGCCCCTGCATATTTGCAGGAAATGGACTGGAAAGGCAAGTGGAAATAGCCCCTAAAAAGCAGTATTAACAATGAAGGATCTAACAACGAAGATTTCGTATATGCCAAATTAATAGTCCACAAGATTCATTATTTGCCTTATCTTAGCAAAAGACAAACTAAGGTAGCAGAAGAACAGGAGCCAAGTCTGAATTGAGAAGTTCCACACCATTAATATCGCATTGAAGGGTGTATTAACTATTAACAATGGAGCACAGAGATTACCTCCACAGTGAAGAACTTTCTACTACTATACTAGCCAAGTTAATTGAAACCTAAATAACGTAACACCATGGCACAATTCTTATAGAAATACAAATTGGCAATTTAAAACTCTGAATACTACTCCCTTAAATCGCTTTAAAAGTACCAAGTACATATTACATTTACATGCAAAATGGACAAAAGACCTGTTCTCATCATTCTTAGAATTGGCCAATTTTGACCGCACGGTGGGATTTGGAACTGGAATCATCTCGCTCTTGGAAATTGCATAGATCGTATGGCCACAAATAGTGCCAATTTTCCTTCTTTTTGTAATAATTATCATGTAATAAGGTCCCAGAAATTTCACGAACCCTAAAATCAGAAGAAAATATCTTCAAATTTAAATTAAAACCAAAAGATGTGAAAAGGTATAAAACCATGCAAAGAAGTCCTACCAACAATTCCATAACAAATGGTGATAAGTTTAAGTCCACCCATTGACTTGTTTCCTTCATCTATCCGTTTCAGGAGGTCGTAGCACTCATTATCCGAGTATGTTGCAGGATCTTCAAGAATGTTTAACTCAGATGGATCCAATCTGTCAATCTTTAGAACCCTCCAAAAGGTTCTGCATTTGTCTCTTCCTATCAAATAAAAATTCTGTTGCATACAAAACGTCATTAATAATCGGTAGTCTCAACAATTGGCACAACAAAGAGGTGAAACAAAGAAACGAAGCAACGAATTTACACTACTTTTTCTATATTCCTAAAATGAGAGCAACAAAACAGACAGCTTTCAACAACCAAATCCATCAACATCCAGTTTCTATCCGAAGGATTTGAAAATACATGAGATTCCGGAATCAAACAGGAATGGAAAGATATCATTAGCAATATATTCAATCTTCAATGCCGGAATTTTCAATAACGAATCAAATTAGATTGACAGTGGGTCAAGATTTACAAAGACTCCTGAAGCAGCACAAAAAAACTAGCAGATTCAATACCAAAACACATCAAGAAATCCGCATCAACAAAATTTGATGAATACGAACTCAAACTAAATAATACTCATAAACCCAAATCATAAAGTTGACTAAAGTTAAGTTCTGAACAATCAAAATCAAAACTTGAAAACTGTTCACATCTCAAATATTTGTCCTTCAAGTCTCCAGCTTCACAAAACTAACATTAGCAATTTAACAGGATTCATGTTATGCATTCCTTAAAATCAAAAGCAGATCAAACCTTAAAAAACAAGACACGTTCAATTCAAAGCATATACAGAAAACATTATATTTAGCAAAAATCTAGTACCGAGCGGGTTTCGTAGAGCTTGAACTTCTGCAAAAAGCAGGAACTGGGTTGTTCCGGGTCGACCCGATTAGGAGGGAGTTGCCCTGTCCCGTAGTTCATGATTTCGGATCAACCCGAGCCTCAAAAAGCACGGGCAAAAAAGCTTCTTGCTTTCAAAACCTGTTTAGCACTTGAATTTCAAAACCCAACCCCCTTCACTGCTCAAAAGCTCCAAAAACCTCAAATTTTGTACACACAGCACATATACATATACATATATATATATAAACGTACACAATGAGAGACGGAGAGTCAATAATTATATATATGTATGTACATATATGTTTCTGAAATTCAGAGTACAACAACGTTTTGAAAGAGCAAAAGGGAAACTAGAATTACAAACAAAAAAAGCTAAGATGCTGGAAGAACAAAGAAACTATCTTTCTCTCTCTCTCTCTCTCTCTCTCTCTCTCTGAAAGTCTCTGACTTTGTGTTTTGCTTATCAAGCAAAGCAGACAGAGGGAGAAAGGGTCTTTCTCAGATTCTCAGGAAACACAGAGAAAGGCAATGACAGCTTCCGCTTCTGTATCCACACACAAAAAAAAACAATATTAACAATAATTGATAATAATGCCTCATCTGTTTATATATAGATACACATTTATTTTATATTTAAATAAAGAAAATCTGATTTCTCTTGCTGATTTTGAAATTTCTCTTCTTTTTTTATTTTTTGTTTTAATTTTCTCAAAAATTTCGTGACCCGACGAGTCAACACATGATTTACCATTTTTATTTTGGAATTTTTATATGGTAATTATTGTGAATATAAAAAAGGGGAAGAAATTATTTAATTTCCAGTGTTTGAGGAATTTTGTCTTTTTGGCCTATGGCTTGCATTTTTTATTTTCACTTGGGTGGGGGTGGAGGGACGTATATTTCCAATAATTATTCACTTTTAAAAGGAAAACAATATTAAATTTGGAAAAAAAGAAAAATATTAAGATGATATATTATGGGGTGTGACTTGAGAGAATATGCTAACAATAATATGCTGCCTATTCTCAAGTTGGTCTCCTTCTTGTGAATGGGGAATTACATATCAATTTGTACTGAAATACTTACTTTCCAAATTTTTTTATTTTTCATAAATCTCAAATTTTTGTATTTTGTTTTTGTAAGAGCTCAAATTAAAAATGTCAATTTACGAGATCCAGAAAACACTAACAAAAGCTTTTTTAATGAAATATTTAAGTTTGTGTATTTTATGTTTGTAAAAGAACTTATACTCAAGACGACACTAAAATAGAGATATACTTTGTTTTGCTCAACTAGTCTCTTTCTCTACAAATTACGGAATTATATATAATAAAACAATTTATACTTTGTCGTTATTTTTAGTCCATTATATCCTGTGAGAGTGATTCAGTTTGGATCGATGAGTTTTCATTATGCATCTAGAGTATGTAATAAAACGGCTCATGCAATCTCGGCATATGTTTCTAGGCACGTGAATATCAAATTAGTGCGCATTTGAACTTGAATGAGTTTTTAATATTTAAGTTTCGAATGTAAATGTTTATGGTCAAATATGAATGAATTATTTACTTTTGACAAAATATCTATACCCAATTAAAAAAGAAAAGTACTCAAATTTATTAAACTCAGGATGTTCAAATTTAGGGTTCAATTTTTACCTTCATTTTTCGGGTCTGCCGACAAATAAGCAAATTACATTCTCTTGAATCTCTTGGCCATCTTAGTACTGATGCGGAGCCGCACAATTAATACACTTCTAAGGAAATGGATTATCTCTGGATCATTTTCATCAAATCCACTAATTGTAGTCCTTAAAATTTGATCCAACGACTAAAAACACGAGTCCCTTTTAAAAGCTATAATAACTTTAGTCGTTGGATCAAATTTCAAGGATCCGGATTGATGGATTTGATGGAAGGAATCCGAAGAGGATCCCTTTCCCACTTCTAAAACTCAAAACCAAAAGTATACTTCTACACAATACGGCGTGTTGCTGTATTACTTTACTTCTTAAAGCATCTTTAAGGAATATGTTAAATTTAAAAAAAAATATTATTATTTAACAGTTTATGTTGTAATTTTGCTATTTTTAAAAAAAATATTTATTGCATATGTCAAATTAAATTATTATTTTATTTCATTAACTTATTATAAAAATAATAATAATAATCAATTAATATAATGAATTTAAGAATCAATTTAAAAAGATTTGAAGATGCTGTCAATTTTCGCGGCAAGTTTGAGTGATGTGAATCCATGTCATGCCACATCAAATTTGGATTTTCAGCTAGAAAACATAATTGCTACTTTTTTTTTTTTACTATAGTATTGATTTGAACATTTTAACATCTTCTTTGAATATACTCTTAGTTGTTTTTTCTTTTTTTCAAACAAAGAAAAATGTTGTGACATGTTACCTTTTTCACGTATATAAAACTATGTTATCTTTTCACGTATAATGTAATTTAGAGTAGGCATTAATCCGACAGAACTAGCCGATTCAAACCGTAGTGGCCTTTCCCCAACAAGAAAAAGCAACCGTAATGGCCGGGCTAGGCGCCATAATAAAAGTACTACCACCACTAGATCGAACTCATCATAAATAAATTTTTTTTTTTTTTTTTGAAGAATCATAAATAAATATTATGATAGGCCATTTATATGAGTTGAACATAATATATCTTCCAACTAAGTAGAGGCAAATATTACTAAATCAAAAACTAGTTGGTGTAAAACTTAACCTATTTGCCACCTATTAGTATGATCTGATTATTCTCCACTTGTAAGTGATGTTGAAAAATATTAATAATTAGGTTTATTTTTTTTATTTGGGTTTCGGGCTTTGCCAATAGAATCAAAGTTAGTTTATTATAAATAGGGTGTTTTGTTATTCACTTGAAAATAAGTCGGTCAAGATGTAGTCTCTTCGGATTATGTAGCTTTCTTGACAGTTTTTTTTTTATTAATAAAGTTTTGTATTTCTTTTGTTTATCTCTTACTTTGATTTTGAACTAATGATAGATCTTATGTTCGAAACTCATAAATAGTAATTTGATGCAAATATATTTCTTCACACTTTAGTGTAAAGATATCGTTATATTAAAAGAAAACCTATAAAACAAGCACTCGCCTCCCAAAATCAACTTGTTTGAAAGAAATAAATGTTTGAATTAAGCAAAAAAATTGATAATAATTGTAATCTAGAGAAGTTTTACATAAACAATTAGCTTCAATTGACCAATTTGATTGGCCCCCTCCCAAGTCATTGCCACATGCATCTCTAGAGATCTTTACTTTGGTTAATTATTTGGTTAAGAAATTGGCCTAACAAATATTTTGGAGAATAAAAAACCAATTAATGATAAGTGATTAAAGCACCCATGCATAGTTGACCCCAAGGAAGAAAATATCGGTAATATCGGAAATATCGGTAGTCCGAAAACACGGAAATATCGATGGAAATATCGGTAAAATATCGATATCGATAAAAATTACATGGAAACCACGGAAATTGTAAGAAAAACTTGGAAATTTTTATTGAAACTTTGTAGGATGTTTATTTAGTCAATTATCTATTAGTTTATCACAAAAAATTGGAAGGAAATGCATTGCATGATGGATTTAACATTATCAAGTTGATTATATAGCGATCTGACAAATATTGTGAGTGTAGAAAATATGAAGTAATTAATGAAAGAAGTCTAAACACACCATAATCATTTATATATAATGAATTAGTACAATATTTTACACTTTAGTACCACATAGAGTTCCTATGAGGTTCAAATTTTTCACTATCTTCATCATCTCTATGTGTAGAATGAGTGTATTGTGAAGAGTAGTTATCAAATGATAAATCCCCAAAATAGTTTTGCATGTAATTGTTAATATGCCACCCATATGGATCCGAGATTGGTTGAGGTTGTCCATAAGAAAAATCATTTGAAGATTGAGGCTGGGATTGTTTCCATGAGTCGCTCGATTCCATCCCAACAGGAATGGGATATGAAGGGTAGGGAAATGGTTGGTTATGAGCATAACCATAGTACTTCCCAATCCAACAGAGTCTGAAGTTCTAGATAACGAGTCATCTTCTTGACTTGACAAAATCCCCTTGCCTCTTTCTCTGCGAGTATAGTCCTTCTCTATGGCACCAATTCCTGGTCCTACCCGCCTACTGCCATGGTCATCATCCTGTGTTGCATGCGTGAAGTTTGCCTCACCAGTGAAGGGGCTTATATATTCGGGAGGTGGTGGTCCATAATAGTTTCCATATCCACCACAACTACCTCCAGCTCCACTATGTCCTTCATCATTCCCACCTCCGGTGGTAGGTGAGTCTCATGATCTTGTACTAGAGCTATCATTAGTATCAGCACGATGTTGTGGTTGTGTAGGATTGGAAGAAGGTGGAATTCCAGTGTTTCTTGGTCTTGGGTGCAAAAGTTCTTCGAAAGAGTCAGAGCTGCTAGATCCCACCTCCTCCTCTAATACTCTTTCTACATTTATCCCTTCATTACGTGCTTCTTCAGCAACTCTGGGAGCTGGGTTGCCTTCATCATCATCTAAATGAAGAGGTCTAATCCATTGAAAAAGTTGGTTACCCTCCGTATCATCATCTTCACCAACAATATCAAACACATCTAGTAGGTCACGTAATGAAAGAATGTAAGTATATAACAGACATTGAAAGAATGTAAGTATATAACAGACATTGACACTGTTTTGCATGTGAAAGAATCTTACTGACTGACTGTCACACGATTTCATTATGAAAGCAGTATTATTTGTTGTCCATGCTCTGAAATTGCAAAAAGTTATTTGGATCATTGGATCAGAGAGCTAGAGATAGGTTTTGAATTATTTGGAGCATTGGATGCTTTTTTTTTCTTACACGCCACCATACAGACAGTAAAAAACAGTGAAGAACTCACACTCCACCACACACACACTTCGAGACCCCCCACACCACACCACACACGCACACCACACACGGAGCTCAGTCTCTCTCTCGATCATTCCTTTCCTTCCTTTCTCGAATCGTCTCAATCTCTCTCTTCTCTCTCTGACCCTTCGTTCTCAGTCTTCTCCCTCCCTTCCCCCTTCTCCAGTTCTTCCACACACACACAGAGACATCATCTCTCGAATCTCGATCCATCTCTCGATCCTCCTCGTCCGTGTCTCCCTCTACTCCTCCCATCTCACCCGCCCTAAACCCAGTCGTCGACACCACTCGATAACCGCCTTCTAAACCACCTTGTTCCATGGAGATCGACCGGAAATCATCGTAGTCCCAGCCGTCGACACCACTGAGGAGCACGACGTTGTCCCAGCCGTCTTGGATTCGTGAGGAAGACGATGTTCCCAGGCTCCTACTTCTCTTCTTCTCGGCTTTTAATTTAAATTTTTGTACAGATTTCAATTTTTCTGCATGTTGCACCATTGTTGTACTGAAATCGATTTTAGGGATTTAGGAATTAGGGATTCTATTTTTGTACAGATTGCGATTTTTCTGCATGTTGCTTGATTTTTGTACTGAAATCGATTTTAGGGATTTAGGAATTAGGGATTCAATTCATTTGCTTTGAATTCGAATTTGGGGATTTAGGGATTCGGTTAATTTGCTCCTGCGTTCTTCTCGGCTTGTAAATTACAATTTTTGTACTGATTGCGATTTTTCTGCATGTTGATTTTTGTACTGAAATCGATTTTAGGGATTCCTGTATTGTAGATTCAGTTCATTTGCTTTGAATTAGAATTTGGGGATTTAGGGGTTCGGATTATTTGCTCCGGCTTTGTTCTCCGATGAGTCCATACAAAATATCACGATAGTTTCGAAAATATCGCGATATTATCGATAATATCGATAATATCGCGATATTTTTCCGAAAACAAGTTGGATAGTTAATAAAATATCGGGGTCCAAAAAAAACGATAATATCGGCGATATTTCGCCGATATTATCGATATTTTCTTCACTGGTTGTAATGTACAAGCCTTTCTGTACGCGCTCATGCACGTGCGAAAGACATTTTTTACATCATGGCGAGCTACGCGCGGCGTGTGGAGTTATTTTTTCATTTTACATTTGTTCATGCATAAAGACATTCTTATAGTTACCATGCACTAAGCATGATATGCAATGTTTAATTTTAATATTTGTACTTGTCAAGAGACATTTTTCATTTTAATTTTTTTAGCTAAAAGTTTGTATGGACTTATGCACCGTTAGATTTAAATTAAGATACCGCAAGCCTCTCACCTTGTAGATTCAGTTCATTTGCTTTGAATTAGAATTTGGGGATTTAGGGGTTCGGATTATTTGCACCGGCTTTGTTCTCCGATGAGTCCATACAAAATATCGCGATAGTTTCGAAAATATCGCGATATTATCGATAATATCGCGATATTTTTCCGAAAACAAGTTGGATAGTTAATAAAATATTGGGGTCCAAAAAAAACGATAATATCGGCGATATTTCACCGATATTATCGATATTTTCTTCACTGGTTGACCCCCAAGGTAATTGTTATTTATATGATTGGGCAAAGTGGTCGGAGAGGTGAGAACACTCGCTCCATGTTCCCATCAATGGAAGGCAAATGCAACAAGAGAAATTCAGACTCTGGTAGTTAGACCTAGTTTGGGAGTGAGGTGCTTAAAAAAAAAGCACCTATGAAAAAAAGCTGTGAGGGTTTTAGGTGTTTGGTAAACTGAAAAAAAATGGCTTATTTTGAAAGCTGCTGTGAGAATAAGCTGAAATCAAAGGAAAAAGCTGCAGCTGCTATTTGTAGCTTTAGAAAACTGGCTTTTTTTCAAAGCACACGGAGCTACAGTGCTTCTTTAATGAAAAGATCCACTATTAGACTGCTTTTTTTCCCAAAAGCACTTTTACAAAAAAGTTTACCAAACTATCTTCTGATTTATTTCACAGCCGCTTATTCTCACAGCACAGCCGCTTATTCTCACAGCAGCTTTTTTTCAAAGCACAACAATATCAAACCAGCCCTTAGTCCGACCCATTGTTGCTGCATGCAACTGCCACGTTAACATCATGTTTAATCATTAATTTCAAGATAATTAACTTATTAATATTTAATTTAATTTTCTTTTTTATGATCATCACTTTGTTCTAGTGCTTCTTCATTGATCATTAATTCATCCATAAACAATGTGTTGGTGTCAAAACTCGGATAGAGTTTGAATGGGTTGAACATCTAATTTGTCCTACGTGTTGTTTTCACTCTCACTGCCACAGAATGACTCGAGAGAAAAAGAGAATAGACTTGCTATTATTGGAGGCTGTCAATAGACAAAATGTGTTTAGACTTGTGTTAAGGTTTGCGCTTTGGTCTAACTTCTCAATCAAAACAATTGTACTCTATGGCAAAAATTTGTGTTAAATGGCTAAGGGATGGTGATCGTAACACTGAGTACTTTTTATGGCAAAAGTTCAACCTATACATATCACTTAGTACAACGGTCTAGTAGTACTCATCTTCACTTGTAAGTGAGAGGTTTTAAGTTCAATTTTCGTCAAAGGCGAAGTTGAACCATATTATTATGGTAAATCCATTGTAAGATTTAGTTCACTCCCTCACCCCCTTAGTGTAGATTTTCTTTCTGAAAATTGGGACGGATTTTGTTAGTAATGTTAAAACTCTTCGATCCCATGCATGTGGTTGATTATTTCTCAAATATCTTTCGTGATGATGGGTTTACTACTGACACATGTTTGGTCTCACGTTAAATTCCTCACTTGGTGAATGATGATCATAATTCTTCGCTTTTAGCTAGTCCATCTTTTGATGAGGTTCGACTTACTGTTTTCTCCATCGATCCCCAGATGCTGCTCCTAGTCCTGATGGTTATTGGTCATGATGTTTATCGGACAGTCCAATCTTGCTTGGGACAAGGGCTTGCACTTTTATGGATGGAATGTAATTCTTCTCTTGTAGTTCATTTTCTTTCAGCACGACTTGATGATGTGCCTTAGTCAATTATGGAATTGATCATCCAGGTAGTTTTTGGTGGGATTTTTGTTTTATTTGTGTATAACTCGACTCGTCTAATCCATTATCATCTTTTTAAAGAAATCACATTTTTTCTCTCTTATGTTTACGTCTTTCTTTATGCATAACTTATACCTTATTTTAAGTAAGAAAACATATCACCACGTATATTAAAATTTTTATCGTTTGTTTAATAAAAAAAGATGTAAATAAATAAGAGGACAAGCAATAAATGGGGTAATTGATGAAGGAAAATTAAGGGAAAAGATTAAAATCTTCTCTTTGCTAAATAAATAAAAAATTACAACCCTTCTCAAGCAAACCCATTCCTTACAACTAAGCTACCCTATAGGAGGAGTGGAAGACTAGTAGGAGGAATCGTATATTTTACGACTCAATCAACTTCGTCAAAGCATTCGATATTTCATTTGTTTTTTTATTAATTAACATTCGTGAGCTCAACGTGCTGCATGTACAAAATCAAATGTAATTAACTCCAACAATTTTTAAGTCTCCATAATACTATATCGATGACATTGTCAATAAACTTTTGTTTAACATAAAACGTGTGAATGAAATGATTAAAAGCCCATTAAATGACTGTTTGATCCACTTTGTCGTAGGAATTCATGAATGTACACTTAATGAACATTATCATTTAACAAATAAATGAGATGATCAAAGAATAGACTAAAAAGAAAAAGAAAAATTAGAACTCCCTTCTTTCTTTCATTTTCTCTTTTCTTCTTCGTTTAAGTTTCACGCTCCTCGTAATGAATAATATTATTCATTATGATGACTTCATTTGAACTAGACCTAACAAATGAGTTGTGTTTGTCGTGTTCGTGTTGCTTTCGTATCATATTCATTATCTTAACGAATTGTCTCAATTCAAACCTCTTATCTTAAAGGGTTCTTGACAAGTGACCACTACCGGAGACAGCGTGGGGGGAATGCATGCCTCTAGCTCCAACAACATGCCTTTGTTATCACTAAATTTTAGTATTTGGCCAAGGAATTCATACATAGATAATAAAGCTCATGTGTATTTGATACTATTTTTTGCAAATAATTAAGGACAAACATGATATACGCTAAGACCAGTATAAATTAACGTGCATTGATTAGAGTATTTGATATGTAACTACAATAAAATAAGGGAGCTGTTATTGGCATTTCAAAAATCTCAATCCACACTCCTCTATTTCTGATTTATTTATTTTAATTCTTTTAATGTAATTTCCGATTTTACCTCTATATTACTTTTAATGTCTACAATCTTGAAAATCTCATTAAGTATGATGACATAAATATGGGTAAATATTTATAGAGAGTCGTAAAGACCTTTTGTGCTCTAGAAGCAAGTAATCTTTTACTCTCGAGTCTGAGCATATATGCAAAAGACTCTAGCTCTATACAATATCGGTGGCTGCTTTATCAAGTCAGCCATTTCTTCGTCCTCAGACTTTTTTCCTCTTAGTCTGAGCAAAATTCTTCATTTTTTTTGGGTAATTCATGGATGAAAGCCTCATTAGTCTTTCATTTGGAATTGATTTTGCTAACGAAAAAAATTGGAGGAATTTTTGGTAGATTTGTTTTCTTTCTAGATTTCATATGAAACAAATAGCATAGCAAATGTCACAAATAGCATCTTTCTTTCTTCTTTTCAACAAAATAAAATTGTTGCAAAAGGCAACAAGCAATCCTTCTAAAATACAACATAATAGTTGTGGCTATCACAATTCATATCTTGAATAACATAGCAAGAACTAATCTCATGTTCTTTTTCTAGAATTTTAACCATGTCAATGCAAAGTTAAATAATTCTAAACATAGCATCCAAACATATATATCAGCAATTGCCACCACATCTCAAACCAAGCCTGAAGCCTGTTTCCATTTCCTTGATAATCAAACCCTAATCTTGTTGGAAATATGCCCTGAAATTCAATCTTTGGAAGAAACCTTTCAGGACAATAAATGGATGTATAGATGACTCTTATACATCAAATGGCAAAGATACTATTTAGGACTATCTCTATAAACGATATATGTCCTAAATGGTGAATCCATGGACAATGGATCGATTGAAGAAGTAATCTAATGAAGTTAGACTACAGAGACCTTCTTCACATAACCATCATGTCCAAAAGGTTCCTGGTCATAAGATTGTCGGAGGGATACTGACAATGCATAGACTGGTACATACTATGTCCGCTTCAATTAGAAGGATGGAAAGTCTCATCCCATTCGTGTAGTGACACTAAGACAAGTATGTAGGTGCTCGTTAAGGAAATGAGTTCACTGAACACAATCGAACGAGAGTACTTGCATGGAGGTCTACTCACATGTCAAGCAAGTAACTCTAATAGTTGGAATAATGTAAGTAGTCCTTTGACCTGAGGCATCATCGTTGTCTTGTGGTTAAGTACTTGATCTTTGATTATGTCAAAGTCACTCCATCCGCGGGTGTCCACGGCATAGTCGGGGTTAAGCCACTTAGTCATGAAGGCAAGTGAATGCGTAACAAGGAATCTCTAATCCTCGTTAAGAGAGGATGAATACTCTAAGATATGATTCTGGAATCTTCGGCCGAAATATCGAGCGTTATAAAGGAAAGTGTTCCTATACGACTCAATTGAATCATATAAGAAGGAATAATCACATTAGGGGTTTGACATAATATATTCATACCCTAATGATGTGATTGAGAGTATTGTTTTAGAGAAGGATCGAATTGCATTGTAATTCCAACTGAATAGGTTCTCCGAACAACTTCTACATTAGCTTGGGTAGCCATGATATATGGTTAGATGTCACTCATGGCTTGTGAGTTCTTCTAGATGATTAAATGTAGTCGTCAAAGAAGAAGGTGAATTAAAAGTAAGTTTTAATTCACTAAATGATTGGATTAAATATAATCAATTGGATTGGTGCCAATCACCTCACTGCCTTGCTAATTAGAACCTAAAACGATTGTTCACCAATACACTCTTGTAGTGAGTAACTAATGGATGATGGAAATAATTAATTGGATTAATTAAGTGTTGTGATTAATTAGAAAGTCTAAAGAAATCATAAAAGCGATATAAGATTGTTTTGGGCTTAAAGAAACGTTCGGGTTTAATTGGGCCCATTGGGCCTAAACCCATTGGGCTTTTATTCAAGCATTGGATGACTTGAAATAAATAAAAGCCCAAAGCCCAAAGCCCAAACAACACAAAGGGGGCCGGCCAAAGGAGGGAGAGAAAGGTCAAATGTTGACTTGTTTCTTTTTGGCTATAAAAGGAACTTTATAGCAAATGTTTCATTAGGGTTTTTTGAAGTGTTAAAAGAACAAAAGAGAAAAAGAAAAATATCTCTCTAACACTCAAAGGGCCGGCCACCATAGGGGGTTTTTAGCTAATCATCTTTTCACCCCTTTGGTTATTCCTTCATCCTTCTCACTACACTAGTGGGTGAGGATCTTTAGAGGTTTTCAATTTTGGAAACTTGAAGAGAACCTAGGAGCACTCATACTAAACAAAGTGGAGGAGGCAAGGAAGGAGGCTAGGCTCAAGGACTTCAAGGAACAAAGGGCTTGGAGGTGGTCCATCCTTGGTCTAAGATCTAGATCAAGAGGTATAAAACTACTCCTAAACTTTGTTCTTATATAAATTTGTTTTTGATGCATCTTACATAAACCTATGCATCTTGAAGGGGATTTACATGACTAGAGCTTTGATAATATATGTTGAAATGCTTCCGTTGCTTTCGTATATAAATTTTGAATTGTATATGCATGCTAGTCACTAGAAATCCCACATGAATCTCATAGAATTCCCTTCAAATCTTCAATTGCCTCCACATCTCAATCAAACACACAAATATGTATCAGCAAAGTGCAAAACCTGTATATCATAATAAAATATACCAAAACAATTAGAAAAGATATATAAATATGTCCTATATATTCAAACTCACATTAAAATACTAATGATTAAAGGTGTAGTTTATTTGCAGACTTTAGTTGTTACACATACAAGAGAAATTTCAATTGAGGGAACACAAATTAATTTCAAGTCCCAACCAAGATGAACATGATTTAAAGAGTAAATATAAAAAGAGAACTTACAAGTATGTCTCTATTCAAAATTTGCAATCATACCACATAAATCATGCAGCTCTCTCGTTGAGTTCACAGGTCCGACGGTTGTGGCCAACACTGTTACAAATGCTACATTTTCGAGAGTTCTCAACTATCTCAAACGAGGAAGGCTCACACTATGTAGAGTTAGATTCCTTTCTCTTCTTCGACTTTGATGGACAACCTTTATGAGATTGAATAGTAGGCTCAAGAATTAAAGGAAAAGAAGCACAAAGAAATTGGGATAGCTGCCTTTTGGTACCTTTTTTTTCGGAAATGGGCATTTTTTTCGTACTTCGATTTAAAATCTACTAGAAGATCACTTATTTCATCTCTATCACCATCCAAGTTAACATCACAAACATCACTAAACAATCTTGTATCAATCTTCCATTGCTCATGTACGTCCTTCAAGTGCAATTCACTTCTCATTCCTCTAATCATGTGTGCACAAGGAAGGCCCATTGTTTTAAAAAAATGGCCTTTACACTGAGATAAAACATCATTGGATTTTGCTAATCCATATTGCTTATGTAACTCATCCAGTGCAAACATATATACATGAGTAACAAGTTCTTAAAAGAAGGGAATTCAAAGTCTATGTGACACACGAATCTTCTCACTTGAGACTCGAACTTTGATTTCTTGAAATTGATTTTCAATAGCAAGAAAAATCTTTTCTTGCACCTCACGAAGGCCTCTAGTTGAAACTTGAAGATACTTCTTTAACATTGCATGTGCACCTTCTACTCTTGAACTAACACGATTACCAAAGTGCATAACCTGCTCAGTCCATGCACTTACAAATTTTTCTTTGAAAGGTAGCCATGTAGCTATAATATATTAAGAACATAATTATTGTACTTGTCCTTGTATTTTACTTCAAAACAACTCTAAGCTTCATGGAATGATGATTCATTAGGAGACCGTATTAAACTAGTCCAAGTGGATATGAAATTAACCTAATCATCTTCGTTTTCAAAATGAGACTTACAATTTGTAAGAATATTTTTCTCAATATGCCAGACACATAAAATATTTGTAGTTCTAGGGAAGACATTTTCTATGGCTTTCATCAATGCCAATTCTCTATCTGATATAAACGCCACTGGATGATTATCAATTCCCTGGAGTTTACTAAACATTGTCAGCGCCCATACATAATCCTCTTCCTCCTCCTTTTGCATGAAGGCAAAACAAGAATAAAATGATGTGTTGAAACTTGAGACCCCAATGATATCCAACAATGGCATCTTGTACTTATTAGTCTTATAGGTGCAATCCATCACAAAAACATTTGAGTAGCTCTTAGTCAGTGCAAGTGAAATGGGATAGGCAAAGAACAAATGAGTCAAATGACCATTCTGATCATACTTAATGTTATAAGTGAAACCACCTTGACCAAGTTCGTCCAACAAGGCTTGAACAACCGTACGTTATCCTAAACTCTGCTCCATAATCTTATACCTTTCATTATACACACTTTGAAAAATTGCTTGAAGATTAGGATTACTTTGACGAAGTGAAGAAAGAATCTGGTGAGGTGGTATACCAGCCATAGTCATTTGTTTAATGCCCAAGTTTTCATCTTCTAAAAATCGACGACAATAGGAATGCCCAGACATGTCAGCTGAAGGATCATGGTTATGTGACAAATTTTTTATGTCCACCTTCCAAAATCCTTCTTGCTTCTTCTTTCCCCAAATTTCAAAAGGACAATTTATCAATCCAGATGCTATTTTCCTTTTCTTGTCCTCTAACGAAAGATTGGTATTTCGATAATTACCACCTCTAACACAACCAATGATAACATATTTATCAGCCTTCGATCTCCGAATAACAGTTGCATACCCTTACTTTAATACAATTTCACGAACAATACCAAGGAGGTCTTCCCGACTTTGAAAGTTCTTTTTCAGTCAAAGAAAGCATTGTGTCATGTTCATTGATCTCTACTTGACTCCCTAGATAAAAATAAACTTAGTTTTATAGCATGTGAACCATTCATTTCAACATAAATCTACAATAACTTACTAACAATGAAAGCTATCATACTAGTTAATAAAACAAAAGAAGTTGGTCGAATGAGAAGTCAATTGATAAGGGGGGTAGAACTAATTACATGAAAAGCAAATCAGGGTAAAAAAAAAACAAGCATTCAAAGGGTAGCAACAAAAAAACTTATTCATGAAATTTCATTGCACCAATAAATAAATTTGTCTACCGGAAAACCCCAATTCTAATCCATGAAATTGAATATCTAATTCATGTTAATGAGATTGAAATACAAATATGTTCAAACTCATAATGAAACGCCTATAATAATAAAAATAATTAAACGAGTAAATAAAAAGAAAAAAAAGTCATGAGAAGACATACCATGAAATTTTGATTCAAGAGAGTTAGGAGGATTACTCAAGTCTGACACTTCTTCCATTTCACCATTGTAAATTTCGTCAAAACTTTCCAATAGTATCGGGTTCATATATGGTTGTTCATCCATGAATTACCCGGAAAAAAATTGAAGAATTTTGCTCAAACTAAGAGGAAAACAGTCTGAGGACGAAGAAATGGTTGACTTGATAAAGCAACCACCGATTCTGTATGGAGCTAGAGTCTTTTGCATATATGCTCAGACTCGAGAGTAAAAGATTACTTGCTTCTAGAGCTCAAAAGGTCTTTACAACTCCCTATAAATATTTACCCATGTTTGTACCATACTTAGGGCCTCCGTATTTAGACCTCGTATAAATACTCGGGGGACTCAAATGTAATTATGTAATAAGTAAAAGGGCAAATATGTAAAAAGGGGAGGAGCCCTTATTCTATAAAACGGGCCTTCTCACCCTCACAATCCTCATGCCCTCTTACCCTCACAAAGCTCATCTCTCTCAAGCTCTCATACTTACAAATAGAGAGCCCTCTCAAACTCTCTCTTTCTCTGGGGGACTCCCCCCCACCCTTGTAATCTATACATACAATCAGAGAAATACAATATCAGTGTGAACGTAACCCAAACATTGGGGTGAACCACGATACATCTTGTGTTTTTTACTTTCTTGCAGATTCACGGTCGAATTTACGTTGTCCCAAGACCCCTCCGGTTTTGTGCATCAACAACCCATATTTATGTCATCATACTTAATAAGGTTTTCAAGATTGTAGACATTAAAAGTGATATAGGGCTAAAATTGGAAATTACATTACAAGAATTAAAATAAATAAATCAGAAATATAGAAAGAGTATGGATTGAGATTTTAGGAGTGTCAATAACAGCTCCCTAAAATAAACATACTTGTTTAGTTCATATTTGGCTTTGGAAGAAGACTATGGAGCACAAAGACTTTGTTTTCGACCATGGAGGCTGGGATTCGAATTCGAGAACTTTTTCAAAATTAGACAGGATACAGAAGTTTCAAAAGATCTAAGATACATAAGAAACTAAATTTGAGATTAAAGTTATATCTATGTTAGCTATGCGCATGACCTAAAGTATGTGTGAACAATCAATATTTGAACTTCTTTGTCACACCCATTGTTATAAAATTCTAGCTCCGTCACTGCAAGTGACCCATAACGACCCCACTCGTTACCAATTCGTGTCGAGTTAATAGGCATGCAATAAATTGACATACCTAATGTCTAGACCTGACAAACAGGTCGTGTTTGTGTCGTTTACGTGTTGTACCCCTTATCCTAACGGGCTCTCCACATGTGACCCGATAACAACCAAAACCGTGAACGGATGACTCGATAACAACCCGACTAGTTAATGAGTAGAACCAAAACCTATTATCTTCGTATTGTTCCGTGTCGAGTTAACGAATTGTGTAACAAATCACCTGACAACCCGATTAGTTAGTTGAACCAAAACCTATTATCTTCGTATTGTTCCGTGTCGAGTTAACGAATTGTGTAACAAATCACCTGCTTTTACTTATGCCATGATCATATATGAGTACCCTATATATCACTATTTTTCTATTCCTCCCTTATTCCAATTCTACTCCCAATTCCTATCTCATTGATTTTCTATTTTCTCTAAACTTCGATCTTCCTTTTGAATTGCTTTGCTATGACATAGTCATGTTTTTGGCATTCTTTTTCAAAAATGACTATTATTTTTTTTATGCGCAGTTAGATCATTGGAGTTCAAATCTATAGATCCATAAATTAATCAACAGGTTCTTCATGGACTTATATGATATATTCAATGGTAGTGCATCTTCGATCTTTGGTGGCAGTCACAGTTTAGAGTGATAGGTTTAGGGTTTTGAATTTTTATGGGTTGTCTGAGCTTGGCTATTAGTTAGGCTCAACATTGGTGATATGAGCTACGTGGTTATCAGTGCATTGTCTTCCATAGTTATGCGGTTTGGCCACATTCTACTTCTCTTTTTTGGGGTAGTTTTAACTAAAAATATGACTTTGGCCCCTAAAACTTAATTTTCTCTACATAAAACCTAACATAAGTTTTTTTCTTGAATTAAACCCATTGACTGGATTCCACATCAGCAAATTCATTAATTATGTTTGACTTCACACATTAAAAAAATTTCGGATGCCTAAAATACCCCTATTTGAATTTATTTTATTTTTTATAAACCCTATTTGAATGTTTGATGTACATAATTAATGTCATGCGGATGGATGGTAAGAGAGAATTAATGATTTATAAAAAAATATTAATGTTATAAATTCATTGCCTAATATATAATAACATAAAACATGTCCAATATATGTTATTATACATGCTTAATTAAGTCAATAAAATTATATTTTACATATTAATGTAGGTAAATTATTTCACACACACACACACACATATATATATATATATATATATATATATAAATGCCTAATATATGTAAAATCCATGCAAAATAATTTACCTAAAAAAAACATTTGATTCAAATAGTGCACCTACTATTAAAATTTTAAAATGTTAGATTGCTTAAAAAAGAAAAATAATATACCCAATATATGTAAAATATATGAAAAATAATTTACCTACATAATAACAAACCCATATATGCAAAAGACATGCAAACTAATTTACCTTATAAATTCATTGTTTAATTTTTAAAAGAAACAATGTTTCTACTGTTTTTTTTTTCCAAAAATAAAGTACCTATTATTTAATTTTTACCAAAATTGTGTACCTATTGTGTAATTTAAAACAAAAATTCACATATTGTTTTTTTTTTATGAAAATAATGTAACTATTGTTTAGTTTTTACAAGAAACAATGTATCTACTAGTTATTCTTACCTTTTTTTTTTTTTTAATTTTCACAAGTTAATGTATCTACTTTTTCAATAGAATGTATATTGAACTAATTAGATTTGGATTAGGCGATTTCACATAAAAGACGAAAAGAACTTCTTCTTTTTTTTTTTAAATTAAAAGCAAAAAAAAAAAAAAAAAAAAAAACTTAAACTAATTGAATGTTGTTGACAAACAAAAGACAATAAATTAAAAGTCCACAAAAAAAAACTGTAATAGCCATATTAATGTTGGTGGCATGGTGTTGTAAATAAATTTAAATGTATGGACATCTTTTATCTTACATGGCATCAAATTCAAAATTTGGGTTTTATTTAGATGTTTTAATATAGGTGGGTTTATGTCTAGAGTTCAACAATTGTAAGGGGCTAAATCTAAATAACCCAAGTTTTAACTACTGGTGTGTTTGATGTTTTATAGTCATTTTTTTATGTATGGTTGAATTTTATCTATGAATATTATTTTACATATATAAAGAAAAAATAGAAGGAAATTCATTTTTTTGGTCAATTACATGGAGCAATGATGGTTTGATATATAGGATGTGCACAGAAAGATTGATTAGATGTGTAATTCAACCTGCCAAACATAAGAAATGACTCAATTGAGTTGAAGTGGGCAACCTATTCACCATGGTTAGCTGTATCCTCCATCCACACGTCAATTTATATTTCCTCACCGATTCACCGTCTCATCTTTCATTATCTCTTATCTGAATCTATTTGTTACTTAGTATTATAATTTAGTGATATTCTTTTTTATTTGTAAACGAGATTTTAGGTTCGATTATTGTCAAATACGAATTTAACCATGTTATTAGTGACCAATTGTGAGGTTAAATTCATATATTTTCTTTTAGTGTACATAATATTGTTTGTTAAAGAAAAAAAATAAATAAAGGATTATTTTAATTAAATATGAGTACGGTTGTGAGGAAATATGGTAAGATCAAGTGGGAAATACTTTTCAACGTCGCCCCATCCATATCGTCTAGATGCCGTGGCATAACGTGGAGCTTTCATATCCTCCACGTGAATTTTATTTTGTTTCGGCAGCGACACGACGTGTCTAGCGTGTTAAACCAATCATTCGCAGATTGGCGGATCCGATAGGGTATTTTGTCAATACTCGCAGACACTTCATCCCATTTTTCGTTCTCGCTTTTGCCTCCTTCCACAAACTAATGTAAATAATATTTTAACATTTTAAACATGATTTTTTGTTGTTAGGAACTCCTAAACATGTTTACAAGGTGATTTCTTACTTACCCAGTTTAAGATACATGGGACCAAGTATTAAACAAATTAAAATTACCGCATGAATTAGTATACAAATTCTTAGGTTGTTTTGGTGTAGGTAAAAATAAAATTGGATGAATATGTTTGGGGGGTTTACATTTATTCTTCTTACAACAATATTATTCTCCTAAGCTAATAAGAGAAGAAATTGTTTGAACTTGAAAAGCAGTAAATTAAAAAAAAAAACCCGAATTACTTGGACAATCCACAAAATTTGACATTTACTTTTGAAGAAAGATATGACAAGTTTTGTTCTACTTACCATAAAAAGATTTGATGGGGAATTGAGATTTAGAAGTGATTTAAGGTACAGTTTGGTACGTGGGACAAGACGAAACGGAGTGGGACGAAGCGTTCCGTCCTACATTTGGTGCGCCTAAAACAAGTGGAACGAGTTTTGGATGAATTTTCGTTCTGCCTCATCCCCTGGAACAACTCGTTCCACATTCGTGGAACACAAAATTATAACCTCTCCGTCTCTTTCTTCTTCCTCCTTGTTTCCATCCGATGACATATTTGCTCCCTCTCTATTCCGTCCGGTTCTATTCCGTCTCATCCTGTCCTGTCTGCATACCACATCTGTTCTCTAATTAGGCAGGGTGTTGTTTTCTTAAATGAGACTAGCATATGCACGTGGTGGGTCTGTGCCTGTCCCTTGGAAAAAGACCTCAGAGAGATAGAGATTAGAGAGAGAGAGAGAGATAACAATAATTGAGAGAGAGAGAGTGATTAGTGAGAAATGGAAAGGTGGTTTGCTTAAATTGTGAGAAAAGCCTTTCTTTCTAATGGTTCTGATCAATCTGGAATTTGTGATGTGGATTTGAGTTGTTTGGATTAATCTCCACCTGTGCATTTTAGCACCCAACTTTTTATGCACAAACACAAACAACATGGAGATGGTTTTCTGACTGTATTTTCCAAAAAGTGAAGTGTGTGTATATATATATATGTGTGTGTTTACCTTCTAAAACTCTCTCTCTCTCTCTCTCTCTCTCTCTCTCTCTCTCTCTCTCTCTCTCTCCATATGATCAATCTTTTTATCTTTTCATTTGCGGCATAACACTTTTGCCAGTTCATTTTCCCATCTACATCTTCTCCAGTCTTTTTTTATATGCATACAGACAAAATAACTCTTTCATGTAGGATGTGTAAGGTTCAAGCCTTCAGAGGTTGTGAAGCACTTAATCAACATTATAGCTTAATGATTAGCTGCTTTTATAATACAACCATATATTTATACAAATAAGTAAAATTAGTCAGTCACACAATAGACTAGTTATAATAATTTGATATTTAATTTACCATCTACAAGAATCGAATATAAAATCTCTCATTTAAAAAAAAAAAATTCAAAGCCATTGTACCACATGACTATTTAATTTTTACTTTTTAATTAGGAAAATTCTACTGTATCCTTTGAAACAAAGGTATTAGAATTGACCATTATCGTTGTTACTTTTGGGTGCCATACTTTCATGTTTAATGGTGCTACGTGTGATGTTAATATTCAATATTCCAATTACGAGAAATGTAATTATCACTAAAGTTTACAGTCCAGAGTTATATATTAATAATAATTAAAAGTTATAGCTAATAATAAAAATTAAGCATTATTGTTACTGCAATAAGTTGGTGTTTTTGTTGTGGATGTTATATTACATTGTCGAGGTATTTTTAAAGAAATAGAACTAAAATCGTTTTTAAAATAACACACCAAGGTATTTTTAAGTTGTTATTGAAACTTCATAAAAAAATCCTCCCTCGTAATTTTCTTTAAGTTGTTACTGACATTTCAAAAAAGTTATCATACACCCCAAGTTTATAAAAATAAAAGAAAAAAAAATTGTTTTGAGAGGAGTGTATGATGACATTTGTGAAATGCCAATAACCATACCCAATTTTTATGGAAAAAAAATTAGAGGAAAAAACCTCTTACATAACCACTCCCAACACAAAGAGCATCTCCAAATGTGATTTCAAAAAGTTCACATCGACAATAATAGTAAATCAATACAACACTAGTGTTTTCTAACTGAAATGTTAATTCATATGTGACATGACGTGGAATGACAGCAAAGATGGTTGCTATCAAATTTGACAGCATCTTCAAATAATTTTTAATTAACTATTAAATCCTTTTTATTATTGATTTAAAACATTGTCTTTTCATTTCCTTTCATTACAAATGCAATTCAATTCCTCTTATTACCAATACAAAGAAAATAAATATGAGATGCCTTTCCTCGTGGTGCCTGTATCATGTATGTTGATACTTCAGTTTGTAAGGTTGTTGCCTTAGTGTAATCTTTCATGTTAATTGAATGCGGACTGCAAAGTCAAAGATTTTGAGATCATGGCATGCATCCATGTTAGTGGGACATGATTGCTCATAATTCCGAAATGTAGAACTTATCAATAGACGTTGAAGACTCGGTGATTTTAAAAATTTTTTTTTTTAAATTTTTAATTTTTATTTTTCAGTTTAGGAAGGCCAAATATGTGTAAAGTTTGAACCCAGTACAACGGAGGAGAATGATTTTCTATTAGATGATTTTCCCTTACAGTTTGATCATGTATTTGGACACAAGTAAGAGAAATCTTTCGGAGAAAATGGCACCTTATTGTGTCCTTACTGGGATATATGGGTGCTGATGGTAGTCCAATTTGAAAGAATAATTGCTTAAAGTAACCGTGATTATTAGTTCATGACCTTAAACTAAAAATTTGTCAATCTTCAAAGAGTGCATCCTAGAATATATCTGGAGGCTCCTCAAACTAACAAGACTCAAAACATGAAGATAAGGCGGATTTTGGCCAATCTTTGCGCCTCCTTATAATTGGTAGATCTACCAACATGACATACTTGAGATGTAACGAAGCATTGTAGCCCAGTTTTGATATCATCAGCAGCCAAGTCCAGCTAGGATGACCCACCACGCAGGCTGCCAGTAGCTTGAACAAACTGGAGGGCATCACTCTCGAGCGCGACCTGAGTCCGCTGTCGTTCTAGCTCACCAACTGGACCCTCTCCCTATCAGCTAAGACCTCTACCGCATCGGGACCTGTCACATGAGATACTTTGTGAACAAAACCTGCAGCATAGCTATTTGGGTTAATATAATATTTGAATATTGAGCTTAAATAAAGGAAAGCTCAAAGGATGCCAACTAAGAGGGAAACTTGCCCCCAAAGCGTAGCATTGAGCCCAAAGGCAAACTAAAGCCTTCTCAGCCAAGACATAAGCCACGTGTCTGTAACTGAAGTGATAAGTGATGAAGATTAACCTACTATCAACCAAAGAATACATTCCAATGACATTACAAGTAAAAAGTTGATGACTCACTACCCTCCCAGTGCTTTCGGGCAAGAGCAAAAGCTACAACAGCTAAGCCAAATCGCCTATAAAAGGAAGAAGAAACAATAGAGACAAGAGACTCTCAACCAATCAAACAAACAAACTTATAAACTCTGCTCTCAAGCCAGATTTGCATCCAAAAGCTGAAATCAACCTAGATTCAGTCCTTTTAGTGATAGTTCCTTACAAAAGACATTCTTGTCTAGTATAAAAGCTCTACTACCTCCCTTAGTGGTGTAGTATCGATTCCCTCGTGTAAACTTATTTACCATCCATCCCTTTTTAGCATACAACCTCTGTAAACTCAAAGAGAAGTGGTTGCAAGAGGTTTAACCTTGCCATACAAGGTGAAATCTTGCCCGAGTCTCTTTGTTTGTTCTCTAAATTAGTAGATCTATTGCTTAATGTACTTTTCAGTATGTATTCAAGTCATTTCCACCTGTTTTTCTATTTTGAGAGTCCCATTTGCATATGGATCTAGTTAACTTGATGGATATGTTTTCATTAAGAGCAATTTGGAACAAAACAAATGATTTAAGGGGTTCTGGACTCCCTCCATTTGAACATACAAGATCATGAACTAAAAGTCCTTGTTTACAAGGCAAGAAAAAGAAATTAATGTGTACTTAACCCATCCACGACAATACTTTGATAACAAGAAGTTTGAGTAACTTGGGACACCAGCAATCAACTTAAAACACACTTGTTCTACATCTACTATACTGAGATAGTAGTGGCACATTTAAACATTTAGTTAGTTTTGATTACGAGGCTCAAGGCCTATACCTAAGGCCCTACAAAAGCAACTTTCAGAACTAACTTTAAGCTCTTACTGCAGCACATAAGGCAAGCAAGAGCCCGACTACCAAATATACACATCCAAAGTGCCGGAAGCTGTGCTGAGGTCCAAGGAGCCTTCTCTAGAAAAATCTTTGCCCAAACAATAGCTACTGGCTTTGTTGCGAAATACTACACCAGTACCCCCAATGTCAGTGGCAGCACAGAAAGCTCCGTCGACATTAATTTTCAACCACTGCGGAGGAGAAGGTTGCTCTTCTTTTCTTGCTGCTTTGTTTTCGTATTTGCCTCTTTACTCAACAATCGCATAGTAAAGAAGGGAGCTTAGCTAGCTCTCTAAACGTCGAAAACCATTACAACAAAAGCTTTTATTACCAAAAAAAGGACTCATGAATTAATGTCAAAGGAATCTCAAATTGTTCAAATATGCACACGATTCAAGAACGGTAACTAATCCAATTCAAATAGCTGTTGGACATTATAAGGCCCTGTGACATTTGGTGTTCCACTCCATATTAGGTCTGCTAATTGGAGGTTTAACCTTTCAGTCGTATGCACACCATCAAACCACACATAATCTCCAGGGTTGCTGCACAGTTCATATGTTTCCGTTCCATTTTTTCCGCCGCAATTTGATCCCCGATATGCTCCAGTACCACAACAGGCATCCGTACTATTGTAGAAGCCTTTCACAATAATGAAACAAAGAGCAATTCAACCAATATATGTTTTGGACCATGTAAAATCATTCCTGTATGTATATTGTAACGGTCAGAGCTAGTTGATAAGGCGACGTACCATATTTTGAAGGATTATTCACCCTGTCATCAATTGCATCATAATATTCAAATATTGAATATTTGAATCCTGGTTTCTGGCTCTCCAAATTTTTGAGGATATTAGCTAGAGCTTTATTATGTAACCTGGCCAGAGCTGAGAGTCCTTCAACACACCCACCATCAGCTTGAGGGTAGCCTTGCTTATCTGCAGGTCTGCAGCCTAGAGGTCCTACATTCTGAAATGCAATTTTCCTTCCTCCTAAATTATATAGTTCCTACAAAATAGAGAAGTTACGTGATTAAACACAATAGTCTAACAACATATCATGTCAAATATTGGTCTAAAAGTACTATTTCGTACTTGGAGCACACTTGTCATGTTTCCGATCACAGTTGCTACGAATTCCTGCCGGTGGGACTCAGTGGCATTTGGATTAGTATTGTAGAAGGTAGAATAATCATTCGTTCCCATGTTGATCAAGTAAACAGATCTTTTCAACAAACTCTTGGTTTCTACATGACCCAGTTGCTGTTCCAGCAACTTCGTCGCCTTCTTAAAATAGCTCAACTGCTTTGGAAAACTTAGCTGAGAAACAAATAGTACATCATAAATAAAGAGAAAAATCAAAGAAACAGAAAATGACCCGTTAATACGTCGAAGTTTCTGGCGTGGGATTCTAATATTTTCCATCATTCCCCATTTCATTTATAAAATGCTTGATTAATTTGCAGAGAAAGACGAGTACTCACAGTTCCTGGACGAGTTTCAACTAGAACTCCAGATCCAGCTGAAGCAAAGTTGGCGCCATCAGTCAATACATGCGGACCCGATTGCAGGTATGGTGGAAGCATAGGCAATTTTGCAAAATTAGCTGCAAAGCAACATTAGGTGACACTAAATTTGTAACTTCCGCTAGAATTTGTATCAATATATGCTTGAATGTGCCAATATTGTTACTAATCTACTAACACAGCTAACATCTTAGTGACAAGGAGACTGAAGAACTGAATCAGGATGAGTCAAAATTCGATCCTGCCAATGCAACAAAATAAAAAAATAAAAAAATAAAATAAAAATTCCTCTTACCAATGAAATCCGGGACTAAGCGTCCGTCGGAAAATCTTCCAGTGGGATGGCGGAAGAAGGTTTCCCCATATGGCCAGTTCATTGCAGCGACGCTCAAATTAAGGTATTGATCGTTGCCGGGATCAAATAGTGAGGCCCCAAACACAAACAAGGCCTTTTGTTGTGACTCGTATGCAGGCTTGGAGTTTGAATGATCATAATTAAGAAGGCAGCTAATTGGGTTGAAAAGGCTCATGACTAACACGCATACGATGCATCTAAGACTTGCCATGATGAATCGAGCTTATAGAAAATTGGTTCCCTCCAAATATATGCTGAGCATGAGAGGTCTGAACTCTGACTCAGTCACACCCAACAGTATCCTCTCCGGATCCTTTTGATGAGGATATGGGGATTCGTGAATTATGTCTATTCATCGTACATCGTGCAGTTAGTTTTTATCAGATACTGTTTTTCTTTAATTTTAAATATTTTATAAAAATATTTAAAATAATTTATGACCATACGAGGTACAATTAAGAGACACGATTCACGGAACGGCGAGGATCTGGATTCCAGTCACACAACTTGATTATCTCTAATATAAGAAAGCTAGAAGTCAATTTTAGTGTCTAAAGGCTTCACAAAAAATTAATTGGACTAAAATATTCCTAAAAAAAAAAATAAAAAAAAAAAAAAATCTAAAACTGAACATATATATTTTTTTCAACAATAGTAAATTCATTAAATACGAACAGAAACGTCTACATCAGCCGTCAAAGTATTGAATAACCACTCCAGCTCAAACTCAAACCGAATCTGAGAGCCACCCTCTTTAGACACAAACGACGCCACTAAGTGGGCAACCTTATTACAATCACGAGAAATATAACAAAACTCAATAGACCTCAATTGTTGCCGCAGAATTCGAATATCGAAAAGGATGCCTTCTATCGCAATAAGATTTTTAGAATCCGACTCTATGCACGTCCCGGAAGCCATGCTCCACGCACACCCCTACTGCGGCTCTAACTGCCTCTACCTCCGCCTCCGCCTCCGCCTCCGCCACTAAGCTGGACACACATGGGTACTTGCCGACACCACCTGCTGCCTTAAGAATCCCAGTGAAGTCCCTTGCAACCCATCCAAAACCTCCCATCCCCTTACTCCAAGCGCCATAGCAGTTAAACTTCACCACACGAAAAGGAGGGCGTTCCCATGTCCTTTTCACGGCAGGTGGCTTTGAAAGCTTCCGCTGCTCATCCACCTTTGCCGCAGCCCACTGCTCCATCTCCCTTAACTCCAATTCTTGTTGGTGAAGCAAATTTAGTGCTTCCATTGGATGTATCAACCGTTTCTTAAAAACCATACAATTCCTACATTTCCATAATCTCCACAAACCAAACACCACCCACCGAATAATCTCCTTAGACTAATTAACCAATTCCAACACTCCAAAAGATCACACCCCTGGATCATGGTAGAGTCAAGATTAATGGGACTAAATACATAAAAAAGCACAAGGGTAATTTTGTAAAAAAAAAAAAACCAATTTAAAATTCGTTTTATTCTCTACTATCAAAAAGCCAAAAGTCAATTTTGGTGTCTCAAAACTTCACACACAAAATAATTGAATTAAAATATCCTTAATACAAATAAATAAATAAATAAATAAATCTAAAACTGACAATATTTAATGGCTAATTATATTAACATTCCACAAATTGTTGAATAAACCCCACAAACTTAATGCACCCCACATTTGCTTTTTCACTTAAAGTTTTATCTTAATACACCCCACTTACTTTCCCATAACACCCCCCCACACCCCACATTCTCAATATACATCTTATATTTTGTACATACACCTCACATTTTCTTTACACCCCACATTTCTCAAATCTTATAACACTCATTTTTAATTTTCAGGGATTGAATCTAATCATATGAACACTAAAAGATGAATATGAATATAGAAGTTTAAATAATGCAGCAAACGCAAGATTAAATAATTATCAATGTCATCGAAATCACTAAAACAATGAAAACTATGAAGTATGACCTCATATGAAGCTCCTGAAACATCGATTTCGTGTTCCATTTGTCAAAAATAATTTTTCTTAATCAACATGTTTGATAGTTGAGAAGATAAATAATACGCTAAAAGTGATTTGGGGTGTATTTATAAATCTTTATTTTTTTTAAAACCTAATAAGGTCAAAATTGTCATTGCATAGTGGAGTAAATAAGTCATTTAATATTAAATTTTAATGTGGGGTGCATTCAACATTTTGTGGGGTGTTAATATAAAAACCCTATTTAATACATAAAAAAATACAATAACAAAACACAGGATGATTTTGTAAAAACTCGTTTTATTGGAAAAACAAATAAAAAGAGACGTGCTAAAACCCTCAATTAAAAAATAGAACGTGAAAATTGAAAAACTACACCCACGTTCAACAAAATGTAGTTTCCATCAAATTGAACTGCCAATATATCCTTATACAAATCTCATTTAAATTCAAGAATCAGAAAGGAGAAACGTGCACAGAGTCTCCATCTTACGAAATTCCAAATGTCTTTTCAACCAGGTTGGCTACATATTATTTGATTACACAAATATATTTTATAGCAAATTGTTTCTCCGTTCATTTCAGAAATCAAGGAGAAGAGAACAAGGGCAAGGCGGATGATGAAACAGAGAGCCAAATCAACAAAGAGTCTTCCACGGTACAACTTCTCAACTCTCAATCTTAATCTTTTATTCTCAATTATCAATTTCAATCATTTCCTCCTGTCAATCTTAATATTTTTAGTTTGTATCTCTTTAGATTAATTCAAAATGTTGTTTATGTTCCTCCTGCACATTAATTAGTTTATTTTAATTAATTTAGTAGAAATTTGCATATTTATGTTCCTTTTACTAATGAGTTTATTTTAATTAATTTAATAAAATTTTCATTGTTGTTTTCTGGGTAATTGAATGTTTGAAAATTTGTAATTTTGCTAATGAATTTATTTTAATTAATTTAATAAAACTTTCATTGTTGTTTTCTGGGTAATTGAATGTTTGAATTTTTTTAATTTGTATAATCAGTTTTTTAGGTAATTGAATGTTTGAAATTTTTTTGCTATCATTTGGACATAAAGTTTCAATTTTTGTGGCATTTGTAATATGAGAGATTGATCAAGATCATCATGTTTACCTTCATTTCGTTTATGTGCTTTTCTCCTTTCAAGGTGAGAGGCTTGCCGTATCTTAATTTAAATCTAACGGTGCATAAGTCCATACAAACTTTTAGCTAAAAAAATTAAAATGAAAAATGTCTCTTGACAAGTACAAATATTAAAATTAAACATTGCACAACATGCTTAGTGCATGGTAACTATAAGAATGTCTTTATGCGTGAACAAATGTAAAATGAAAAAATAACTCCACACGTCGCGCGTAGCTCGCCGTGATGTAAAAAAAGTCTTTCGCACGTGCATGAGCGCGTACAGAAAGGCTTGTACATTACAACTAAGCTACCTTATCAAAGGACTGGAAGAATAGTAGAAAGAATCATATATTTTAAGGGTTTTTAGGCTTTAGGACTTAAATAAGATTCTTTTTAGATTTTAACTTGGAAGGTTTATAAATCTAATTTAATTTCATATTATTAAAACTTACTATATTTGCAAGTGGCCATTTACCATAGTGATGGAAAAAAGTTGAGCCCTTACATGATGACGTGAGTTCAAACCTCGTCGGTGACTAATCTAACAAAATCTATTTTTTGACAAAAAGAAAAACTTACCATATTTAAGTATTTGTAGCATATTTTGTTACATCTCGGGCTCAACTCTGCTGTAGCACGATATTGTCCGTTTTGGGCCCCAACCACACCCTCATGGTTTTGTTTATTGGAACTCACACGAGAACTTCCCAGTGGGTCACCCATCCTAGGATTGCTCTCGCGCAAACTCGATTAACTTCGGAGTTCCAATGGAACCCGAAGCCAGTGAGTTTCCAAAAGGCCTCGTGCTAGGTAGAGATGGGAATATACATATAAGGCTTATAGGATCCACTCCTCTGAGCGATGTGGAATGTTACATATTTATTATTTATAAACTTGCCATCCGAAATTGTTTACCCATCCATCATTAATGTGTATTTTTTGTGCTTCAATCATATTAATAGATAAAGCATTATGCACATTCAATTTCTTAATAAAAAATTCAACAACAATACAAAAACAATGTATTTAAAAATAAAAATAAAAACTCATAGGTACGAAAGTATTGGTACGTAAGTTTTGATACGATTGCATTAGTACATAAGTTTCGATACGATGTATAGGTACATAAATTTCGGTGCGAATGTATCAGTACATAAGTTTTGGTATAAAATGTCTCGGCTCATACCTATAGTACATACATAGGTATGTAATATGCATATGCATATATATATAGAAATTCATGCACAATGAAGAATATGTTGTAGGCCTATTTGATTAAAGAAGTATAGAGAGACTAAGAGAGAGGGTGTGGCAAAGCATAGAGAGAATTGTGTGAATTCTAAGGTGTGATTTGTCACTTCATTGTAAATGGCGCATTAGGTCTTTGGTGATGAAATAAGTTTGGTTGATGAAGTTGTCGGTACAATGAGCAAAATGTGAGTCTCAAATAAAAAGAAAAATGCATAAAAAAGTAAAACTCACAAAATCTTGCTATGGTAAAACCCAATGTGGGATAAAAACCCATTGACTAAGGAGAAACATGAGAAGTTGTTATGGGACCATGATTTTCTGGGAGCAGAGCAAGACTGATTTGAATACAGTTACCTCAAAAGTTTAGTCATAGACTCACTAGCTTTGGGGAGAGCTGTATCAGATGGAGTAGCGGTGCCACCATCACTCCATTATAGGGCACAAGGCAGAGTCCTAGCTACTCCGCTAGATGACCATGCTTGTTTCGTAAGACATGCGATTTGATTCGGATATGGACACAATCAAGTCTTTTAAGTCTTGGAATTCCTACAATCTAGGAAATGGCGTGTACTGCAAGTAATCATAACTCCTAAGAAGATGCAATATCTACCTCTCGATATCCTCTAGGATTCTCTAGGCTTAGAGCTAAGATTCCATCCTAAAAAGGTATGTCTCCCCATGTTATAAATACATTCATTTAGGGTTCATCTATGGTAATACAATCTAAATACTTCAATTCTCTTGACCACTGCTATAGTTTAATCACTCACTAACTTGACAGGCGGTGAGCCTTTGGTCGACACACCCATCCGGTCCTAGGCTTGCAAACATTTGTTTACTATGTTGTAAGTTGCTCGAATTTGTGCTCAACCACCGTTCACGAAGGTGCGCAAATTTGGTTCTAACAATTGGTACTTTCATTGAGAACAAACTCTTATTTCTTTGAACTATATCACTTTACCGATTGACATGTATGCCAAGGAAAGCTCGATCAACGCCAACGTTAACCCCACCGGTATAGATAACTTGCCTTTTGATGTGTTTGTTATTTCAGGAGCGAATAGCCCGCCGCCTCAGAACTAACTCCAGAGGTAAGTAACAGCCCATAAGGAGTGATGGCCACCCTCGAAAATGATGGAGACCCAGTCAATAGACCACCTCCCTCCATGGATCAAATATGAGAAACCCTGACGAAGATCAACATTTATGTCAAGAAGTTGCAAAAGAGCCAGATTATATGTGCTGCTCAAGCAGAAAGCTGCTCTAACTTTGTAAACATAGAGAAGCGAATGAATAACCTAAAGAATTTGAATGGGATGACCCCTTCAACCCAGATCTCTATTTATGGATACGGAAACATAAGTACCATACACTTGAAGAGGACCCTATAATGTTTCATGTTGTTCTGGCATTAGCAATTGCCATCAATCCAAGAAGGGCCCAATAAGAAGTGAGTAGGTCACAAACGTGGTTAGTGGAGAATAACCAAAAAATCTACATAATCCTCCTCAAGGTACAACAACAGCACTGAAGGCGAAACCTCATCGTTTGAAGTTTAACGAGCCTGAATTTTCTGGAGATTAAGAACGATGACACCTCCTAGATAGAGAAAATCATGTGAGCTTAGTCATAGGCAGCCAACCTTGCACCCCTAGGTAGGGCAACTATCCAGGTTAGAACATCACTTTCAATGGTAATCGAAGAAATACCCATACCGGAGAAGTTTTCTCAATTGAGGTTCAAATCATTTTGCATTGATTCTAACCTTGACTACCACATCATGCATTATCGGAATGCCATGACGTTATACAGCAACAACAATGCTTATATGTGCAAAATGTTCTCACCTACTCTAGAGGGACCAACGATGAGATAGTATTCGAAGGTGCCAGCCATATCCATCGACTGTTTTGAAACTTTGGCTGAGATATTCACAAACACCTACTTAGTGTATCGTGACATTTGCCTAAATGGTCCTTCAGTCTAAATATAAAAGTCTTAGAACTTACCTGAAGTGCTTCCAAGCAGAGCTAGCAGAAGTGGAAAAACCGGATGATAGTTTGGCTACCAAGGTGTTTAAGAGGTCTGTATGTCCATTCACCTTTTTCTCAGAAGCTGAACAAGAGAAAGTATGACTATGCTACTTTGGTGGACTATTTTGATATTGAAGACGATCTAATGGATTGGGACGACAAGAGCAGGAGAACAACAACCAAACCAGATTACTCCAAGAAAACCGACTATAGTTATTAGTTAGTGACCTAAGACTAAAAATTGTTCTAGTTGGCAATTTTTATTTGGGTTTAATAGTATGCCTTTTTTATTTTTTTATTTTATATTTTTTTATTTTTAACAATTTTAGTGTTCTTTGTGCTTGTTGTTTGGACATGTAAATGGAAATATACAACCTTCAAGGAGTGCATCCTGGAATATATCTGGAGGCTTCTCACACTAACAAGAGTCAAAATATGAACATAAGGCCAACTTTGGCCAATCTATGCGCCACATATTGGTGGATCTACCAATGACATATTTGAGATATAATGAAGCCTTGTAGCCCAATTTTGATACCATCAGCAACTAAGTCTAGCGTGGATGAGCCACCATGCACGTTGCCAATAGCTTGAACTGTAAAGAAAGAAGTTTGTATTATTTCTTTCTTAATGTGTAAGGAATACAACTTAGTATATATACATTTCTCTAATTAAGCTTAGTAACTAATTGTACTTAATTAAATCTCTAACACAGTAATTAGTTACAAAACTGTTACAACTGTAAAAGACAGCTGTACAAGCTGTTAGCTATGAGTTATCCCTTTACACTTCCTCAAGCTAATCAGAGGGGAACCTAGAGAAAACTTGGATTGAAGATACTTGAACCATGCCTTGGACATCGACTTTGTACGAATATCTGCAATCTGGTTTTCAATGTTAACATACAAAACTTTGACTAAATCTGCAAGAATAAGCTCCCAGATATAGTGATAATCAACCTCGACATGCTTGGTACGCGCATGGAACACAGGATTTGAAGCCAAATATATGGCAGAAACATTGTCACAACATAATGTAGGAGTATGAGGAAGAGGAAAAGTGATGTCTTTGAAAATCTTATAGATCCATGTGATTTCTGCAGCAGTGAGAGCAAGAGATTGATACTCAGCTTCGGTTGAAGACCTTGCAACAGTGGGCTGCTTTTTAGCATTCCAACTTATAAGATTGGGTTGCAAGTAAACACAATAACCAGAGGTAGATCTTCTATCAATAACACATCTAGCCCAATCAGCATCCAAGAAGGCTGTAAGTTGCATAAAACCATTTTTAAACCATAGTCATTAAATACTGAACATATATTTCTTTTCAACAATAGAAATTTCATTAAATACGAACGGAAACGTTTACCTCAGCCGCCAAAATATTGAATGACCATTCCGGCTCAAAACAAAACGCATGATGATTTTGTAAAAAATCGTTTTATTGGAAAAAAAAATGAAAAGAAAAACAAATAAAAAAGAGACGTGCTAAAACCCTCAAATAAAAAATAGAATGTGAAAATTGAAAAATTGCACCCACATTCATCAAAATGTAGTTTCTATCAAACTGAATTGCCAATATATACTTATACAAATCTCATTTAAATTCAAGAATCAGAAAGGAAGAACGTGCACAGAGTCTCCATCTTACGAAATTCCAAATGTCTTCTCAACCATGTTGGCTACATATTATTTGATTACACAAATATATTTTATAGCAAATTGTTTCTCCGTTCATTGCAGAAATCAAGGAGAAGAGAATGAGGGTGAGGCGGAGGATGAAACAGAGAGCCAAATCAACAAAGAGTCTTCCTCGGTACAACTTCTCAACTCTCAATCTTAATCTTTTATTCTCAATTATCAATTTCAATCATTTCCTCCTGTCAATCTTAATATTTTTAGTTTGTATCTCTTTAGATTAATTCAAAAGGTTGTTTATGTTCCTCCTGCGCATTAATTAGTTTATTTTAATTAATTTAGTAGAAATTTGCATTTTTATGTTCCTTTTGCTAAAGAGTTTATTTTAATTAATTTAATAAAATTTTCATTGTTGTTTTTTGGGTAATTGAATGTTTGAAATTTTTTAATTTTGCTAATGAGTTTATTTTAATTAATTTAATAAAATTTTCATTGTTGTTTTCTGGATAATTGAATGTTTGAAATTTTTTAATTTGTATAATATGTTTTTTGGGTAATTGAATGTTCGAAATTTTTTTGCAATCACATAAAGTTTCATTTTTATGGCATTTGTAATATGAGAGATTGATCAGGATCATCATGTTTACCTTCATTTCATTTATGTGCTTTTCTCGTTTCAAGGTGAGAGGCTTGCGGGTTCTTAATTTAAATATAACGGTGCAAAAGTCCATACAAACTTTTAGCTAAAAAAATTAAAATGAAAGAATGTCTCTTGACAAGTACAAATATTAAAATTAAACATTGCATATTGCGCTTAGTGCATGGTAACTATAAGAATGACTTTATGCGTGAACAAATGTAAAATGAAAAAATAACTCCACACGCCGTGCGTAGCTCACCGTGATGTAAGAAAAACCTTTCGCACACGCATGAGCGCGTACAGAAAGGCTAGTACATTACAACTAAGCTACCTTTTCAAAGGATTGGAAGACTAGTAGAAAGAATCATATATTTTAAGGGTTTTTAGGCTTTAGGACTTAAATAAGATTCTTTTTAGATTTTAACCTAGAAGGTTTTATAAATCTAATTTAATTCCATATTATTAAAACTTATCATATTTGCAAGTGGCCATTTACCACAGTGATGGAAAGAAGTTGAGCCCTCGCATGATGACATGAGTTCAAACCTCGTTGGTGACTAATCTAACATCTAATCTAACAAAATCTATTTTTTGACAAAAAAAAAAAACCTTACCATATTTAATTATTTGTGGCATATTTATTATTTATAAACTGACCATCCAAAATTCTTTACCCATCCATCATTAATGTGTATTTTTCGTGCTTCAATCATATTAATAGATAAAGCATTATTCAAATTCAATTTCTTAATAAAAAAAATTCAACAACAATACAAAAACAATGTATTTAAAAATAAAAACTTGTAGGTATGAAAGTATTGGTACGGAAGTTTTGATACGATTGCATCAGTACATAAGTTTCGGTACGATGTATAGGTACATAAATTTCAGTGTGAATGTATCAGTACATAGGTTTTGGTACAAAATGTCTCAGCTCATACCTATAGTACATACATAGGTATGTAATATGCATATGCATATATATATAGAGAAATTCACGCACAATGAAGAATACGTTGTAGGCCTATTTGATTAAAGAAGTATAGAGAGACTAAGAGAGAGGGTGCGGCAAAGCATAGAGAGAATTGTGTGAATTATGAGGTGTGATTTCTCACCTCATTGTGCCTTTATTTATAGTAGTAGGGAAGATAAAACCCTTACCCTTTAGGTATTACAACTTAAATACTAACTAAAAGATTCTATAGAATCCCCTTTGATTTACACAATCACATTCTTAACCTAATTAGGACCGTAACACTCCTCCCTTGGAGTGTAAATACTCAAGTAAATGGTGCATTAGGTCTTTGGTGATGAAGTAAGTTCGGTTGATTAAGTCATCGGCACAATGAGCAAATGTGAGTCTCAATGTGGGATAAAAACCCATTGACTAAGGAGAAACATGAGAAGTTGTTGTGGGACCATGATTTTCCAGGAGTAGAGTAAGACTAATCTGAATACAGTTATCTCAAAAGTTCAGTCATAGACTCACTAGTTTTGGGCGGAGCTGTATTAGATGGTGTAGCGGTGCCACCATCACTCCACTCTAGGGCATAAGGCAGAGTCCTAGCTACTTCGTTAGATGACCATACTTGTTTCGTAAGACGCGATTTGATTCAGATACGGACACAATTAGGTCCTATAAGTCTTGGAATATCTAAAATCTAGGAAATGATGTGTGCTGCAAGTAATCATAACTCTTAAGAAGAAGCAATATCTACCTTTCGATATCCTTTAGGATTCTATGGGCTTAGAGCTAGGATTCCATCCTAAAAAGGTCTATCTCCCCACGTTATAAATAGGGTTCATCTCGGGTAACGCAATCAAAACACTTCAATTCTCTTGACCACTACTAGAGTCTAATCACTCACTAACTTGACAGTCGGAAAGCCTTTGGTCGACACACCCCTCTAGTCCTAGGCTTGCTAACGTTTGTTTACTTTTTGCAAGTTGCTCGAATTTGTGCTCAACCATCGTTCACGGAGGTACGCAAGTTTGGTTCTAACAATTGGTACTTTCATTGAGATCGAACTTTTATTCCTCCAACCAGATCACTCTGCCGATTGACATGTATGCTGAGGAAAGCTTGGTCAATACCAACGTTAACACCATCGGTGGAAATAACCTACCTTTTGATGGGTCCGTTATTTCAGAAGCGAATAACACGTCGCCTCAAAACCAACTCCAGAGGCAAGTAACAGCCCATAAAGAGTGACGGCCACACTCGAAAATGATGAAGACCCAGTCAACAGACCATCTCCTTCCATGGATCAAATTTGAGAAACCCTGACGAAGATCAACGTTTATGTCGAGAAGTTGCAAAAGAGCCAGATTGTATGTGCCGTTCAAGCACAAAGCCACTCAAACTTTGTAAACATGGAAAAGTGAAGGAAAAACCTAAAAAATTTAAGTGGGATAACCCATTCAACCCAGATCCCTGTTTACGAATATGGAAACATAAGTACCATACCCTTGAAGGGGACCCCATAATGCTTCATGCTGTTTCGGCGCCAGTGATTGCCATCAATCCAAGAAAGGGCCCAATAAGAAATGAGTAGGTCACAAACATGGTTACTGAAGAATAACCAAAAAATCTACATAATCCTCTTCAAGGTACAACAAGAGCACGGAGGGCAAAACCTCCTCGTCTGAGGTTTGATGAGCTTGAATTTTCTGGAGATAAAAAACGATGACACCTCCCGGATAGAGAAAATTATGTGAGCCTATTCATGGATAGCCAACCTCAAACCCCAGGCAAGGCGACAATACAAGTTAGAACACCACTTTCAATGATAATCAAAGAAATACCCATAGCAGAGAAGTTTTCTCAATCAAGGTTCAAATCATTTCACGTCGATTCTAACCTCGACTACCACATCATGCATTACCGGAATGCCATGACGCTATACAGCAACAACGATGCTTATATGTGCAAAATGTTCTCATTTACTCTAAGGGGACCAGCGATGTGATAGCATTCGGAGGTGCCATCCAGATCCATCGACTGTTTTGAAACTTTGGCTGAGATATTCACAAACACCTACTCAGTGTACTTTGACGTTTACGTAGATGGTCCCTCAATTTAAAGATGAAAGTCTCAGGACCTACCAGAAGTGCTTCTGAGCAGAGCTGGTAGAAGTGGAAAAACCGGATGATAGTTTGACTACCAAGGTGTTTAAGAAGTCTGTATATCCATTCACTTCTTTCTCAGAAGCTGAACAAGAGAAAGTATGACTATGCTACTTTGGCAGACTATTTTGATATTGAAGACGATATAATGGATTAAGACGATTCCAAGAAAACCAACTATAGTTATTAGTTAGTGACCTAAGACTAAAAATTGTTCTAGTTGGCAATTTTTATTTGGGTTTAATAGTATGCTTTTTTTATTTTTATTTTTATTTTTATAACAATTTTAGTGTTCTTTGTGCATGTTGTTTGGACATGTAAATAGAAACATACAACCTTCAATGAGTGCATTCTGGAATATATCTAGAGGCTCATAACACTAACAAGAGTCAACAAACGAACATAAGGCCAACTTTGGCCAATCTATGCGCCACATATTGGTGGATCTACCAATGACATATTTGAGATATAATGAAGCCTTGTAGCCTAATTTTGATATCATCAACAACTAAGTCCAGCGTGGATGAGCCACCACGCACGTTGCCAATAACTTGAACTGTAAAGAAAAAAGGCTGTATTATTTCTTTCTTAATGTGTAAGGAATACAACTCAGTATATATACATTTCTCTAATTAAGCTTAGTAACTAATTGTACTTCATTAAATCTCTAACACATAGATTAGTTACAAAACTGTTACAACTATAAAAGACAACTGTACAAGCTGTTAGCAATGAGTTATCCTTTTACACTCCCTCAAGCTATATGGAGGAGAACCCAGAGAAAGCTTGGATTGAAGATACTTGAACCATGCCTTGGACAACGACTTTGTATGAATATCTGCAATTTGGTTTTCAATGTTAACATACAAAACTTTGACTAAATCTGCAAGAACAAGTTCCCAGATATAGTGATAATCAACCTCGACATGCTTGGTACTCGCATGGAACACAGGATTTGAAGCCAAGTAGATGGTAGAAACATTGTCACACCATAATGTAGGAGTATGAGGAAGAGGAAAAGTGATGTCTTTGAAAATCTTATAGATCCATGTGATTTCTGCAACAGTGAGTAAGAGATCGATACTCAGCTTGGGTTGAAGACCTTAGAATAATGGGCTGCTTTTTAGCACTCCAACTTATAAGATTAGGTCCCAAGTAAACACAATAACCAGAGGTGGATCTTCTATCAATAACACATCCAGCCCAATAAGCATCCAAGAAGGTTGTAAGTTGCATAAAACCATTTTTAAACCAGAGTCATTGATCAACTGAACATTTGAGAAACTGGAGAATACGTTTAACTGCCTGAAATTGTCTATCTCGAGGACAGTGAAGAAATTGACAAATTTGGTTCACAGTAAAGGAAAGATCTGGCATTGTCCATGTTAAGTGAAAGATCTGGCATTGTCCATGTTAAGTATTGAAGAACACCAACGATGGACCTGTACTTATTTAGATCAGACAACAAAGCTCCAATGTGATCCAATTTAGCAGTGACAAGATGAGTGGCACACGGTTTACATCCTTCCATTTTTGTCTTAACTAGAAGATCCATGGCATATTTGCTTGATACCTTTAGGGGATCGATGTACTTCAAAACCAAGGAAATAGTGAAGAGGCCTTAGATCTTTGACAGGAAACAAATAACTGAGCTTGTGAATAAAGCTTGACAATGAGAGGCATTTGGACTGTTGACTAGGATGTATCAACATACACTAATACTATCACAAGGGAAAGAGATGTATGCATAAATAAGGAGCAATCTGATTGCGAATTAGCAAAACCAAGAGAGAGTAAAATATGACCAAGTTTATCATACCAAGCTCGATGGGCTTGCTTTAAGCTATAAAGAGACCGATTAAGCTTGCAAACAAATAAAGGCTGAGAAGCGTCAACAAAACCAGGAGGTTGTTGCATAAACACCTTTTGTTTTAATGATCTATGAAGAAACGCATTGCTAATATCCAACTGATTTAAGAACCAATCATTTTGGACAGCAAGAGTTAATAAGATGTGAATGGTCACTGGTTTAGCAATAGGATTGAAGGTTTCCTTAAAATCAATGATCTTGCTGGTGAAACCTTTTTGCCACAAGGTGATCCTTGTATCTGTAAACTGTACCATCGAGTTTTCGTTTAATCCGAAACACCCATTTACAACCTACAATGTTTTGATGTGTAAATGATGGTACTAAGGTCCAAGTACTTGTGTTTTTTAGAGCCTGAAATTCTTCTAACATTGCTTGATTCCAATGAGCATGCTTGGATGCTTGCAGATAAGTGGTAGGCACAAAAGTATCAATATCAATGGGATGTTTTGTTGTAGAGAGAGCTTTTGGTTTAAAGATACCTACTTTGGACCTTTTAATCATAAGATGAGAATTAGCAGGAATAGATGGTTGAATATGAGATGAGAGTCTTAACTGTAAAGGTAATGAGTGACTGAGTTGTGAAAATGATGACTGAGATGGTACTTGTTGAGATGATGATTGCTGAGATGTTGTAGGGGATGGAGATGCTATTGGAGTACGATGAGAGGTTGGAAATGGAAGAGTAAATGCTAGAGTAGATGCAGACACTGTGTAATATAGCAGTGATGAGAAGTGAAGCTTCTGTTCATAGTGAAAAGGAAAATGCACTTCATTGAACAGAACATGCCTTGAAATATACAATCTTTGAGATTGAAGATCTAAACAACGATATCCTTTGTGTTGAAGGCTATAACCAAGAAAGACACAATGCTTGCTTTTACCATCCAGTTTTGATGAAATATGTGGTTTAAGACAAGGGTAGTAGCTGCATCCAATCACCTTTAATTTGGAATAATCTGGAGGTTTCCTAAATAGAAGTTCCCAAGGAGATTTGTCCAGTTTAGAAATTGGCAATCTGTTGATGAGATAAAGAGCAATTGAAAGGGCTTCAACCCAGAACTTGTGAGGATCCCGAGAAGAAACCAAAAAAGTCTTTGCAATCTCTGTAAGATGTTTGTGCTTCCTTTCAACACATCCATTTGTTCTGGAGTGTGATGACAATTATATTGATGAGAGATTCCATTACTTGAGAGAAAAGAATTTAACACATAACTAGTGAACTCACCCTTTGAATCTGATCTCAAGACTTTTTTTTTTATTTCCAATCATGTTTTCTACATAAGCTTTGAAGGATACAAATATAGAGAAAACCTCAGACTTAGCTTTCACAGGAAACAACTAGGTGTATTTAGTAAACTCATTGACAATTAGCAAGTAGAACTTGTAACCACTGACAAAAGTGACTGGAGATGGACCCCAAACATCACAATGTATCAACTTATGATTTTTACCTATGGCACAATTTGTGCAAAAGAAAGATACAAGCTTGTCACTACTGTGATCAAGACTATGCTTATTTAATATTGTCCTAAACATAGCAGATGAAGGATAACCGAGCCTTTTATGCCATGTCTTCAACGATGCTTTAGTGCTGATAAGAGTAGAATGTGAAGAAAGGACATTGGAGAGACCTTGAAAGGAATAAAATCCTTTTCTAACTGGCCCTTAAAAAAATGTCATCCCCGAAGAACAATCATTGATTTTAGAACCATCAGAATCAAGGGTCAAAGAATAATAGTTATCTTTCAAGAATTGATAGGCAGAGAGTAAATTGAATTTCATCTGTGGAACATGAATAATATTACTTAATCTGAAAGAAGCATGTGGTGTTGAAACTGAAGAATTACTAGTGTGATGGATAGCCATACCTTGTCCATCACAAACATACACACTTTCTTCGCCAGAGTATGAATGTGGAGATTGAATGGCAGATATGTCATTAGTAATATGGGATGTGTCACCCAAGTCCATCAAACAAGTGGGAGAAGATTGCTTAGAACTGGTGTGAGCACACACAGAAGCTAACTTTGCAAGAGGGATTCTTCTAGCAAAAGCATGATTCATTCGCTCATAACAATATTGCTTCATGATCAAAAGAGTTACAAATTTGGCAGGGAGTTCTTCCACCAGAATTGTTATGATTTCCACCAAAATTATTGCAAGCCATGAGTTCCACCATAATTGTGAAAATTACCACAAGAATTATTGAAGTTCTTATGAAAATTACCACGATTATTGCGTTGAAAAGATCCTTGACCACGATTATTGTTGTGAAACTTTGGTGGGCATTGTAGAGTGACTAGTGAGTAGCATAAGCTTGAGGAAAATTGTAGTAGGAAGGAGAGGGGGTTGAGACTGCATAACAAAGGCCTTAAAAAGCTCAGAAGTGGAAGAGGCCACACATTTCTTCTTACGATTCATGAAAACTTCCTTGTTTATCAACAGTCCATGAAGTTCATCTAGTGTTATGGTAGAGATCCTGAGCATGGTAGAGTTAATGAAAGACTCATACTCATCAGGTAATCCATTTAGAGTAATAGTAATCAAATCATGATTAGAGACAAGAGCTCCAGTAGCCATTAATGAATCAACAATGCCTTCAATTCTCTGCAAATAATTTGAGATAGAAAGATCGCCTTTGTGCACAGAATGGAGACAAGAATGGAGCTGATGAACGTGAGCTACAGAAATGCCACCAAATAGATGCTCAAGATTTAACCAGAGATCTCGAGACGATGTGACACCAACGGTGAACGAAATAATGTCCTTAGAGAGACTTGAATTCAACCATATTAGTATATTTTGATCTTTTTCATACCAAATCTCGAAAGCAGGGTTAGAAATTCTAGTAATTTGACCAAATTCATCAAGAACATAAGGTGGCAGGCAAACTTAAGAGCCATTAACAATGCTGGTAAGTTTGTATTGTCGGAAAATCGGAGCGAAGATAGCTTTCCAAATGAGATAATTGTCATGCTTGAGATTCGTAGGAATCATACAACTGATATTTTGAACAGTTATGGAAGAAATCGACGAGATCAGAGAATTTCAAGAATTAGGGTTCATCGCTGCAAAATTGGGAGAAGAAATTGCAGGATTAGGGGCAACAACTTCAGGTTGCACAGGAGACGAAGTCGAAGACGTCATAGTCGAAGATCAAAGGTCCGAGAAGTGAGGATTGGAGAAGTAAAGATTGAAGAAGGGATCGCAATGAAAGAAGGATCGGGAGACGGTGAAGCAGAGAGACGGTGATACCATGTAAAGAAAGAAGTCTGTATTATTTCTTTCTTAATGTGTAAGGAATACAACTCAATATATATACATTTCTCTAATTAAGCTTAGTAATTAATTGTACTTAACATGCCCTCACCATCCCGAGCAAAATGGTTTGGCGGAACGGAAACACCGTCACGTTGTTGACATTGGGCTTACTTTAATGGCCCACATGTCGATGCCTCTTGCCTATTAGGCTGAGGACATGCACATCATGGTTTATCTTATCAATCGGCTCCCCTATTAGGTACTTGGTTTTATTGTTTCATAAGGAACCTAATTATAGTTTTTTGAAGACCTTTGGGTGTGCTCGTTTTCCCTACCTTAGGCTCTATAATAATAATAAACTTAAATTTCATTCTACTAAGTGTATTTTTCTTGGTTACTATCTCAATCATCAAGGTTATCAGTGCTTAGACATCTCTACCAATAACATTTTTTTATCATACCATGTTGTGTTTGATGAAGGTATTTTTTTCTTTCAAGGAGATCTCTGGCTCTCTTGCCCAATCCTCACAGGCCCCATCTCCTCTTCATGCTTTATAAATCATTGGGCCTTTCCCGAGTGCCCTGACAATCCAGCAGCCAACCGGTGGTTGTGTCTCCTGCTTTGGAGACTCATCAACCCAGCCCACCACAGCAGGCCCTGCAGGTCTATTGGCGTGACCCTCACTGACGGGTTCTCTCTTTTGCACAAGTTGCAACCCAACTTGTAGCTCATACGCCCAAGCCTGCAGTTAGCCTTGCAGCCTCATCTGCTGCACTTCCAGAGGCCCCATTTGTTGCTGCCATATCTGCAGCTCCTTCTAATTCTCATGGTATGCTGACCAGGTCCAAAATGGCTTCCTATAAGCCTCTTAAATATGTTTTTTCTACCGCAATTAAATCTTCTAACGGACCCATTAAGCCTACATGTTTTAGTTAGGCCAATAAATTCACGGAGACATACTACGATGGCCGATGAATTTAATGCACTTCAGCATGCAGTTACTTGGACATATGTTCCTCGTATTGCTTCTATGAATATTTTGCCAAACAAATGGGTGTTTCGTATTAAACAAAATTTCAATGGCTCTGTTCAGTGGTACAAGGCTCGTTTGGTCGTCAATGGCTTTCATCAGCAACCCGACCATGATTATTGTGAAACTTTTAGTCCTGTTGTAAATCACTTTACTATTCAGTTAATTTTGGCTCTTTCAGTTCAATTTAAACGGCCTATTCGCCAGTTGGATGTTTAAAATGCTATTCTCCACGGTTCTTTATCTGAGAAGGTCTATATGCACCAACCTCATGGCTTTATCGATCCAAAGTTTCCTAATCATGTGTGCCGCTTTCGTCATTCTTTATATGGCCTCAAGCAGGCGCCCCGTGCCTGGTTCCAGTGTTTTTCCACTCATTTGGAAGATTTAAGTTTTTGTTCGTCTACAACGGATCACTCACTTTTTACTTATATTCGTGGTGCTACTCACATTTTATTTATTAATTTATGTTGATGATATTTTGGTCACGGGGAATAATCCCTCTCACATTGTCACTCATTAAGAATTTGGGTCTACGGTTTTCTATGAAGGACCTTAGGCCGATCCATTATTTTTTAGGCATGGAGGTGGTCCACACTCCATCTGGTCTCTCTCTTTCCCAACACAAATATATCATTGACCTCCTTCACTGCACCAAAATGCTTGGTGCCCAGTCGATCCCTACCCCTGCCCTCAGTGGGCGACGACTCAACATTCATGATGGTGACCCTCTGCCGGATCCTACTGAATACCATAATGTTGTCGGCGCCCTCCAATACTTGACTCTCACTCGTCCCGACATCAACTTTGCGGTCAATCAAGTATGCCAATTTCTTCACCAGCTGATTTCCACTCATTGCGCTGCCGTCAAATGAATTCTTCGTTACCTTGTTGGCACTGCTAATCACTGTATTACCTACAAGCCCAGTTCACTTCGTCTTATGGCCTTTTTCGATGCCGATTATGCTGGGGATCTTGATGATCGGCGTTTAACTGGAGGCTATTGTTTGTTTCTGGGTTCCAATCTTGTCTCATGGAGTGCAAAGAAGCAAAATGGGGTTTCTCGTTCTAGCACTGAAGCCGAGTATCGTCAACTTGCCCTTTGCCGCTGCCACCATTTCCTTCGTATGTTGGTTTGTGACCTTCAGTTACCTTTCCATTGCCCCACTCTGTTTTGCGACAATATTAGTGCCATCTCCCTTGCTTCCAACTCGATGTTTCATGCTCATACTCGGCACGTTGAGGTGGATTACCATTATATTCGTGAGAAGGTTGTTCGCAAGAAGCTTGATGTTCGCTATCTTTCCACTCATGACCAAATCGTTGATATCTTCACCAAGGGTCTTTCTCTACCTTGTTTTAGATTTTTGGTTTCCAAGCTTCCGGTACTCAATCATACTCTCAGCTTGTGAGGGCGTGAAAGATGATAGATTGTTTCCTATTTCATCATGATTTCTCGATATCCTGTATTATTAAAACATTCCCTTTATGTATTATATGTATATTAATTATACTTGTAAATCGAGTCATTGTACACTATTTAAACCAATGATAATGCACCCTCCAAGGTATGGAGTGATTGAGCCAAATTACCTTCTCTGACCTTTGCTGTCTTTTCCACAATTGCTGATGTGCATCATCTTTTAGATAAGACGTTTTCGTATTTTTAAATGCCTTGTCCACGCTCGTCAAAATTATGACAATGTAATTAGATCATAAATAGTTTCAGAGACAAAATTATAGTCTCAAATATCATGTATACAACAAAAGAAAAATTAGTGCTGACAATAATTTCAAGGATGATATTAGAAGTGAAAAAAAATTGAGCCTTTATCATAAAATTAATTGGCAATATGAGACTTGCCAAACCTCATCAAAATATCTGAGACCAAATAAAATAGCCCGATATCAAAATGGCAATACCATTATCATTCCTTGCCAACTGAAGTATTTACTATACCAAAAACAATTAGTACATGAACATGGGGATCATGTTCACATAGTGACGATGGTGCAACAGTATTGGCTTCCTCATTTGATATCTTCATTTGGCTTTGTATATGAAGTCTGCATCTGACTTCGAAATCTAATTTTGTATGTATGCCTTCAACTTTTGAATCTCTATGTCTGCCTTTGGCATCTGAATTTGTTTGTCTAGATTCGGTATATGATCTGAATTTGTTTGTCTAGCTTCGGTATATGAACCTGTCTAGCTTCGGAATCTGCATGTCTGTCTCAATGAGTTACAAGTCTTATTGTCAATGAAATAAGAACAAAGTTTGCCATCATTTTTTTCCTATTTTCTCCCCATTTGATTGGTTAGCAAGTAAAAATATGATTAGGGGTGATTTTAGAACTGGTCGGATAGGAAACAACGTTTCTACTTTTCTTTCCAAATTTCAAAATCGGATCAGATCAGAACATAGGTCGAAAATTCATACATTTTACATGTTTTAATATTCTTGAATTTTCGTACATGCACTTTATTGTTTTTTCTTAATGTATTTGATATATGCTTGTGTACAGATACATTTAATTTTGTGATATACTAGTATGCTTATCCTGAATAAAATGTGTCCAAGACTAACAATAAAATACAAATATATTTACAAAATACATAATTTTAGTAAATAACATTAAAAATTCGGATTTTTTTTATCGTAATAATTAAGTTCAAACAGTTCAGAAAATTTCAGAGTGAAAATTCGGAATTCTCAAAATCTTTGAATGTATTCCAATTTCCATTTCAAATTTTTAGAAATATTCAGATTCAGAAATTTTTATGTTGGAATCGAAAATACCATTCTAACTTGCAGCCCTAAGGATGATACATATTCATTATTAGATTGTTTGTCACTTGGTTGAACATTGTGGTATAGCACATTAAAGTACTGTCTTGTATTTGTTTTCCACTTTATTGTTCAAAGCCTCCCTCATTATCGTACGTTTCTGGTCATATGATTGTTGAAAATGAATTAGTAATGTAATAAAAAACATACCAATTGAAATTGGAATCATACAAGGAAAATTAATCTTTATACAGGGACAAATAGTGTTTTCTAGAATCAATGGGCTGCAATTCCAAACAAATTTGAAATGTTATAATATATGTTGGAGTTAAATTTGCAGGGAAGAAGGAATGATCCGTTAAGGAGTCAAGTAGTGCTCTTTGTGATTACATGTTAAATATCCTCTACATAACCATTGTATTGTTAATCATAGTCTGACTGTCCTATACATAACCAAGACAGAAGCAGCCCAAACCCCAACGGCCAGAAATCCAGAGAAGGTGAACTTATTCAAAACGGCACCGTTAGGGGAGGGTGCAGGAGCATCTCCAGATATTGAAGAGGGAGAAATCTCCGGAGATAGCACAGGGGAAGATGAGGGAGGAGAAGGTGGAGAGTCAGCGGCAGGGGCAGTAGAGGGAGCATCCGCTGGTGAAGTGCTAAATGGAGAGGGAGCGGTTGTTGGTAGGTTGCTCGATGGAGAAGGAGTGGCAGCAGGTGGAGTGGTCAATGGAGATGGAGAAGGTGCAGCCTTACGTGGATTGCTTGATGGAGAAGGAACAGCTGATGATGGAGAAGGAAGAGCCGATGGTGGACTCCTCAAAGGAGAATCCGCAGGGGACTTAGACGGTGACGATGCTGGGGATTGTGCCCCTGTTGAGGCCACCAAAAGAGCAGCCATTAGAACAAGAACAAGGCCGGTGGAGTGAGCCATTATAGGCAAAGAGAGTCAGAGGGAAGGTTTAGGGTTTAGCTGTGTGTGTGAGGAAGATGGTATTTACTATTTAGGGTTTGAGAGGCAGAGAAGTGAAGGATGGGTTTAAGGAGAGGAGAGCGAGGGGATTTATATTGTAACAATGATTAAAGTTGGTTAACAGATCTACTTTGCTTACCGAGAACCTTCTTCCACCTCCGGATTTCAAGGGACCTGGAGCGTTGGAGATTTCGTACTCTGGTTCAAACAATGTTGGTTAGAACATTGTGTAGAAAACCGTGTTAAGTAATATGGAGACAACCGTTATTTACAAGCAACTGGCCATGGGTTGGCAAAGGTTTTCTAAATACCGTGTTGCCAACTCGCGTGCAATATGTGGTTTGTGTTTTTGGATAAAAAAGGGCATGGTGAACTTGTGTCTGTACGTTCTAAAACCTATTAACATGAAATCTCTTATTTTGTATTTTTTTACTATTTTCGGGGGATAATTTGAAATAATAATTTGAGAGATTTTGCAATGTACCTGAAACACGGGCTGCTATTGTTGTGAATATAGCGTTTAAGAATTGAAAAAACAAAATCACTTGGAAAAACTGAAAATAAATAACTGAGATAAATAACACCAAGAATGATGTAGTTTGGCTACGTGCCTACGTCCACAGGGTAGCAACAACAAACTTTCTATTTAATTTCAATAGTGAGTACAACAAATTATCTTGCCAAGCCTCTAGCAATAGTACTTGATGAAAAATTTGAAAGAAAAAGAACAAGAAATACACTCTTATCTCTTTTCGTTTCTCTTGCATACATTTTGTCCTTGCAATATTCTCTCACTCTAACTCTTTGAGTGGTCCACAACTTATTGATTTGCTCCCCTTCAAGACTAGTGCAATAGCTCCCTTATATAAAAATAATAAATGTCTTCTTCAATAAGGATTACTTCTTTAAAGAATCTAGTTATCAATAGTTTTCCAATATAGAAACCAACTCCAATTAGAAAAACCACTCCAATTGGGTAAACAATTTAATTCTCGAAGACTATGATTCCTAATAGACTTAGGAAAACTCATCATGGGTTGGAAAAATCCAACAATCTCCTTTTATAGGTATAGGAAGAAGCACTGTCAATTAGAGATTTTTTCTTTCGACCATCTTTTGATTGTTAATACGATATATAAGGACAACTACTACAAATAGTACTACACCCTTTATGGTGAAATATTGATTACTTGTTGAACCTTGTAAATGTGAATTGCGTGAAAGTAGGATACTCCAAATTTAGGAGTCAAAGAGTTTTATAAAACATTCTTGATGGAAAAAAATATGAATAAAAGATAACCATGAGGAAGGTATACGAAAGTAGGATTGCACCTATTGACCAAACTCTCATTGATTGAACTTTTCATAACCAGCCCCTAATCCTCTTAACCAAACTCTCATTGATCAAACTTCATAACCAAGCAACCCTTGATCAAACTACTCATGGCCAGACTTCTCCTGATTGAACTTCTCTTGACCAAGTACCTCTTAATCAGACTTCTCTTGACCAGGCTCCTGCTGACCAGAACTCTCATCTTCATTCGGCAAAGGCAATTATAGATTTCTTTGCCAGAAACCATCGCTCATTGACATTAAAGAAACTCTCATTTGTAAGTCACAACACCAACGATATGTCCCATCCTTTTGTTCATTTTCCATTTACGACAATGCTTCTTCATCGACCCTTTTACCCACAATAGTAGTAGTCACCACCGAACATTGTCTCACCAAAATGTTTTTCTTTTTCTCCGTGATAAAGATTTGTCCAATGTTTGCACTTGAAGCTTTTCTCCTTGTTTCTTCATTGAACATGTTATCCTTAACATTGTCCATATATAGTACACCATTATAAGCTAGATTGTTTACATTTACAATGAAGGTTTCCTAACCATCTGGCAAGGATCCTAGCAACAATAGTGCTAAATATTCTATCTCAATATTCAAACCCATAATGGCCAACTAATAGGTCATGCTCTGAAAGTTGTTCAAGGGCTCGATCATACTAACATCTTCTACATACTTCACGTTGACAAGCTCTTGATAAGGAATACTTTCTTGGCAGTGGTCTTCTTCTCAAAGAGAGATTCTAACTTTTTCCAAAGAGATTGCACATCAGTCTTTAGGTACATGGGGATAGATGCTCTCATCCACCATTATCTAATCCTACCATTAGCTTTACAATTCATCTTGCTCCAGTCGGTATTAGACATACTTGCTGGCTTGTTCTTAACACCTTCAATTGGCTCATGGAGTTCTTTACAATAAAGCATGTCATCCATTATTGATTTCCACATCAACTAGTTAGAGCGGGTGGGTTTTATCACAGGGCTAATCGCACCCTCCATTCTAAACTAGATATCAGCCAAACGAGGCTTTGATACCACTTGTTGTGAATATTGCCTTCAAGAAAGGAAAAAACTAAACAAACTCAAAAACCGAAAACAAATAACCAAGACAGATAACACCAAGAATTTACATGGTTTAGCTACGTGCCTATGTCTACGGGGCAGCAACAACAAACTTTCACTATTTCAATAATGAGTACAATAAATTATCTTGCCAAGCCTCTAGGATTAGTACTTGATGAAGACCTGAAAGAACAAAAATTAAACTATTATCTCTTTTATTTTTTCTCACATAGACTTTGTCCTTATTATATTCTCTCACTTTAACTCCTTGAGTAGCATACAACTTACTGTTTTGCTCTTCTTCAAAGCTAGTGCAATAACTCTTTTATTTAGACATAAAAAGGTCTTCTTTAGTGAATACTAATCCAAAGCTAGTGTTGAAAATATGAATGCAAAAGGCATTGTTTAAATCCTTTAGGCATTAGGAAAAACTAACAACCTAACAGATTAATAAGCATGAGCTTCCAAACTTGTATTATAGTTTGTTAGTTTTTCCTAATGCCTAAAGGATTTAAACAATGCTTGATCAGTCAAAATTTTATGTGCCATAATTGAAGAGGAAAATAAATTATTCAAGACTAATGTATGACATGTATTGGAGATGTTTTCTTTGGAAGAAAAGAATTTTGGTTGTTCCTTTATTTAATTTGGTATTTACCAAACTAATGCATGCTTTTAATGCTAATTAATACTGTTAGTAGTTTTGTACTACGGAAAGAAACGTACAAAAGAAAAGGAACTCGTTTGACTTAAGAAAGCATTTAGGTGATATCACAAATTGATTTTTGAATTAAAGCAAATGTATTATTCTTTCACATTACGTAAAGTGTTTCCATTCCGAAGCAATTAGCTCCATCATGTTCTCTTGTAATTATTGACATTATTGTAGTGTAAGTGTGATATTTACGATTCTTAAACAACTTGTTCTATATGTGATTAATCTCTTTCAAATATGTTGTCAGGCTTCTTGAGATTAATTGAATGTCAATGGGAGTCATGAAGGAATTAATGCCATTTGATGGCAAGATTCGAAGCTTGAATCAGGTTATCATAATTTTGTCACTTACGGCTAATTAATCCTTGTTACCTTTTGTTTCAAGGCGGAGTTGATCAATGTCCTTTCAACTAAGCAAGCCGCAATGGCTTAGTTGATGATGAGACTGTGTTTTTGAGTTATTTCTATCAAAGTTGCATCTTAATTAGAATAAAAGGAATAATGTTCTTGTTTTAAGGTGTGGATTGTTGCTTTTAGTTTAATTAAGATGGCAAAGTATGGGTTTTATTTCATAGGAGTTATGAAAGCTTCATCTGCCCACAAGTGTTGAAGTTTTTAATGAAGGTCCTCTTGTGACATATAATCTAGTACTAGATACTAGGTAATTTTCTTGCCCACAGGTATAAATTAATCTAATTTCATGGAGTTTATTGCAGATTAAGTTCCATGTCTTCTGTTACAAATATTTCTAGTATGAGCCCCATTATAGGTTCTGGTTTTAAGGCATGGAAATCGGTTGCATCATGATGTATTTTATGTCTCCTCATGAGACTTGTTGATGGAAAGTATTAGATCCATGAAGGTTAATCAAGGATTGCTAAGGTACACATTGTTTTAGTAGCATGCTTGTAAATCTTTTCAATTTGAACTATGATTTTTATGTAAAGGATAAATTTAACTACTTAAGTTTCTTTTGCACATCGAATTGAAATAGTATGAGGTTGAATTAGTTAATTATGGTTGTATAGATTCACGATAGATGCACATAGTATTTCTAGCAGATTGCATGTATTGATTCAAATTAGATGAATGACACGTCGAAAGGTCACCAAATGACCCGAATTTTTTATATGTTTAACATATAAATGTCTAATATGTATCTGCAAATTCGCGTAATTTTTTTGTGATGTATTTTAATTATGGTGAATTTACTAGTAACCCATGCTAGTATGAACAGTTTTGCTGACAGTTTTGAGACATCACTTCAGACTATCATTTTGACTTAAAATGGCTCTCTACTTTTATTCTATGAAGATTAGTATATCTAGTTTGACTCGTATAATTTTGGTAGAAATCAAGCTTATGACTTAATTATGAAGAATTCTAAAGTAAGTGTGACTTATTGCTGAAATTCTGTTTGACAAACTTTATGTTGGTTTTGGTATCTATTTTATTATGTCTAAAATATGAAGCTATTTTATTTTGGTACATCCTTTGAAAGAATACATTAATGAGTGTTTGCCCAAGTGGGAGAAATAGTTAAAGAAAATTGTGTTTCACACTCATTGGTTTATTTGCAGTAAGTGTAAAAATTCTAAAAGCTTAGTGGGAGTTGTTCTTGGGTTAGCCTAATCATATTGTTTATGGTTAGAAAGTTTTGAGCGTTAAAGTTGTTTGTACCATACTTGACCAATCCCAAAACTATCAAGCATTGGTCAACATTATACCGTCAAGGACCTATTAAAGGGTTCATGTTGAGGCACCCTTGCTGAAGCACAAGAGTTTCCCTCTAACAAGGAGGCCAATCATAGCGCGACACATGTCAACATCAGAGGCCAATCACAACACGACACATGTGAATGTCATAATAAAGCTAAAGACTCTTCTCAACTATAAAAAGAGACCATTATCCTAATATGAATCCCGAATGTCATAATTGTACAAAACTACTCATTAAAACTCACTTATGAGAAGCATGCTTGAACCTATGTATTTGGGTAAACCTTTCACTATTAATGAGAACTCCTCTACTCCGTGGATGTAACCAAACTTAGGGTGAACCACGTACATCTTGTGTTTGCATCCCTATCTCTATCTCTTTACATATTATCCTCACTAGATGACCAGAGCAACCGAGCGAAGGTCACAAACTTGACACTTTATGTTGTTCCAAAGTCTTCAATGATTTTGTGCATCAACATTTGGCGCCGTCTGTGGGAATCGAAACTTATTCCTACTCTCTTTAGCTTTATTAAGTTGGTTTCCATCGGTCGCACACTTTTCCTTTAACCGAGCATCCCTCCCCAACATGGGGAGCGAATGAAGCCATAACTCACAGAACGACACTCCCCTCGTGCGTAGTGTGAGGTGGCAAAGGAAGGAACGAAAAAAGTTTGCTCTTCAAGTTAAAGTCGAAGAATTAGAGGCTTAGAATAACAAGATAGCAATGAAGAATGAGATCCTCCAGGAGCAGTTGAGAAGCTTTTCGAGATGCTCCATAAGGCTAGACATACTTAATCACATGAGCCCATTGCCCCTATAGACGTCAACCATCACTTCGGTACCCTCCAACACGGGGGGTCACCGGTCTTCAACATGGATATTCTTGATAAGGAGAAAGCTACTCATCAATTTGTTGATCAACTTGAGACTTCTCTAAACCTAGCTGTTTCGACCCGAAGCAGGAGAAGTGGAGAGAGGCACCTCTTTGTAGAGGGAATGGAGGGATCAATAGCCGTTTATCGTGATTGTCGAGACTTCATGAGACATCGTAAAAAAAATTCTATCCCCATAGGCTCAAAGATCAAAGACCTAAGAGTCATTGAAGGGCTCGATCCTCTACCACAACGTAGGCCAATGCCTAATCCAAGAAAGGAACGACATGCATTGGAAAGACAGGAATTAGTAGGAGACTCGGGGGACTTCCAAATGGCACGTTTCAGAAGCCAGTACGGTGAATCTAAGGAAAAGCCACATGTCTTTGACCAACTCTTATACTTCCAAGGGATGAGGAAAACTTGCAAATGAGAGTTCTAATAGTGTCTGACTTCACTCAGGACCCTCTTATCCTACATCTCCTCGAAGAAGTAAACTGGCTAAATGCCGAGCGTCATGCCCAAATCCCTGGCTGGGATCAGCCAAGGCCTGACCATCTGACAAGGAGGATCCTTGGCACCCTTCTATAAAGAGAAACAAAACTTAAGCTTGGCTTGCAATCTTATACTGGGAGAGAAGATCCGATTGAGCATATCCACTTCTTTGAATCCACCATAGCATACCGAAGACATAGTGATGAGGAACAATGTCTCATTTTCCCCTCCACTTTCTCTGGTGGAGCTCTTAATTGGTATTATCATCTTCTACCTGATACAGTGGATTCTTTTGTTGAGTTAATGAGACTCTTCATGGCTCAACACATCTTCCAAGTTAATCGTTTACACTCCGCTGATGAGCTATACACTATTCATTAGAAATCAAACGAGTCATTGCGTGAATATGTCGGTCGTTTCAACTATGAGTACTCTCGTTGCACTGAGGCAGATGAAAAAAATAACATTCAGGGCTTTCATGGTAGGCATGAGTGAATGCTTCTTCAAGTACATGATTAATGCTAACACTTGGAAGACTTACTCTGAGATGATGATGCAAGCTTACAATCATACCGTTGCCGAGGCAATGACATACCAAGGGAACATTCTTATGGTTAACTCTTATCAACAAGTGGGGAGTGAAAGTCAAGTTCTACTAAGCGAGGAAGTTTTGGCAGTTCAGACACCCATTGCATCCTTTTCTGCCTCATTTAGCTACTCACTAGGTCACTGATAGAAGCATATTTATGCGACTTAGTTAGCTTGTTTTCTTGCATTTATGTTATTAGTTCCTAGTTATTTTAGTATTTTAAGCTATTTTCGTGTGTTTGTAGGTTTAAAGGGCTAAAGTGGCAAGAAAGTGCATTTTGGAGCAGTTTTGGGCTTGGAATGGATAGCACATGCATGGAGCCAGGTGGATGGACGAATTTGAAGACCAAAAGAGGCTAGGATTATGATGAAGTTATGAAGAAATTAATTCAAGAAAAGAAAGTAAAGGATGCAAGCAAGAAAGAAGGAATGTTAGCCAAAGTTACCTTATTTTGTCCTAAATTTTCCTAATCCTTCACCACTTAATTTCCAGCTGCAAGGAGGATCTCTATTTATTTTTAGACACTAAATAAATTATTCTAGAAGACCTAATCCCAGTCAAAGAGGTTTGCCGCACCCTTTTCCCCTTTCCCTTTTCCCCTTTCCCTTTCCCTTGTCGTGCAAGGCAAAGTCCTTCCCTTTTCTTCTAGGATCCTGCCACATATCCCTTTCCCTTTCTCTTTTGGATTCTGATTTTAATTAGCCCTTTCCTTTTCTTCTAGGGTTTTGCCGAGCCCTGTTATATATTTATGTGTGTGTCGCATAAGAATAGGAACCCATTCAGAACCCCATTCACGACATCCCATCTTTCACCATCCATTCATTACCATTCATACTTTTAGCCATCATTTCATACAATTCATCACTCAAACCTATACCCACACCTTGTGCCGCAACAAAGAAGAAGAAGGAGGACCCTTGGACATGCTTGCCATTCAAGCTTGGATTGCTGGAACGTTTTTACGTGTAATCCATCCTTTGTTTTCAATGTTTAATTTAATTTATCTTTGTTTTGCGAACATGAGGAACTAAACTCGTTTTAGCTAGGGGGAAATTCAAAGCCATGAATATATTTACAATATGAATTGATTACTTCCAATTGTGATTTCATGAATCATGAATGCAATTTACTTAACTGTTTGATTCAGAACTTATTCTTGTTTGTTGATTAAGGGTGCACACTTAGTTTGCATGTAGGGATTTGATGCTAAAATATAAGGGAGTTTCACCTAATAGTTATGAACTTATATTTATAAGTAGTGGAGGTAGCTAGTCACAATCGTGTTAAGTGAATTCCTGGCAAGAGTATCATGTTGTTCATAGTTACGAATGTCTTGTCAATGCTTATGATTTTCATAAAGCTTAATGATCTTTGATTGTATCTCTATTATGCTGCTCATGTAGGGGACTATTGAAGAATAATTTGGTTGCCAATGCGTTGTCTATCCAATTCAATGACTTAAGAAATATCTAAGGGTTAATTAGTGCTGTTCACGGTTAATCTGGAGCGTTGAGGTTCATGATTTATTGGAAAAGCAACTGGAAATTGATTTGTATGCAAATGTGTCATGTGTGGAGAAGAACCCTTTAGCTAGCCAATCACCCATACTTTTTCCCCAAATTCGTGCTAAATTTGCTTAAGTCTTTAATTTACTTGTCTTTACTTTAAATTCGTCAAAAACCTAATCCCATTTACTTTGTTAAGTCAAATTAGTTAGAATCTGTCCGAGTCAAATTAGTTAGAATCTGTCCAAACTTGTGTTTTTAAGTGTTTTGAGTCAAGTTGAAATCAATTTTTGTCCAAATCACTCTCTAGTGTCTAGTTTGAGTCTAATTGATTGTTTTGTGTTGTTTTGAGTCTTTTTAGTTTGTTTTGAGTTCTTTGAGTCTAGTTAAGTGTTTTCAAGCCTAGTTTTGTATTTTTGAGTCAGTTTTAAGTAAACTAGCAATCCCTCCTAATCCCCGGCCTAGAATGATCCCTACTTACATCTTTACTACAATTGTCAATAAGAGGGTTTAATTTGAGTGCTAGTTTATATCACATCAGTCACCAAATGTATTCATCTCTTGGTAAGAGGAAAGATTTTTACTTTCAACAAACTCATTACAACAAGAGGGATAAAGGTTCGTATCAAGATAACCAAAAGTGAATGTACCTTCAACTATTATGATCATGGGATCAAGCCTAGCTCTTTCAAAATGGGAGAACTAAATGTTGAAGAAAATACTATTATAAGAAGGCATACACATTACAAATGTTTTGACCTTCAACTGTTTGAGATCTTTTGAATCACAAGCCATTCGGTAAATATTTAAAGAAGAGGGAAGTCAAAAAACTTCATTTGAGTCTTTTACATTCCTAGCACCGGAACACTTGGTCTACGCTAACCTACCTCTATCCTTTGACTCATAGCTTCAACATGCATACTTTGACTCATAGCTTCAACATGCATACTTTGACACAAAGTAAGTGAAACTAAGTGTTACAACCAACATGGTTCACAAATCCAAAGCATAGATTCCTTCATGCATAGCAAAACTAAGCATCACTTATGTCAATCAACATAAACATCATACATTTCAACACATTCATACATAAGTCAACTGAGCTTCGAAAGGGGTCAACATACTTTGTGTCATTCGACACTTGCTACAATGTGCCTTGGCACTTTGCCTTTATTCTCACCAACCAGGTGATAAAGGAACTCACCTTCGTATCATTAACCAGGTGATGAAAGGTACAACTCGTCCTCTAATACCATTCGACAACTTGCCACTCTTATTACCAACTAGGTGATGAAAGAACTCACATTCGTATCACTAACCAGGCGATGAAGAGTACAACTAGTACTATTAATAAACACTTTTGCCTCAACAACTCACCATTTTCCCATCAACTAGGTGAGGAGTGGTACAACTTGTACATGTGAACTCTCAGCATTCATAAATAATAAAAACCCATCAAGCCTTACAGCTCAAAAGAGGGGTAAGCAAGCTTAACTCAACCCAACAAGATGAGCACTTGTGCCCAACAAGGGTTATAGTCACTAACAAAGTCTTATTGCAAGCCAACAAAGGCTTCAGTGCATGGTATACAAAGATCAAGCTTTTCAGCCATTTTGCATCTACTCCAGACATTTCCCCTTGGTAACAATGCAAACATTACAACTCTTAGAAAGCTTCACACACTTTTGATCAAGACTGTGTGAAGCAAAATCAATTTATGTGGTTCCTCCGAACCTTTAACTTCTAAAATGTGTGGGTTGCCTCGTACACTCTTGCTCAAGAGTGTGGAAGCAAAATCTATATATGTTGTCTTTCCCACATTTTCTTATCCCTAAAAAAAAAAGTCTGAAATTAAAAAAAAAATAATAATAATAATTAAAAAACAAACATACGAAATTCGAAATAAAGAGCCCTAGGGGAGAAAGCTTCCCACAACCAAGGGTATGAGCTTCCCACACCCTTGAAGGGAGAGAGCTTCATACCACCAAGGGTATAAACTTCCTACACCTTTGAAGGGAGAAAGCTTCCCACACCCAAGAGAGAGAACTTCACACACCCAAGGGTATAAACTTCGCATGGGGGGTGAGCTTCCAACACTTTTGATGGGAGAAGGCTTCCCACACCTTTGAAGGGAGAGAGCTTCCCACACCCAAGGGTATAAGTTTCCCACACACTTGAAGGGAGAGAGCTTCTAACACTTTTGAATGGATAAAACTTCCCACACCCAAGGGTATGAGCTTCTCACACTTTGGAAGGGAGAAAGCCTTCCACACTTTTGCTCAAGAGTGTGGAAGCAAAATCTATTTATATGCTTCACAAAAAGCTTTAACCGAAGGCTTCAACAAAAATTTCAAAAAACCTTCTACACTCTTGCTCAAGAGTGTGGAAGCCAAATCTATTTATGTGCTTCACAAAAAGCTTCAACTTAAGGCTTCAACCAAAAATTCAAAAAGCCTTCCACACTCTTGCTCAAGAGTGTGGAAGCAAAATCTATGTATAAGCTTCACCTACAAAGCTTCAACTTACAAGCTTCATTTACAAAGCTTCAACCTAAAAGCTTCACCTACAAAGCTTTAACCAAAAAGCTTCACCTACAAAAGCTTCAACCAAAAAAATTCACCTACAAAGGTTCAACATACAAGCTTCACCTACAAAGCTTCACCTACACTTTAACAAAAAGCTTCACCTACAAAGCTTCAACCAAAAAGATTCACCTACAAAGCTTCAACCTAAAAGCTTCACCTACAAAGCTTCAACCAAAAAGCTTTACCTACAAAGCTTCAACATACAAGCTTCATCTATAAAGCTTCAACCAAAAAGCTTCACCTACAAAAGGCTTCACCCACAAAATTTCACCTGTAAAGCTTTAACAAAAAAATCAACACTAAAACATGTAAAAACTTAATGAAGTATGCCATAGTGTATTTAAAACAGTACACTAAATGAAATAAAGCTTATTTATTGATATCTCTGAGAAATTACAGATATGTGCATACATATGAGTCAAAACAAACAAACAGAAGGGAGCCTTCACAAAGGTTGCTCATGCGAAGTCTTAGTACTTGGCAGAACCTCAGAAAGAAAAGGCACCGGAGTTTGATTATTTGGAGCCTCAATACTTGGTAAAACTCTAGATGGCGAAGGCAATAGGTGCTTTTGGAAAAAAGCCACAAACCTCTAATGGTCACTTTGAATCTGACTTTCGGATTCCTGCAGCTGGTCAAGCTTTCTCTTCATACTCGTTAAGTAATTATTTACAAGCACGTGTAACTCTCTATTTTCATGCTTGAGCCCTCTGATCTCTTGTCTAAGACTTGCCACCTCAGCCATCAATGATTCAACTTAGCGAGTTCGAGCAAGTAGGCGTTGGCTCATATTGGATACAGAGCCCGCACACTGCACATTGAAAGCTAGAGAGTCTTGAACAACTAACTCATTAGATCGTTTAGAAAGTATCTTGTTATCCTTAGGAGTGATAAGATTCCTAGCCATCACTGTAGCGGATATGTTATTCTTCATCACAGAGTCCCTAACTGTAAGAGAACCATTAGGGGATAAGAAAGATGGGTGTCATATGTTGTCTTGATGAGACTTGTCTACCTCTTCCACAACATTCAAATCAAAATGACGGTCAGATGGGCAAACCATTTTTAGAAATGATGAATGATAAAGAGGTCAGACAAATCTCAAAAGTGCAAAAAAGGGGAAATTTCTATAGGCAATAACTTTTTGAGCATGCTTTGTGAACACAATTGATGCCTCTATAAAAGAAGAGGCAATAGGGCCATTTTTTCAAAAATCGAAGAAGCACCGCTTTTTGAATTTCGAAAGCCAGATTTCCTGAATAAAGTTTGTTGACACTTTTCATTCACAATCTTAGCTTTTCATATATCACATGCAACTTTGTTAAAGATCTCTGACAAAGTTGAAATGCATGAATTTTGTAGTTCCAACTACACCACTATTACTGACAAAAGTAAAGAAACAACACCACTACTTGCTATTGGAAAATCCCTATATATATCGAGCTCTATCCTCCATGGAAAAGCAGACCTACGAGAATGCCTAATTCTTCCTCATCCCCGAGAATGCATCTTCAACAAGGCCACTTGTTCAAAAATCGAAGAGACACCACTATCTGAATTTCAAAAGCCAGATTTTCCTTAATAAAGTTTGTTGGCACTTTTCATATGCAATCTCAACTTTTCGGATATCACGGGCAACTTTGTCCAAGATCTCTGACAAAATTGAAACTCGTGAATTTTGCAGTTCCAACTATACCACTATTACTGACAAGAGTAAAGGAACAACACCAATATTTGCTATTGGAAAATCCCTATTTATGTTGACCTCCGTCTTCCATGGCAAAGCAGACCTACTAAAATGCCTAACTCTTCATCCTCTCTGAGAATGCATCTTCAACAAAGCATCTCTAAATGCTATATTTTCTTTCTCTCCAAGAATATTTCTTCAACCAAGTCACTCAAAATGCTCAACTCATTTCCTCAGCAAGAAAATAGTTTTGATCAAGAAGTTTTACATTAGTATCAAAACCTACTACTGTTTTCTTCAAAAGCCAAAATATCTTATATCATCAGGGTCGAAAGCAAAAGTATCTCATATCAAGATTTTTCCTTGTCTTTTCCTTTGCCCTTGCTCTTACCTGCAAGACAAGGAGAAAGAAAGCAATTAGTTTGAACCTAAAATCAAACTTCCGATCTGGAACTGATTGCCTGGAACCTTTGCCTGGTTGCTTACCTTGCATTATTCTCGAGTACTCATCTTCAACTGTTGTTAGGTCTTGAATTTCCTCAGCAAATACCTCAGAACAGTTGATATGATGTTGGCTTTTTACATTGAAGCTGCCAAGCATGGATGAGTCGCTAAGAAGTGATGTACTCCCATTATATGGTTTGTACCATACTTCACCAATCCAGAAACTACAGATAAGGCAAGTGAAAATGAGTCGCTGAGAAGTGATGTACTCCCATTATATGGTTCGTACCATACTTCACCAATCCCGAAACTACAGATAAGGCAAGTGAAAATGATACATCATCCTGGGGGGAAAATTAGAGAACATACCACTTCTACCTAGGAGACAGATAAGGCAAGGGAAAATGATTGGAGTGGTAGCCAACATCGACATCACAGCTTGCTCGAACACTTATATGCTACTACACTTCAGTACTTAGAAGTTTCGTGATTATTCAATGACTTGGATTTTGCAAGTCCCTAACTGAGAAACTTCCCTCACTCGGGAACTTAGGGGAGCGCTGTTTGTACCATACTTTGCCAATCCCAAAACTACCAAGCACCGGTCAACATCATACCATGAATGACCCATTGAGGGGTTCTTGCTGAGGCACCCATGTCGAAGCACAAAAGTTTCCCTCCAACCAGGAGGCCAATCACAATGCGACACATGTCAACGTCAAATGCCAATCACATTGCGACACATGTCAACATCGGAGGCCAATCACAGCGCGACACATGTCAACGTTAGAATAAAGCTAAAATATCTCCTCAACTATAAAAGGAGACCATTCTCTTACTATGAATCCCGAATGTCATACTTGTACAAAACTACTCATTAGAACTCGCTTATGAGACGCATGCTTGAACCTATGTATTTAGGTAAACCCTTCATTATTAATGAGAACTCCTCCACTCCGTAGACATAGCCAAACTTAGGGTGAATCATGTACAACTTGTGTTTGCTTCCCTATCTCTATCTCTTTACATATTATCCTCACTAGGTGACCAGAACAACCAAGCGAAGGTCACAAACTTGACACTTTACGTTGTTCAGAAGTCTTCACTGATTTTGGGCTTCAACAAACGTAGACTTGCATGAATGTATTAAAGCGTTGTTCTATCTTCCATGAATATGTGTTTTGGTTGATGAGATTGGAATTAAACCATAACTTGAATGACAATAATATGTTTAAGTTGCATGAATGAACACTTAGTATATGTGTTCGCATTTTTTTGTCAATTGCAATCATTTGGATGCTTAGATTGATTATTCATTAATCTTTATGAAGACAATCTAACTTAACAAAATAAAGAGTTACTCTTTAAATTTAAAAAGGGGAGAGAGAAAATAACAAAAGAAAACTATTAACAAGCTATTAAAACTCACATTCTCTCTACTAAGAGGTGTGTTAGTTGTTTTTTGAGGTTAATTTGTTAAAATTAGGGCTAGTTTGATATGGGATACCAAACCAAAAATAGCATAACAAATTTTGAATCAATCATTTTAGGGATGGGAATCTGACAACAGATCCCGAATCGAAATTCTAGTATTCTTAAATTTCAGGATTCCCGAAATGTTTTTGGAATTTCCCAGAACTAGACCTGCATCAAAATCCAAATTATCTAGATTGAAACAGAAATCATTTGAACTTGCATTATAACCCCAAATTAAAATCAGAGACGAAGTGACTGTGAATCAGTGAAGATTGAAGGATGAGAGAGAGACAGTGAAGAGGTAGTCAAACCCACATCCTCCTCCTAACTTGAGCCCCTAATTCGAAACCCACACACATAGTGAATCATTAGAGAGAATTGTAGACGGTCTTAGAAATAGAATCGCGCAAGAAAGAGAGAAACAGGAGAGAGGGAGAGAGTGTGTGTGTGTGTGTTGGTTGTGTGACTATGTGTGGTGAAGGGAAGGTGGAGATTCGAAGTTGATGTGGTCGTGAGGGGGATGAAGTCGTGAGGTGTGGTGGGGTCCGGCGTGGAAATAATTCGTCGGAGTGAGATTGTGAGAGGGTGGGTGGTTGCTAAGCTTTAAATTCAAGAAGAAGAGAATGAGAGAGTTTGAGACTCTAAGTGAAGGCAGAGATGAGAATAGCAAAAATGAAATGTGAAAGAGTAAGTAGGGCTGGAAGGCAGAGATAAAACGATAAAAAACGGACAGCCCAAATTATTCTAAAGCAATCCAACGGGTGAAAATTAACCCTAACTTGTAAATAAAAAAATCAAAATCGATTTGGTTCAGGATCCCGAACTAATGCATTGCTCAGACCGAATCCCTACCGAAAATTTCGATATCGCTTCAGTATGGAGTCTCGAAATTTTGGTATTATGGGTTTGTGAATTTTTCGGTATGGGATATAGATTTTTTTAGTTTGGTTTGGGATTTTAGGGAAAAGTTTCCAGCCCTAGTAAAATAGCGAGGGTGTTCAAAATAATAAGTTAAATTGGGGAAATAAAACAATTCCTCTCTTGCTGAAAACACAAAAGAAAGCTAACTCCCATTGCTACCGACTCTTACTTTTAGGTGGGGGTCAGTGGCAAACCTCCCCTCCCACCCCCTCCTTACCAACCCCAAATGCTTCTCCTTCTCTGTTATCCTTTTAGTTTTTTTGTATCTTACTTTGGCCCTTGTTTTTTTTTCCTTGAGCTTTTGTCTCAATTCTTTTTTGTTTTTGTTTTGAGCTTATCTCACATTTGAGCTTTCATGCTCCTCTTTTACTTAGATGTTGCTTTCGTTGCGAGTTTTCAACTATCAACCTCTACTACTCGACTTGGGAGCGCTTTGGCGTTGGGTGGTGTAAAAGTGTTATTAGCATTGTTATTTAGTAGGATCATTATAGCGTATTTTTGCGTGGGTGATTTGTTCACCCACATTCCGGTTCATCTAGTCATTTTGTGGGTTCGTCTAGTCTTTTTGATGGGGGCGCAGCTGTTTGGTGGAGCCAACGATCTTTTAGATCTAGGTTTTACTTGTAGTGGTCTAGCTACTTTTGGACCTTTTTATTGTATTTTTTGAGTACATTAATATTTTTACACTAAGGAAATGGGAAGTTCGGCTAAGCCACACAATGGGCAGCCTAATTTGGTATCGAATTCATCATCCACGAGATTCAAACCTAAGACCTCTCACTTCTAAGTAAAGAGGAATACCACCAGACCATAATACTGAGTGACTTTTTTATTGTATTTGAATTGTTGTAGTTTTTCTTGTACTTGGTTGCTTTGGACTGCTTTTTAGGTTTTTTTTAATTTTTTTAATTTTTTTTATTTTGTACTAGCCTTTTCAATTAATGAAATTTATTATTTTGAAAAAAAGTTTACATAGCTAGATAAAATAATTCTTTGGCACTATTCACTAGCTAAACCAACTAAATTTTGCCACTTAGTACTACGGTATAATAGTATTTAAATCACATTATTGCTAGCTATTTTGAGATTTAGCCCACTTCCCCAACTCCTTAGTGTAGATAATAATTTTTGTTCAAAAAAAGAAAAAGAAAAAAGAACCAGTTAAGTTTTAAAATAACTCTTGGAGATGCTGATGGCTGGTCTGTTGTGTTAGGAAAGAAAAATTAGTTTCTGTTATATAAATGTAAAATTTGGAGAGATAACCTTGATAGTGAGTAGACTGAAGCAGAGGTAAAATATCACACTGTAATTAAAACACAAGGAGATGGCAAATTAAAGAGGGGGGATGGATGATATTATTGATCTGTTTTTCCGTATCCTTTGATTGCATTCGAGTGCTTTATTTATAGAGCAACTCAAACAACCGTATTAATTACATATGGAAATTTACAGCATGTAACCTTTGACAAACATGATCTCCTGCATCCAAAGTCACTTTCCAATTTGCATGGTCATTGAAAACTTCTACCAATGTTGGAAAACTGCTACCAATGTTTTCAGTTTCTACGTGGGCATTCAATACCCACTAGTATTTTCAACACTCCCCCTTGGATGCCCACATATCAACATCAGTTGCCTCGTTAAAACCTTGCTTGGAAAAACCCAGTGGGAAAAAGCCATAGCGAAGGAAAAAGAATACAACTTTACCTGGATTGTTGATATAGTGTTCAGTATACTTATGTTGCCTTGTTAAAACCTTGATAGGAAAAACCCAGTGGGAAAAATCCTAATCGAAGGAAAAAGAGTACAACAAGCATGTATCATGGATGCTCCCCCTGCGATGTATCTCCCCCTGATTCCGCATTCTCCAAACTTAGTTGTTTGGTAAGTCGACGTAATCCAATACTTTGCACTAACTTCTGAAACATGCATTTTGGTAGGGACTTGGTGAACAAGTCTGCTAGATTTTCATTAGAACGGATTTGTCTGACTTCAATAACTTTAGCCTTCTGAAGCTCATGTGCACTGAAAAACTTTAGAGATATGTGTTTAGTCTTATCACCCTTGATGAATCCTTCCTTCATTTGGGCAACACAGGCTGCATTATCTTCATGAATGATAGTTGGATTATCAGTCTTCGAAGGTAGACCACATGAATTCCAAATATGATGGATCATTGATCTTAACCAAGAACATTCACGACTTGCTTCATGTAAAGCAAGTATTTCTGAATGATTTGAAGATGTAGCAACTAAGGTTTGCTTTGTTAAGCGCCATGAGATTGCTGTATCTCCATTCTTGAACACATATCCAGTTTGTGAGCGGGCTTTATGCGGATCAGAGAGGAAACCAGCATCTGCATATCCAACAAGGACCTGATCATTTGTGGAGTTCTTTGAGTAAAAGAGACCCATATCTGTTGTCCCACGAAGGTATCGCAATACATCTTTGACACCTTTCCAATGACGGATTGTTAGAGCAGAGCTATACCTGGCTAACAAGTTGACTGAAAAAGCTATATCTGGTTTAGTACATTGTGATAAATACAACAAAGCACCTACTGCACTCAGATATAGTACTTCTAGACCAAGGACCATTTCATCATCTTCTTTTGGACGGAATGGATCTTTCTTAATGTCCAGAGAACGAACGACCATTGGTGTGCTGAGTGGATAAGCTTTATCCATGCCAAATCGCTTCAGAATTTTTTCAATGTAAGCTGATTGGTGGACCAAAATTCCACTAGCACAATGCTCGATCTGCAGGCCGAGACAATATTTTATTTTCCCAAGGTCTTTCATTTCAAATTCGCTTTTCAGATATTCAGCAGTTTTATGGAGCTCTTCAGGAGTTCCAACTAGGTTCATATCATCAACATATACTGCCACTATAGCAAATCCAGAGTTGGATTTCTTAATGAATACACAAGGGCAAATGACATTGTTGATATATCCTTCTTTGATCAAATACTCACTGAGACGATTATACCACATTCGTCCAGATTGTTTCAGCCCATACAATGATCGCCTTAATTTGATCGAGAGCATACCTCTTGGTTTGTTACTTGTTTCAGGCAACTTAAATCCTTCTGGGACTTTCATGTATATGTCAGTATCTAATTCTCCATATAGATACGCAGTGATGACATCCATAAGTCGCATGTCAAGCTTTTCTGAAACCACTAAACTTATTAAGTAACGGAACTTAATTGCGTCCATTACAGGAGAGTATGTCTCCTCATAATCAATTCCAGGTCTTTGTGAAAAACCTTGTGCAACGAGTCGTGCTTTGTATTTAGCAATCTCGTTTTTTCTCATTGCGTTTCCTTGTGAATACCCATTTGTAACCCATGGGGTTTACATCAGGCGGGGTTTGGACTACTGGTCCAAAAACACTTCGCCTTTCCAAGGAATTTAATTTTGCCTAGATTGCATCTTTCCACTTAGGCCAATCTTGTCTCTGTTTGCACTCATCAACAGAGTGGGGCTCAATATCATCACTTAATATGATTTCAGTGGCTACTGCGAATGCGAACATATCATAAATGATTATTTCATTCCAATCCCACAATTCATTAGTACATGCATAATTTATAGAGATTTCTTTGCTTTCATGTACTCCTGTCTCTTCAGGGACATATGTCTCATCGAGGACATTTTCTTTTTCTGGAAGTCTAGAATCATGAATTGTGGATTTGTCATTCATTCTTTCTTCCTGAATGATTTCATTTGGATTCAGTTGTGCCCTTGTCTTTCTCTTTCGAGAGGCTGAATCTTTTGAACCTGGTGGTCTACCACGCTTCAGGCGTGCACCAGATGAATCATTCGCTGCCACTTTACTTTGTCTAATAGGGACATCAATTCTAGCAGGTGCATTTGCAGCTGGTATATGCGATTTTGTCACTTTCATAGCATCATTAAATGCATCTGGCATTTGATTGGCAATGCTTTGAAGATGAACGATCCTCTTTACTTCATTTTCACATTGAATGCTTCGAGGATCAAAATGAGACAAGGTGGGAACAACCCATGTCAGTTCTTTCCGTTCTTCTGGAACGGTCTTTTCTCCCCCTAACGATGGGAAGACTGTCTCATCAAAATGACAATCAGCAAAACGAGCTGTAAACATATCACCTGTCAAGGGTTCCAAATATCTAATGATAGATGGTGAATCAAAACCCACATAAATTCCCAGTCTACGCTAAGGTCCCATTTTAGTGCGTTGCGGGGGTGCAATAAGCACATAAACAGCACAAACAAAAACTCGTAAATGTGAAATGTTTGGCTGATGTTCAAACACGAGTTGTATTGAGGAGTATTGGTGGTTGGCTATAGGTCTCAATCGAACCAATGATTTAGCATGTAGGATGGCATGTCCCCATGCAGAAACTAGCAATTTGGTTTTCATAAGCAGAGTGCGGGCTATTAACTAAAGCCGCTTGATCAATGCTTCTGCTAAACCATTTTGAGTATGGACATGAGGAACATGGTGTTTAACATCAATGCCCAATGTCATGCAATAATTATCAAAGGTTTGAGACGTAAATTCACCAGCGTTATCAAGTCGGATTGACTTAATGGGATAATCTGGGAACTGTGCTCGTAACTTAGTTATCTGAGCAAGAAGTCTCGCAAAAGCTATATTCCGAGTAGACAAGAGACAAACATGTGACCATCTGGTGGATGCATCAACCAAAACCATAAAATATCGAAATGGTCCACAAGATGGTTGAATAGGTCCACAAATATCCCCTTGAATTCTTCACAGAAATGATGGGGATTCAGCATCAACCTTTAGTTGTGATGGTCTTATTACCAACTTCCCTTGAGAACAAGCCTTGCAAGGGTTATCATTTGAGATAGCAATGTCTCTGCTCAATAATGGATGTCCATTAGAGTTGGTAATGATCCTACACATCATGGTAGATCCTGGATGACCCAGACGGTCATGCCAAAGCATGTAAACTTTTGAATCAATGAACTTCTGGTTCATGACAGTATGTGATTCAATTGTCCTTATGTATGTATAATATAATCCACTCGAAAAACCACGCAACTTCTCCAATATACGCTTCTGGGTATCATTGGAGGTAATGCATAAATACTCCACATTTTCTGCACTTTTCGTTTCAATGTGGTATCCATTTAGACGTATGTCTTTGAAACTCAACAAATTTCGAGTAGATCGAGTAGCATACAATGCATTTTGTATGGACAATATTGTTCCATTTGGTAACATAATATGGGATTTCCCTGATCCTTCAATCACATTTGAAGGTCCTGATATAGTTGTTACCCCTACTCTTGTAAGCATTAAGCTTGAGAAATACTTTCGATCACGAAGTATTATGTGTGTGGTTGCACTGTCTGCAAGACAAATATCTCCGCCATTTCTCATGTTCTGAGAATAACCACAATTTTTATCCATGCTTTCTGAGTAAATGGAATCACAGTTAACAAACAATTTATAACAGGAAATTTACATGCCACTAGTTTTAGACAACAAGTTCAGCATAATAAAAGTACATCAAACATAAACGATTTAGTCGGACCGATATACTTCATTCCCCCTTTCCATAATGAAGTCTGAAACATCGAGGTGAGTTGCGTCAAATTGCCCTGATAAATCAAACACTGGATCAGGTATATCCATTGGTTTAGCCTGGTCGAGAAAATTGGTCTCGACACCCTTCTTCTTGAGGGAAGCTTAATACAACTCCACCAGATGTTTTGGGGTACGACAAGTTCGCGCCCAATGCCCATTGCCACCACACCTATAGCAGGCTCCTTTAGAGTTCCTGGGAGCATTGGTCATGTGAGCTTTGCCTTTGTGACGATTCACATTTTTGAAGCTCGGGCCAGAATTATGCCTCGGAACCTGGTTGTGAAACTGACCACCATGGTTCTTGCCTTTCCTATTCCATCGACCTCGTTTGTGGCCACGTCCTCGTTTATGATAATCACCACCAGAGGATGTGGCGTTCACTTCGAGGGAAACAGCATTCACTTTTGGGAATGGTGCAGATCCAGTAGGTCGGGAATTATGGTCTTTCATCAGGAGCTCATTGTTCTGTTCAGCTACCAGGAGCACAGATATCAGCTGGTTGTATTCAGTGTAGCCTCGCGCTCTATACTGCTGCTACAGGAGCACGTTATTGGCATGAAATGTGCTGTAAGTCTTTTCCAGCAACGCAGAATTGTACTCCGCCACTGATTTGAAATCCTGAATTCTCAGGTGAGACCACTCATAGCGAGCTTTTGGAAGAATCACCTTTGTCTGGTGATTGTATCTGCTTCTCAAGGCCTCCCAGAGAGCTAATGGATCTTCAACCGTTAAGTACTCACTCTTTAGTGCCTCATCAAGATGGCGGCGAATAAAGATCATGGCCTTCGCCCGATCTTGAGAGGATGAGATGCTTTCTTCCCTGATGGTATCTCCAAGATTCCCTGCTTCCAGATGGATCTTGGTATCAAGTACCCAGGTAAGGTAATTCTTCCCGGTAATGTCCAAGGCAGCATATTCAAGCTTTGCCAAGTTCGCCATTTTCTTTTCTGAAAGAAAATGAGATGTGTAAGAACTTGCAATAATATGTATTCTTGGAGGAATGTAATGTTAGAAATTCTGGTTCTTACAAATTTTTCATTTTGATCTTCAGGCCAAAATGATAAGCACTCGAAACTTCTGGCTCGAGATTTTCAGGGTGAATGAGAAGGGTGATTGTACCGCACCATTCTCATTGAAAGAATGTAACATGGAATGGGCGATTAGTCCGCACCACTCAAGTAGCAAGAAAATTGAAATACGCAGAGCAGGGTGGGCGATTATACCGCACCACCTAAAGTTGCAATGAAATTAAACAACAGGTAAATGTAAATTTGCAGAACAAGGTGGGCGATTATACCGCTCCACCTGAAATTTGCAGTAAAAGTAGATCTGCAGTCCAAGATAGGCGATGATACCGCACCATCTTGGATCGCAGTAAGATGAAATTTGCAGTTCAAGATGGGCGATTGTACCGCACCATCTTGGATTGCAGTAAAATCAACATAAATAAATACTGGGTTAGTAATCAATATCTAAACCAAACAAGTAATCAAAGATGTATGTAACCGCTAGTTGGAGGACTATAAGTAGGCATGGAGCAAATAGTTCGTCGCGAGGGTATACCGCGCATTTGAGGTAGAGGAAGAAGATGAACAGGAAAAACCTTAGAGGAAACTTTTTTTTTTCGTTCGGTGGAGAGAAATGAGAGAATGATTTCCTTTTTGTTTAGTGAATGTAAATGAGACATGGTTATATTTAGAGACTCGTGCTGATAACGTGTTATATAAATGTAAAAGTTAGAGAGATAACCTTGATAGTGAGTGGATCGAAGCAGAGGTAAAATATCACACTGTAATTAAAACACAAGGAGATGGCAAATTAAAGAGGGGGGGATGGATGATATTATTGATATGTTTTTCCGTATCCTTTGATTGCATTTGAGTGCTCTATTTATAGAGCAACTCAAACAACCGTATTAATTACATATGGAAATTTACAGCATGTAACCTTTGACAAACATGATCTCCTGCATCCAAAGTCACTTTCCAATTTGCATGGTCATTGAAAACTTCTACCAATGTTGGAAAACTGCTACCAATGTTTTCAGTTTCTACATGGGCATTCAATGCCCACTAGTATTTTCAACAGTTTCAGATAGGGCTTTGAGATAAGGAATAAACAAAGAAGATATTGTATGGCCAAAGTCAAAGAAGACATATTCAATAACATTGTGACATAAACCACAATCTATGACCCTTCCTCCCCTTCACAGCTCAAAATTCCTCGATATGGAGCATTGTCACTCCCTTCCCTCAATGTTAGTATTCAGTTTACAAACTAATACCAAATAATGTTGCTGATAAGTTTACAAACTGTATCGCACCTCTCTAAATTTCACTTAAAGAAATGAATGAAAGAAACAAGAATATTTGATAAAAGCAAAACACACTATGATTTATTTGAATTAAGAGTTACAACTCTTATTGGCTGAACCAAGTCAGCTATTGATTAGAATTATTCTCCCCTTCTTTTGGTATCAAGCCATATATTATGTCTAAACTTCAAATAGCTCCTTCAAGTTATGCCTCCACCATAACTTGGATAGTTTCCGGTAAACCTTTTCGGTTGGATGGAAAGAGTCGAAAAATACATATTCAGCAACATTGTCACACAACTGATACTTAGTCACTCCTCTCTTCCCTCCACAAGAATTAATTGCTCCGTATGGACCAGAGCCACAACATGCCGTCTTTCCTTCACTGAAGCCTTTACAACAAAATAATAACAAAATTGGAAAGGACATAACTTATTAGCTTATGAAAAATAAAAACAAATAAGAGAAACTAAAGCTAAAAGAAGGTACAGTAGGTAGCTATATATACCATATTTTGATGGACGATTTATAATTTGTTTTAGGTATGTATGGAGATCAATGGTTGAGTATTTGAATCCTTCGAGCTCTCTCTTCAGCTTTAGGAGGAGTTTTCCAAGTGCTTTATTGTGTAGTTTCACTAGTGGTATAACTTCTTCCGCCGAGGGGCTTGTGTCCCCTGGTTTATGTACTCTCAGGCTCGGTATTTCATTGAGAGGCGGCAAGGTTGAAAATCCAAATTTCCTTCCTCCTTTCTTGTATATTTCCTGACAAAATGTATACGAAGTCATTCATCCAAATATTTTTGTGAATTCATAGTCAATAAAAAAGGGCATGAGCTGTCACAAATGATCGGAAAAAGAAGAAACTAAGCATAGAAAAAAATCATGTGTTACGTATGTGTGTTAAACAAGGCAAAATGTTACTTTGATCCAAATTGTCAGGTTGCCAATAACCAAGCCAACATATTCTTCATTGCTAAAATTGGATGCTAAGGGAGAAATATAGTCATTGCTTCCAATGCTAATTATGTAAACAGCTTTGGAGAGCACCGTGTAGGCTTCTGCATCACCTAGTTTGTGCCTCAACAGCTTCTCCACCTTCCTGAATTGACTTATTTGAGTTTTAAGGTCTGTCACCTGGAAAGAATAAGGAAAACAAAATTAAGTCATGCCAAATGGATAAATGTCCGCCCGAATTTCTTTCTCACACGGAAAATCAATAATCGAAAGCTGCAACTGTAGCAAAAAACTCTCAGATGATCGGCGCTGTGTTCTCAGAGAGTGCAAGACCCTTCGGCTTCAGGACTGAGGGTGGACGCTTTGTGTCCCATCATCCTACTCCTTTTACCTATTATTGCCTAATCCTCTATTTCGTTGGAAAAACGAAAACTCCTAATAATAATGGAAAAACATTTTATTAGCTAGAGGACATACAAATCCCTGATGACTTTCAACTAGAGCACCAGCTCCACCAGAAGCAAAGTTCACCCCATTAGAATAGTTGTTCAACCCAGGTTGTAAATATGCTGGTATAAATGGTAACTTGGCATACTGAGCTGCAAAATCAATGCAAATGTACTAAATATGCTGGTATAATTGTTAGCAGGAAGGGTCTTTGAAGGGGTATTGAAAAAGTTAAACAACAAAAATTATTGACAGAACGATTAAGATTCTTACCAAGAAAATCTGGGATTAAACGTCCATCGCAAAATCTGCCAGTTGGATACTTGAAGAAGGTCTCACCATATGGGAACCAATTGGCCTGGAAATCAGTGGTGGTGTTTATGTAGTTATTATTTCCAGGATCATAAAGTGAATCACCAAAGATGAGTAGGGCTGCATGCTTTTTCTGAAGCACAGAATGGCCATAGCAGCTGCACTGAATAACTAGGCAAGTACAGAAAGCTAGGATAGAAATTCTTAACCTCAAAGATGCCATTGAAGTATATGTGTTTCTGTTTTACTTTGAATTATTATCAATTTAATAGAAAATCATTGAAAAGGGATCAAATCTTTAGCAAGTGGAAATAATCCCTGAGATAAGCAGACAAGGAAAGTTGATTGAGTAATAACAAGATGACAGAACTAAGAACAGAAGATTTGGCAATTATACAGATTCAGAAAATTTTGGCTTCATTTTCCAATGGATAAGACGTTTTCATATTTTTGAATGTCTTGTCCACACTCGTCAAAATTATGACAATATAATTAGATCATAAATACATAAGAAAAATCAGTTATGGCAATAATTTCAAGGATGATATTAGAACAACAACAACAACAAAGCCTTTTCCCACTAAGTAGGGTCGGCTATATGAATCCTAGAACGCCATTGCACTCGGTTTTGTGTCATGTCCTCCGTTGGATCCAAGTTTTTATTCTTCTGTTGAGATCTCCATCTAATTCTCCGTTCTCTTGCAAGATAGATCCTAGGTAGCGAAAACGGTCACTTTTTGTGATCTTCGCTAGATTGCTCCGGTCATTAGTGTGGATAAGTATATAAATGGATAGAGATAGGAAAGCAAACACAAGATGTACGTGGTTCACCCAGATTGGCTACGTCCACGGAATAGAGGAGTTCTCATTAATTGTGAAGGGTTTACACAAGTACATAGGTTCAAGCTCTCCTTTAGTGAGTACAAGTGAATGATTTAGTACAAATGACATTAGGAAATATTGTGGGAGAATAATCTCGTAACCACGAAACTTAAGTACCGGAGTGTGGTATCGTCTTGACTTGCCTTATCTGTCTCATAGGTAGATGTGACATCTTCTCTGGAAGTACTCTTCCTCCATCCAGGGGTGGTATCTGTAACTGGTGGAGATGCACAAGGTAATGTATCAATTTCACTTGAAGCTTACTTGCAGTTTCAGGCTTGGTCAAGCGCGATACAAACCATGTAGTAGGAGTCCCCCAAGTCGCCGAGCTAGGGTATCTGCTGAAAGAGGTGACAGACAAGGTAAGCAATCAGAGCTCCGACTGATTGTTCACATTCTCCCTATCTTGCAGGCAGCATGAAGGATAAAGAGAAGAAAAATGAGAAGAGATGATATGGGATACTTTTGCTTTTGAAGAAGTAACTTTCCACAGGCTTATTCTTGAACTGGGCTGGAGGGTTTTCTGGTTTCCTCCAGAGTATAAGGCCGACTGAAGAATTTGAGGGTCAAAACAAGTCCATCAAATCTAGAGTACGTTCGACCCTGCTGATATGAGATACTTTTGCTTTTGACAGAGTAGTGGATGTATCGGCACGTGTGCTGTTACGCTTGTCTCCACATGCTTCCTTGTATCCTTCTCACTTGCCCTAGCTGTTCCTCAGGCAGATGTGGTATCTTCCCTGGAAGCCTAAGATGTTGAAGATGAGTACTCGAGAGCAATGCCAGGTAAGTAATTCCAGGCAGTCAGTTCCTGGCTGGAAGCTTGATTCCAAGTGCTGACTGATTGCTCTCTTTCTCCTTGTCTTGCAGGTAAGAACAAGGCCAAAGGAAAAGACAGGGAAAAAGCATGATATGGGATACTCTTGCTTTTAACCCTGATGATATGAGATATTCTTGCTCTAGTATAGCTTGTTTACAGAGGTATTATCGGGGGGAAAGAAAGCTGAAAATTTCGAAAGGCTTCGTTGGGAGTGCCCTCTCAGATAAGAGGAAGGGTTGAGCATTTTTGCAGGTCTGCCTGTCCGTTGGGGATGAAGGTCGACATATATAGGAGTCTCCCTAACATCAAGTAATAATGCTATTCCTTTACCCTGCTTGGTCATAGCACGGTAATGGGAGCTGTCAGCTTCACATGTTTTAACTTTGTCAGAGCACTTTGAAAAAGTGGTCTGTGGTATCTGGAAAGCTGATGTTGCGTGTGAAGATTACAGACAAGCTTTATCCAAGGAGATCCAGCTCTTGAAGTTGGGAAAGTGGTGCCTCTTTGGTTTTCGAACAAGCAATCCTGTCGGGGATCTGGCTCTCGAGATTCGGAGAACGATGCCTCTTCGATTTTTGAGAAAGCAATCATGCTGGGGGTCTGGCTCTCGAGATTCGGAGAGCGGTGTCTCTTCGATTTTTGAGAAAGTAATCATGTTGGGAGTCTGGCTCTCGAGATTCGGATGACGGTGCCTCTTCGATTTTGGGGCAAGCAATCTTGTTGGGAGTGTTTTCTTGAATGTGAGTAAAGGTTGGGCATGTTTGCTAGTCTACCTTGCCACGAAGCACAGAGGTTGACACACAGGGACTTTCCAATTATCCAGCAGTGATACTGTTCCTTTACCCTCTCTTCGATTTTTGAGAAAGTAATCATGTTGAGAGTCTGGCTCTCGAGATTCGGAGGGCGGTGCCTCTTCGATTTTGGAGCAAGCAATCTTGTTAGGAGTGTTTTCTCGAATGTGAGTAAAGGTTGGGCATGTTTGCTAGTCTACCTTGCCACGAAGCACAGAGGTTGACAACCGGGACTTTCCAATTATCCAGTAGTGGTACTGTTCCTTTACCCTTGTGGGTAATAATATGGTAGCTAGACCTTCAAAATTTATGTGTCTAAACTTTGGTAGTGTTGTTCTTTGCTATTCTTTTACCCTTCTTGGTCAGAGCGATGTAGTGGGTGCTGCAAGCTTCACGTGTCTCAACTTTGTCAGAGAACTTTGGCAAAGTTATCTGTGGTACCCATGAGCTACTGTTGCGTGTGGGAAGTGGGTGATTGAACAGTACGATGCATGTGCTTTCTAATTCGCCAGAAATCTTCGACAGAATGCCCATAATTTCCGCAAAGCTGAGTGTGCGTGTGACAGGTGCTGACGAGGCTGGAAAAGTAGGTGCCTCTTCGATTTCTGAGATCGGCCCTCATGGTCTCTGAGCAGCCCAGCTTTTGAGAAAGCAAGCCTCTTCGATTTCTGAGATCGGCCTTCGTGGTCTTTGAGCAGCCCAGCTTTTGAGAAAGCCAACGCTTCTTCGATTTCTGAGATCGACCCTCGTGGTCTCTGAGCAGCCCAGCTTTTGAGAAAGCAAACGCCTCTTCGATTTCTGAGCAGGCGCCTCTTCGATTTCTGAAGCTTCGTCGAGTGCAGATTTTTATAGGGGCTGACATTAAGTTCCAAAGCATACTTGAATATCCACCAGTAGAAGCTCCATTCTTGCACTTCTAAGATCTTGATTTGTCCGACCTCTTCTCTCTTCAACACTTTTGAAAATGTCTGGCCCCTCCGACCGTCGTTTTGACTTGAACCTTGTTGAAGAGGTAGCCCCGCCTTCTCCAGACAACATATGGCGCCCATCATTCGTCTCCCCTACTGGTCCTCTTACCGTTGGGGATTCCGTGATGAAGAATGATATGACCGCTGCGGTAGTGGCCAGGAACCTTCTCACTCCCAAAGATAACAGACTACTTTCCAAACGGTCTGATGAGTTGGCTGTTAAGGATTCTCTGGCTCTGAGTGTTCAGTGTGCAAGTTCTATGTCTAATATGGCCCAACGCCTATTTGCTCGAACCCGCCAAGTTGAATCATTGGCGGCTGAAGTGATGAGTCTCAAACAGGAGATTAGAGGGCTTAAGCATGAGAATAAACAGTTGCACCGGCTCGCACATGACTATGCTACAAACATGAAGATGAAGCTTGACCAGATGAAGGAATCTGATGGTCAGGTTTTACTTGATCATCAGATATTTGTGGGTTTGTTCCAAAGGCATTTATTGCCTTCGTCTTCTGGGGCTGAACCGCGTAATGAAGCTCCAAATGATCAACCTCTGATGCCTCTTCCTTCTAGGGTTCTGTCCAGTACTGAGGCTCCGAATGATCCCCCTCCGGTGCCTTCTCTTTCTGGGGCTCTACCGACTGCTGAGACTTCTTCTAAGCAACCTTTGTGAAGGCTCCCTCTTGTTTGTTTATTTTGACTCAAGTATATGTACATATTTGTAACTGATCGGGGATATCAATAAATTAGCTTTCCTTCATTTCAACGTATTGTGTTAAATACACCAAAGCCTTCTTCGCTAAGTTCTTTGAATTTTCTTTTGTTGAAGCTTGTATGTTGAAGCTTTGTGAGTGGAGCATGTAGGTTGAGGTAGTGTTCCCTTAATTTCCCGAGTGAGGAAAACTTCTCGGTTGGAGACTTGGAAAATCCAAGTCACTGAGTGGGATCGGCTATATGAATCTTAGAACGCCATTGTGTTCTGTCATGTGTCATGTCCTCCGTTAGATCCAAGTACTCTAAGTCTTTTCTTAGGGTCTCTTCCAAAGTTTTCCTAGGTCTTCCTCTACCCCTTCGGCCCTGAACCTCTATCCCATGGTCGCATCTTCTAATCGGAGCGTCGGTAGGCCTTCTTTGCACATGTCCAAACCACCGTAACCGATTTTCTCTCATCTTTCCTTCAATTTCGGCTACTCCTACTTTACCCCGGATATCTTCATTCCTAATCTTATCCTTTCTCGTGTGCCCACACATCCAACGAAGCATCCTCATCTCCGCTACACCCATTTTGTGTACGTGTTGATGCTTCACCGCCCAACATTCTGTGCCATACAGCATCGCCGGCCTTATTGCCGTCCTATAAAATTTTCCCTTAAGCTTCAGTGGCATACAGCGGTCACACAACACGCCGGATGCACTCTTCCACTTCATCCATCCAGCTTGTATTCTATGGTTGAGATCTCCATCTAATTCTCCGTTCTTTTGTAAGATAGATCCTAGGTAACGAAAACGGTCGCTCTTTGGTATTTCTTGATCTCCGATCCTCACCCCTAACTCGTTTTGGCCTCCATTTGCACTGAACTTGCACTCCATATATTCTGTCTTTGATCGGCTTAGGCGAAGACCTTTAGATTCCAACACTTCTCTCCAAAGGTTAAGCTTTCCATTTACCCCTTCCTGAGTTTCATCTATCAACACTATATCGTCTGCGAAAAGCATACACCAAGGAATATCATCTTGAATATGTCCTGTTAACTCATCCATTACCAACGCAAAAAGGTAAGGACTTAAGGATGAGCATTGATGTAATCCTACAGTTATGGGAAAGCTTTCGGTTTGTCCTTCATGAGTTCTTACGGCAGTCTTTGCTCCTTCATACATATCCTGTATAGCTTGGATATATGCTACTCGTACTCCTTTCTTCTCTAAAATTCTCCAAAGAATGTCTCTTGGGACCTTATCATACGCTTTTTCCAAATCTATAAAGACCATGTGTAAATCCTTTTTCCCATCTCTATATCTTTCCATCAATCTTCGTAAGAGATAGATTGCCTCCATGGTTGAGCGCCCTGGCATGAACCCGAATTGGTTGTCCGAAACCCGTGTCTCTTGCCTCAATCTATGCTCAATGACTCTCTCCCAGAGCTTCATTGTATGACTCATTAGCTTAATACCCCTATAGTTCATGCAATTTTGTACATCGCCCTTATTCTTGTAGATAGGCACCAAAGTGCTCGTTCGCCACTCATTTGGCATCTTCTTCGTTTTCAAAATCCTATTGAAAAGGTCAGTGAGCCATGTTATACCTGTCTCTCCCAAAACTTTCCACACTTCGATTGGTATATCGTCTAGGCCTACTGCTTTTCTATGCTTCATCTTCTTCAAAGTTACAACCACTTCTTCCTTCCGGATTCTACGATAAAAAGAGTAGTTTCTACACTCTTCTGAGTTACTCAACTCCCCTAAAGAAGCACTCATTTCATGTCCTTCATTGAAAAGATTATGAAAATAACCTTTCCATCTGTCTTTAACCGCGTTCTCTGTAGCAAGAACCTTTCCATCCTCATCCTTGATGCACCTCACTTGGTTTAGGTCTCTTGTCTTCTTTTCCCTTGCTCTAGCTAGTTTATAGATATCCAACTCTCCTTCTTTGGTATCTAGTCGCTTATACATATCGTCATAAGCCGCTAACTTAGCTTCTCTCACAGCTTTCTTCGCCTCTTGCTTCGCTTTTCTATACCTTTCACCATTTTCATCTGTCCTATCCTTGTATAAGGCTTTACAACATTCCTTCTTAGCCTTCACCTTTGTTTGTACCTCCTTATTCCACCACCAAGATTCCTTTTGGTGTGGGGCAAAGCCCTTGGACTCTCCTAATACCTCTTTTGCTACTTTTCGGATACAACTAGCCATGGAATCCCACATTTGGTTAGCTTCCCCCTCTCTATCCCACACACACTGGGTGATTACTTTCTCTTTGAAAATGGCTTGTTTTTCTTCTTTTAGATTCCACCGTCTAGTCCTTGGGCACTTCCAAGTCTTGTTCTTTTTTCTCACTCTTTTGATATGTACATCCATCACCAACAAGCGATGTTGATTAGCCACGCTCTCTCCTGGTATAACTTTGCAATCCTTACAAGTTATACGATCCCCTTTCCTCATTAGAAGAAAATCTATTTGTGTTTTTGACGACCCACTCTTGTAGGTGATCACATGTTATTCTCTCTTTTTAAAGAAGGTGTTGGCTAAGCAGAGATCATATGCCATTGCAAAATCCAAAATAGCTTCCCCATCCTCGTTTCTCTCCCCAAAACCATAGCCACCATGAAAACCTCCATAGTTGCCTGTCTCCCTGCCCACGTGTCCATTTAAATCTCCTCCTATAAATAACTTCTCCGTATGAGCAATTCCTTGCACCAAGTCTCCAAGGTCTTCCCAAAATTTCTCCTTCGAACTCGTATCCAACCCTACTTGAGGTGCGTACGCACTAATCACATTGATAAGTTCTTGTCCTATTACAATCTTGATTGCCATGATTCTATCTCCTACCCTCTTGACATCTACAACATCTTGTGTCAAGGTCTTGTCCACGATGATGCCAACACCGTTTCTCGTTCTATTTGTGCTCGAATACCATAGTTTAAACCCTGAGTTTTCTAGATCCTTTGCCTTACGACCAACCCACTTAGTTTCTTGTAGGCACATAATATTTATCCTTCTCCTCACCATAACTTCTACTACTTCCATAGATTTTCCCGTCAAGGTTCCTATATTCCACGTTCCTAAACGCATTTTGCTCTCTTGAACTCTACCCTTCTGTCCTAGCTTCTTCACCCTTCCCCGTCTAATATGATCAAAGTACTTCTTTTGTGTGTCCCGTGTAAAGTTGATAGGAGCATATGCTCCCAAACAACTTTGAGTGGAGTAGTTCGAAAAGAAGTTTCTATAGCCCCCTTGCTCATTTAACACTGCATCCGGGTGCCGATGGAGATACAGCGACCCTTGCTCACTTATCACTGTGCTCGGGCCACACAGCGCGCCACTTACGGGTGACGCCCTAGCTTTAGCGCAATTTCGTTCTGGATTCATTTTCATAAGGATTCGACGTAATCATTGAGTGCCGGCTGTCGACTACCTAACGCCTTCTCCCTCCTCCTTTATCCGGGCTTGGGATCGCCAATGTAAGATAAACTTACACGGCGGAGTTAAGGATGATATTAGAAGTGGAAAAAAAATAGCTTTCATCATAAATTAAAAAAAAACTAATAAAAATAGTTTAAATACTTTAAATTTTAATAAAAAATTATGTAATAATTTTATTTAATGGATAGAACAAAACTCAATACCAAACTACCCAAATAAGACTGGCCCAAACAAAATAATTTATCACCCGTCTGATTTTACCCCTAACGCCAGTCGTGGCATTTAAGGTTAGATTTGACGACTTGAATACCATTGTCATTACTGAGCTCTGCACCCGAGGTCGAGATTCTTATTTCATAGCATGTTTTACTTCTGAGCTTGGGAAGTTTAAATCCAACTTTCTTTGCAGCATCTCAAACAAACAACCTGGAAATCCCAATTAATACAGATACAAATTCTATAGCGATCTCGTATGATTACGGTGCAGGGGAAGTAGCCGACTGTTCATTTTTCACGGAGGCTCTCCAGTCGAATCTGGATTTTCGTAAAAATTCAACTCAAGTGCCCTTCTTCCCGACTATGGTATTATTCTTTTCTGCCGATTTATGACATGGGTTTTATAGATTATCTCCTAATCCTCTTAATTATGTGTTTTTTCTTCTTCAGTGAATTAGTAATTTAGTAACATTAATTAAGGGACTTCTTTTGGGTGCTTTTGGGTAGCTTTTAGTTCAAGTGTCTGTTGGATTGCTTTAACTCCGTCTATGTCTTACATGGCCGGTCCCAAGCCCGGATAAAGGAGGAGGGGGAGGGCGTCAGGTAGTCGACAGCCGGCACTCCATGATCACGTCGAATCCTTATGAAAATGAATCCAGAACAAAATCGCGCTAAAGCTAGGGCGTCACCCGTAAGTGGCGCGCTGTGTGGCCCGAGCACAGTGATAAGTGAGCAAGGGTCGCTGTATCTCCATCGGCACCCGGATGCAGTGTTAAATGAGCAAGGGGGCCATAGAAACTTCTTTTCGAACGACTCCACTCAAAGTTGTTTGGGAGCATATGCTCCTATCAACTTTACCCGGGACACACAAAAGAAGTACTTTGATCCTATTAGACGGGGGAGGGTGAAGAAGCTAGGACAGAATGGTAGAGTTCAAGAGAGCAAAATGCGTTTAGGAACGTGGAATATAGGAACCTTAACGGGAAAATCTATGGAAGTAGTGGAAGTTATGGTGAGGAGAAGGATAAATATTATGTGCCTACAAGAAACTAAGTGGGTTGGTAGTAAGGCAAAGGATCTAGAAAACTCAGGGTTTAAACTTTGGTATTCGGGCACAAATAGAATGAGAAACAGTGTTGGCATCATCGTGGACAAGACCTTGGTACAAGATGTTGTAGATGTCAAGAGGGTAGGAGATAGAATCATGGCAATCAAGATTGTAATAGGACAAGAACTTATCAATGTGATTAGTGCGTACGCACCTCAAGTAGGGTTGGATACGAGTTCGAAGGAGAAATTTTGGGAAGATCTTGGAGACTTGGTGCAAGGAATTGCTCAGACGGAGAAGTTATTTATAGGAGGAGATTTAAATGGACACGTGGGTAGGGAGACAGGCAACTATGGAGGTTTTCATGGTGGCCATGGTTTTGGGGAGAGAAACGAGGATGGGGAAGCTATCTTGGATTTTGCAATGGCATATGATCTCTTCTTAGCCAACACCTTCTTTAAGAAGAGAGAAGAACATGTGATCACCTACAAGAGTGGGTCGTCAAAAACACAAATAGATTTTCTTCTAATGAGGAAAGGGGATCGTATAACTTGTAAGGATTGCAAAGTTATACCAGGAGAGAGCGTGGCTAATCAACATCGCTTGTTGGTGATGGATGTACATATCAAAAGAGTAAGACAAAAGAACAAGACTTGGAAGTGCCCAAGGACTAGATGGTGGAATCTAAAAGAAGAAAAACAAGCAATTTTCAAAGAGAAGGTAATCACCCAATGTGTGTGGGATAGAGAGGGGGAAGCTAGCCAAATGTGGGATTCCATGGCTAGTTGTATCCGAAAAGTAGCAAAAGAGGTATTAGGAGAGTCCAAGGGCTTTGCCCCACACCAAAAGGAATCTTGGTGGTGGAATGAGGAGGTACAAACGAAGGTGAAGGCTAAGAAGGAATGTTGTAAAGCCTTATACAAGGAGAGGACCGATGAAAATGGTGAAAGGTATAGAAAAGCGAAGCAAGAGGTGAAGAAAGCTGTCAGAGAAGCTAAGTTAGCGGCTTACGACGATATGTATAAACGACTAGATACCAAAGAAGGAGAGTTGGATATCTATAAACTATCTAGAGCAAGGGAAAAGAAGACAAGGGACCTAAACCAAGTGAGGTGCATCAAGGATGAGGATGGAAAGGTTCTTGCTACAGAGAACGCGGTTAAAGACAGATGGAGAGGTTATTTTCATAATCTTTTCAATGAAGGACATGAAATGAGTGCTTCTTTAGGGGAGTTGAGTAACTCAGAAGAGTGTAGAAACTACTCTTTTTATCGTCGAATCCGGAAGGAAGAAGTGGTTGTAGCTTTGAAGAAGATGAAGCATAAAAAAGCAATAGGCCCAGACGATATACCAATCGAAGTGTGGAAACTTTTGGGAGAGACAGGTATAACATGGCTCACTGACCTTTTCAATAGGATTTTGAAAACGAAGAAGATGCCAAATGAGTGGCGAACGAGCACTTTGGTGCCTATCTACAAGAATAAGGGCGACGTACAAAATTGCATGAACTATAGGGGTATTAAGCTAATGAGTCATACAATGAAGCTCTGGGAGAGAGTCATTGAGCATAGATTGAGGCAAGAGACACAGGTTTCGGACAACCAATTTGGGTTCATGCCAGGGCGCTCAACCATGGAGGCAATCTATCTCTTACGAAGATTGATGGAAAGATATAGAGATGGGAAAAAGGATTTACACATGGTCTTTATAGATTTGGAAAAAGCGTATGATAGGGTCCCAAGAGACATTCTTTGGAGGATTTTAGAGAAGAAAGGAGTACGAGTAGCATATATCCAAGCTATAAAGGATATGTATGAAGGAGCAAAGACTGCCGTAAGAACTCATGAAGGACAAACCGAAAGCTTTCCCATAACTGTAGGATTACATCAAGGCTCATCCTTAAGTCCTTACCTTTTTGCGTTGGTAATGGATGAGTTAACAGGACATATTCAAGATGATATTCCTTGGTGTATGCTTTTCGCAGATGATATAGTGTTGATAGATGAAACTCAGGAAGGGGTAAATGCAAAGCTTAACCTTTGGAGAGAAGTGTTGGAATCTAAAGGTCTTCGCCTAAGCCGATCAAAGACAGAATATATGGAGTGCAAGTTTAGTGCAAATGGAGGCCAAAACGAGTTAGGGGTGAGGATCAGAGATCAAGAAATACCAAAGAGCGACCGTTTTCGTTACCTAGGATCTATCTTGCAAAAGAACGGAGAATTAGATGGAGATCTCAACCATAGAATACAAGCTGGATGGATGAAGTGGAAGAGTGCATCCGGCGTGTTGTGTGACCGCCGTATGCCACTGAAGCTCAAGGGAAAATTTTATAGGACGGCAATAAGGCCGGCGATGCTGTATGGCACAGAATGTTGGGCGGTGAAACATCAACACGTACACAAAATTGGTGTAGCGGAGATGAGGATGCTTCGTTGGATGTGTGGGCACACGAGAAAGGATAAGATTAGGAATGAGGATATCCGGGGTAAAGTAGGAGTAGCCGAAATTGAAGGAAAGATGAGAGAAAATCGGTTACGGTGGTTTGGACATTGCAAAGAAGGCCTACTGACGCTCCGATTAGAAGATGCGACTATGGGACAGAGGTTCAGGGCCGAAGGGGTAGAGGAAGACCTAGGAAAACTTTGGAAGAGACTCTAAGAAAAGACTTAGAGTACTTGGATCTAACGAAGGACATGACACAGGATCGAGCACAATGGCGTTCTAAGATTTATATAGCCGATCCCACTCAGTGACTTGGATTTTCCAAGTCTCCAACTGAGAAGTTTTCCTCACTCGGGAAATTAAGGGAACACCACCCCAACCTACATGCTCCACTCAGAAAGCTTCAACATACAAGCTTCAACAAAAGAAAATTCAAAGAACTTAGCGAAGAAGGCTTTGGTGTATTTAACACAATACGTTGAAATGAAGGAAAGCTTATTTATTGATATCCCCGATAAGCTACAAATATGTACATATACATGAGTCAAAATAAACACACAAGAGGGAGCCTTCACAAAGGTTGCTTAGGAGAAGTCTCAGCAGTCGGTAGAGGCCCAGAAAGAGAAGGCACCGGAGGGGGATCATTTGGAGCCTCAGTACTGGACAGAACCCTAGAAGGAGGAGGCATCAGAGGTTGATCATTTGGAGCTTCATTACGCGGTACAGCCCCAGAAGACGAAGGCAATAAATGCCTTTGGAACAAACCCACAAATCTCTGATGATCAAGTAAAACGTGACCATCAGTTTCCTTCATCTGGTCAAGCTTCCTCTTCATGTTTGTAGCATAGTCATGTGCGAGCCGGTGCAACTGTTTATTCTCATGCTTGAGCCCTCTAATCTCCTGTTTGAGACTCATCACTTCAGCCGCCAATGATTCAACTTGGCGGGTTCGAGCAAATAGGCGTTGGGCCATATTAGACACAGAACCTGCACACTGAACACTGAGAGCCAGCGAATCCTTAACAGCTAACTCATCAGACCGTTTAGAAAGTAGTCTGTTATCTTTGGGAGTGAGAAGGTTCCTGGCCACCACCGCAGCGGTCATATCATTCTTCATCACGGAATCCCCAACGGTAAGAGGACCAGTAGGGGAGACGAAGGATGGGCGCCATATGTTGTCTGGAAAAGGCGGGGCTGCCTCTTCAACAAGGTTCAAGTCAAAACGACGGTCGGAGGGGCCAGACATTTTCAAAGGTGTTGAAGAGAGAAGAGGTCGGACAAATCAAGATCTTAGAAGTGCAAGAATGAAGCTTCTACTGGTGGAGATTCAAGTGTGCTTTGGAACTTAATGCCAGCCCCTATAAAAATCTGCACTCGACGGAGCTTCAGAAATCGAAGAGGCGCCTGCTCAGAAATCGAAGAGGCGTTTGCTTTCTCAAAAGCTGAGCTGCTTAGAGATCACGAGGGTTGATCTCAGAAATCGAAGAGGCGTTTGCTTTCTCAAAAGTTGGGCTGCTCAAAGACCACGAAGGCCGATCTCAGAAATCGAAGAGGCGCTCGCTTTCTCAAAAGTTTGGCTCCTCAGAGATCACGAGGGCCGATCTCAAAAATCGAAGAGGCACCTACTTTTCCAGCCTTGTCAGCACCTGTCACACGCACACTCAGCTTTGCGGAAATTATGGGCATTCTGTTGAAGACTTCTGGGGAAGTAGAAAACACATGAATCTTACTGTTCAATCACCCACTTCCCACACGCAACAATAGCTCATGGGTACCACAGATAACTTTGCCAAAGTTCTCTGCCAAAGTTGAGCACGTGAAGCTTGCAGCTCCCACTACATCGCTCTGACCAAGAAGGGTAAAAGAATAGCAAAGAAACAGCACTAACAAAGTTTAGACCCATAAATTTTGAAGGTCTAGCTACCATATTATTACCCACAAGGGTAAAGGAACAGTACCACTGCTGGATAATTGGAAAGTCTCTGTGTGTCAACCTCTGTGCTTCGTGGCAAGGTAGACTAGCAAACATGCCCAACCTTTACTCACATTCGAGAAAACACTCCCAATAAGATTGCTTGCTCCAAAATCGAAGAGGCACCGTCCTCCGAATCTCGAGAGCCAGACTCCCAACATGACTACTTTATTAAAAATCGAAGAGAGGGTAAAGGAACAGTACCATTGCTGGATAATTGGAAAGTCCCTGTGTGTCAACCTCTGTGCTTCGTGGCAAGGTAGACTAGCAAACATGCCCAACCTTTACTCACATTCGAGAAAACACTCCCAACAAGATTGCTTGCTTCAAAATCGAAGAGGCACCGCCTTCCGAATCTCGAGAGCCAGACTCCCAACATGATTACTTTCTCAAAAATCGAAGAGACACTGCTCCCCGAATCTTCGAGAGCCAGACCCCCAGCATGATTGCTTTCTCAAAAATCGATGAGGCATCGTTCTCCCAATCAATCGAAGAGGCGCTCGCTTTCTCAAAAGCTGGGCTGCTCAGAGACCACGAGGGCCGATCTCAGAAATCGAAGAGGCACCTACTTTTCTAGCCTTGTCAGCACCTTTCACACGCACACTCAGCTTTGCAGAAATTATGGGTATTCTGTCGAAGATTTCTGGTGAAGTAGAAAGCACATGAATCTTACTGTTCAATTACCCACTTCCCACACGCAACAATAGCTCATGGGTACCACAGATAACTTTGCCAAAGTTCTCTGCCAAAGTTGAGCACGTGAAGCTTGCAGCTCCCACTAAATCGCTTTGACCAAGAAAGGTAAAAGAATAGCAAAGAAACAGCACTAACAAAGTTTAGACACATAAATTTTGAAGGTCTAGCTACCATATTATTACCCACAAGGGTAAAGGAACAGTACCACTGCTGGATAATTGGAAAGTCCCTGTGTGTCAACCTCTCTGCTTCGTGGCAAGGTAGACTAGCAAACATGCCCAACCTTTACTCACATTCGAGAAAACACTCCCAACAAGATTGCTTGCTCCAAAATTGAAGAGGCACCGTCCTCCGAATCTCGAGAGCCAGACTCCCAACATGACTACTTTCTCAAAATCGAAGAGAAGGTAAAGGAACAGTACCATTGCTGGATAATTGGAAAGTCCCTGTGTGTCAACCTTTGTGCTTTGTGGCAAGGTAGACTAGCAAACATGCCCAACCTTTACTCACATTCGAGACAACACTCCCAACAAGATTGCTTGCTCCAAAATCGAAGAGGCACCGCCATCCGAATCTCGAGAGCCAGACTCCCAACATGATTACTTCCTCAAAAATCGAAGAGACACTGCTCTCCGAATCTCGAGAGCCAGACCCCCAGCATGATTGCTTTCTCAAAAATCGAAGAGGCATCGTTCTCCGAATCTCGAGAGCCAGATACCACAGACCACTTTTTCAAAGTGCTCTGACAGAGTTAAAACATGTGAAACTGACAGCTCCCACTACCGTGCTATGACCAAGCAGGGTAAAGGAATAGCATTACTACTTGTTGTTAGGGAGACTCCTATATATGTCGACCTCCATCCCCAACGGACAGGCAGACCTGCAAAAATGCTCAACCCTTCATCATATCTGAGAGGGCACTCCCAACGAAGCCTTTCGAAATATTCAGCTTTCTTTCCCCCCGATAATACCTCTGCAAACAAGCTATACTAGAGCAAGAATATCTCATATCATCAGGGTTAAAAGCAAGAGTATCCCATATCATGCTTTTTCCCTGTCTTTTCCTTTGGCCTTGTTTTTACCTGCAAGATAAGGAGAAAGAGAGCAATCAGTCAGCACTTGGAATCAAGCTTCCAGCCAGGAACTGACTGCCTGGAACCCCTTACCTGATTACTTACCTGGCATTGCTCTCGAGTACTCATCTTCAACATCTTATGTTTCCAGGGAAGATTCCGCATCTGCTTGAGGAACAGATAGGGCAAGTGCGAAGGATACAAGGAAGCATGTGGAGACAAGCGTAACAGCACACGTGCCGATACATCCATTACTCTGTCAAAAGCAAAAGTATCCCATATCAGCAGGGTGGAATGTACTCTAGATTTGATGGACTTGTTTTGACCCTCAAATTCTTCAGTCGGCCTTATACTCTGGAGGAAACCAGAAAACCCTCCAGCTCAGTTCAAGAATAAGCCTGTGGAAAGTTACTTCTTCAAAAGCAAAAGTATCTCATATCATCTCTTCTCATTTTTCTTCTCTTTATCCTTCATGCTGTTGCAAGATGGGGAGAAGGTGAACAATCAGTTGGAGCTCTGATTGCTTACCTTGTCTGTCACCTCTTTCAGCAGACCCCCTAGCTCGGCGACTTGGGGGACTCCTACTACATGGTTTGTATCGCGCTTGACCAAGCCTGAAACTACAAGTAAGCTTCAAGTGAAATTGATACATTACCTTGTGCATCTCCACCAGTTAAAGATACCACCCCTGGATGGAGGAAAAGTACTTCCAGAGAAGATGCCACATCTACCTATGAGACTATTAAGGCAAGTCAAGACGACACCACACTCCGATACTTAGAAGTTTCGTGATTACGAGATCATTCTCCCACAATATTTCCTAATGTCATTTGTACTAAATCATTCACTTGTACTCACTAAATGAGAGCTTGAACCTATGTACTTGTGTAAACCCTTCACAATTAATGAGAACTCTTCTATTCCGTGGATGTAGCCAATCTGGGTGCACCACGTACATCTTGTGTTTGCTTTCCTATCTCTATCCATTTATATACTTATCCACACTAATGACCGGAGCAATCTAGCGAAGATCACAAAAAGCGACCGTTTTCGCTACCTAGGATCTATCTTGCAAGAGAACGGAGAATTAGATGGAGATCTCAACCATAGAATACGAGCTGGATGGATGAAGTGTAAGAGCGCATCCGGCGTGTTGTGTGACCGTCGTAGGCCACTGAAGCTCAATGGAAAATTTTATAGGACGGCAATAAGGCCAGCGATGTTGTATGGCACAGAATGTTGGGCGGTGAAGCATCAACACGTACACAAAATGGGTGTAGCGGAGATGAGGATGCTTCGTGGGATGTGTGGGCACACGAGAAAGGATAAGATTGGGAATGAGGATATCCGAGGTAAAGTAGGAGTAGCCGAAATTGTAGGAAAGATGAGAGAAAATCGGCTCCGGTGATTTGGACATGTGCAAAGAAGGCCGACTGACGCTCCGGTTCAAAGATGTGACTACGGGACAGAGGTTCAGGGCCGAAGGGGTAGAGGAAGACCTAGGAAAACTTTGGAAGAGACTCTAAGAAAAGACTTAGAGTACTTGGATCTAACGGAGGACATGACACAAAACCGAGCGCAATGGCGTTCTAGGATTCATATAGCCGACCCCACTTAGTGGGAAAAGGCTTTGTTGTTGTTGTTGTTGTTGTCTGTTGGATTGCTTTGTGCAATTCAGGTCCTTTAATGCCATCATGTGTTTGATCTGCATGATTTTGGGTAGTTCTGATAATTTTATTAAATGGGTTATTTTTGGATCAATGTGAATTGCAGAGCAAAAGAAGCGGAAATTTTCTGAGATTAAAATTGAACTGGATGATGTCGAAGCTTTGGTAATATGTTGTTGTACAGCATACAATGATACAAATTTCACTTGTTTTTGCTTTTTCTGGAAAGCTTCATGGTTTATATACTTTCCTTGTTTGTTTATGTGAATGAGTGATGGGATTTCTTTTGGGGGCTTACTAGGTAGTTTCTCGTTCAAATGTTTGAAACAGAAACCGCTGACTACTTGAACTACCTCTGCTACTATGGCTATGACAAATTGATATGAAAACTAACCCAAAATTGTGAATCCGAACCAAAATAACTTACACTATTTTTGGAAGGAACAAAATAAACACTATTTTTGGAACTACAACAAAATAACCATACTATTTATGAAATTGAACCAAAATAACTCACACTATTTCTGGAACTACTGTAAAATAAACCACACTATTTATGAAACTATACCAAAATAATCCATACACTATAGTAAAATAACCCACACTATTTATGAAACTAGACCAAAATAACTCACACTATTTATGAAACTATAGCAAAATAACCCACACTATTTATGAAACTAGACCAAAATAACTCACACTATTTATGAAATTATAGTAAAATAACTCACACTATTTTTGAAACTAAACCAAAATAACCCACACTATTTATTAAACTATAGCAAAATAACCCACACTATTTTTGAAACTAAACCAAAGTAACCCACACTATTTCTGGAAGTGAACAAAATAAACATTATTTATGGAACTACAGCAAAAATAACCACACTATTTCTGATATAAAACCAAAATAAGCCACACTATTTCTGGAATTGTAGCAAAATAACTCACACTATTTCTGAAACTAAACCAAAATAACCCACATTATACATAAAATAGAACAAAATAAACACCATTTCTAAAACTATGTGGTATATTCTCCATATAAATGTGACAAATGTGTGATTTTCTATTACAAGTGTGCATTTGTCATGTCTCACTAGTTCATAAAAAAACATAGAGCGAGCGTGCCACACCAATAAACAACAAGCTTTGCTACCATTCGCTGTCAAAGCACCTAACCTTCTCTCTCTAGGTGAGTCTGGGTTCCCATTCTCTCATCACCCTCTCTTCCTCCGAATCTGCAGAATAATGCCACTTCTCCTTTTCTTTTATTGGAATTTGTTACACAAATTTGCAAAGAACTCGATTATCACCTTTCCCCTCATTTTTATTTTCGAAAAATGTTACACATCGTCGCCATAAAAAAAATGATTGCAATTCAATCTATCATCAATATCATACATGCTTGATCTACTTTAGAAATGGATGCATGGTTTAAATTCCATACTAATTGAAGGAATTCTTGCGATATTAAGTCTTTTTACATACAAAAATAGCAATATTCTATGAATTAGAAAAACATAAAAAATAGTAATATTTTATAAATTAAAAAAAAACAAAAATCTTCTAAATCTCACTTAAAAAATCAAATTTTCTACATCCCCATAGTGAAACAAGGACGGTTGGTTTTGTTTATTAGTTTGGCACGTGTGGTAGTTGGAATAATGAAAGGGGGATGGTGGACAACAGAGGAAAATGGAATTGGGGATGGTGGACGACAGTTCAGCACCTTCATATTTAATAAGGTAACAGGCTTTCTCCATCATAAAAAAGGTAACGGGTTTTCCATTTGGGGCAAGTTGAAAATTTTTTGTTTTATTGTGTTGGGCTTTTAGTTCAGCTCGTGAGCTTTTATGTTTGCAGGGCTTGTTATATGAATAGTTTGCTTATGATTAAATTTTCAGTCCTTTTGGTTAAATAATAGTTTAGGGTGGTTTTTGGTTAAATTAAAGTTAGTCCAAGCCATTTTCATTAAAGCTCCCGAAAATTAATTGGTAATATGAGATTTGCCAAATCTCTTATAAGCACATGTAAGGTCTTCTTTTTCCTGATGTATGATAGATACTCTCAACACGCCCCCTCACGTGTGGTGAATTTTTAAGCCTAACATGTGGACAACACCAATCGGGTGAAGTCAAGCAAGTATAGTTGGTGAGCTTCACACGCATGACAACCTGCTCAGATACCACTAAGAAGGGATTCCACCATAAAACTGATTGCCAACTTACTTATGATCAATGGCAAGGTTTCTCCTTCTACGATGTGGGACTCTTTAACTTTCACATCCTCACACGCCTCCCTCACATGGCGAATTCTCAAACCAAATACATGGACAATACAAATTGGGTGACGTGGAGCACGTGTGCCATTAATTTTCACACTTGGGTCAACCTACTCTGAAACCATGAAGAAATTTGAGGTTAATTGGCAATGAAGAGTAGTCCAGCCTTTTATAAGCACATGCAAGATCGATCTCTTTCTTGATGTGGGATTTGTACTCTTAACAAGAAGTTAACAAAAATATATGTGGGCATCTAAAGGGTTCATTCATGATTAATATTAAGGTAGTATCTTCAATTAAGAGTTGTAAACTTGAGATATAAAAATCATATTTACATGTCATTTTACACTCTCTATCTTTGGAAGTGAAAATGTGTGTTCTATTTTAAGAGAAATTTTTCAGTTTGCTAGGAATATGACTTGGTATACGAAGTGTGATAATACAATTGATTGAATTTTTTTTCTTCAAATTTGCAACCAATTGTTTATTACATTTTGTGTATCGGGCAGTGTTCTAGACACACTAGAAAATTTCTCCCACTCTAATGAGAGAGTTGTAATTATTGAAATCATAATTAGTATTCTGAATTGTGATTTTTTAACTTTAATCCTTCAAGAACATTGAAATTTAAAATAAACCTGGTGTTAGATTACGTATTGATTATAGTCCCTTGATGTGTCCTTAATTCAAAATAATTAATGTGCATTTTATTTAATGTCTCCCATTAAATATTTAAATTTATTAATATACAAATTTTAAAAAAAAAAGATTTTTTTTTAATTTATTAGTTTTATTTAACATTCTTCAAACTTGAAAGACTCAATTAATGTACCTAAATGTTAGTAATGAAATGTATGTACTGAAAAGTATTATATTGAACTAATGTATTTAAATGTTAGTACCAAAGTGTATGTACTAAAATGAATGCACCTATTATATTAAATTAATGTACCTAAATGTGTGTACTGAAATATATGCACCGAAATGTTAGTACTGAAATGAATTATATTGAATTAATATACCTATTTTACCAAAAAAAAATTAATATACCTAAATATTTGTATCAAAATGTATGTACCGAAATGTGTGTACCTAAATGTATACACTAAAATGTATTATAATGAATTTAATGTACCTAAATGAAGAAAACAAAGTACATAGAAATATATTGTATAAAAAAAATTAGTTTATCTAAATGTTTACAACAAAATATATTAAGATAAATGAAATGAAAATTATAACTATAATGAAATATAATTAATACATTAAAATTAGGAAGAAAAAGAGAAATAATTAAAAAATCAAAATGTAATTAATAAATGAGGTTATTAATGTATCAAGGACTAATGTCGCTTGCCATTGGGGGCAAAAGCATGATGATCGTAGCGACCGACTATTTCACAAAATGGGTTGAAGCCGAACCCATGACTACAACTACCCAGACAGACATAGAGCGCTTCATATGGAAGAACATCATATACCGCTTCAGCATCTCTCACTTCATCGTTATAGATAATGGTCTGCAGTTTGTGGGCTTGGCGAAGTTCTTTGAAAAATATGGCATCAAGCAGCACATGTCCATGCCCCGATATCCGTAGGGCAATGGGCAGGCCAAGGCATCTAATGCGAAAATTATCTTAACACACAAATTTAACACTCTTTTGACAATTGTAGTACAAGTATAAGTAGGGATCGTTCTGGACCAGGGATTAGGAGGGCTTGCTAATAACCTCTAAACTGATTCAAAAACATAAAACTAAACTTAAAAATACTTAACAAGACTCACAAGGCTCAAAGCAAACTTAAAATACTCAAAACAGCTTAAAACAACTAAACAAACTTAAACTAGACACTAGGAATGACTTTGGACAAAAATTGACTTTTACTTGAATCAAAACATTTAAAAACACAAATTAGAACAGATTCTAACTAATTAGACACACTAAAGTAAAGGGGGATTGAGTTTTCGACGAAGTTGAAACAAACAAACAAGTATGAAAAACTAGACAGATTGTAAAACAAATTTGAGAAATAAGATGATGGATGGGATATCTAGAGGCTTTTTCTCCACACATGATATGTATGCAAACAACTTGATTTCCAGTTACTACTTCATTGAATTATGAATGACAATGCCCCAAATTAACCGTGACATCACTAGTTAACTCTTAGATTTTCCTTGTTTTATTGGATTGGATGACATCATTCGACAACCCAAAACATTCTTCAAAAGTTCCCTACATGACATCATAATAGAGATATTATCAAAGATCATTACGTTTAATGAAAATCATAAGCATTGACAAAGCACTTGCAACTATGACATCATGTCACTTATGCTAGGAATTGAACTTAACGCGATCATTTATAAGCGACCTTCACTACATGTAAATATAAGTTTGTAACGATTATGTGAAACTTCCTTATATTCTAGCAACGGATTTATGTATGCCAATTAAGTGTTGACCCTTAATTAACAAATACAAATAAGTTATCAATCAAATAGTTAAGCCAATTGCATTCACAATTCAAGAGTTCATAACTGGAATTTATCAAATTATATTGCACACATAATCATGGCTTTGAAATCACCCCTAGCCAAGAGGGGTTTAGCCACTCATATTTATAACAAACAAAAGAATATGAATTTAAACATTAGAAACAAAAGAAAGAAAACACCTAAACGCTCAAACGATCCAAGTTGGACAGCAAGCACGTCCAAGCACTTTCCTTCCCTTCCTTTACTACGGCACAAGATGTTGGTAAGTGTTTGAAGGTTTGTTTGTATGAAGAAATGAATGTGAAGATGAATGGATATGTTTGGATTGATCTTTTTCCCCTATGGTAAAGGGTGGATGGATGTATTTATAGGCTAAGGAGAGGATGTAGTGGATGGTGGTAATGAGTGGATGTGTGGTAGGTGAATGTGTTGGGTGGTTGAAATGAGTGGATGTAGTGATAGGTGAATGTGTTGGGTGGTTGTAATGAGTGGATGTGTTGGGTGAAATGAGTTGATGTAGTGGTAGGTGAATGGATGTGTTGGGTGAAATGAGTGGATGTAGTGGTAAATGAATGTGTTGGGTGGTTGTAATGAGTGGATGTGTTGGGTGAAATGGGTGAATGTAGTGGTAGGTGAATGTGTTTGGTGAAATGAGTGTGCTAAAATGGTTATTTATAGGGAGATGATGATGCACAAACTTCAAATTTCATCCATTCCTTTTGCTCCAAGCATATGATATCCATTCCACGCCCAAAAATGCTCCAAAATGCACTTCTTTGCCACATTAACCCTTTGGACCTACAAACACACGAAAATAGCTTAAAATACTAAAATAACTACGAACTAACAACATAAATGCCAAGAAACAAGCTAACTAAGTTGCATAAATATGCTTCTATCAAATTTCCCCGCACTTAGCTTTTGCTAGTCCTCGAGCAAAACAAAACAAAACACAACCTAGACCTTCCAATAATTGCCTCAGGGATTTTTAATGAAACATGACATGTTAAAAATTATCATTCCCACAAATTTTGGTCATCTTCACACTTGAGCACATACTTAATCACAGTCACCACTTACTAGTTTACAATTAACCAATTAAAACGATGTTTTGAATGTAGTAACATGCCTTAGAGAATTTGCTCAATTCCTTACAAGATACTCTCTATTTTCACACATTTTCTTACTACACACCCTACACTAGTTATATGTGAGAAGATTGATGTATACACGAAAGACTAGGACTCACATATGTTATAACAAAGAAAGCAATTTTCTGGAGTTATTAAGCATGTTTAGATATGATCTCATGAATGGAATGCTACTACTTAGATGCAAGAACTAGTGACACCATATGCTCATACCAATTTCTAACTCCACAAATTGAAACACACAACACTCAAGATTGAAGTCAAGGGTTGTAACAGGGCTTGGGGGTAATGGCTAACAAAGAAAGGATAGGGATAACAAACGTTCTTAAAGTGATAACAAGCAAAGCAATGAAATAGACACTTGGAAATCACTTTAGAATGCAGAATCAACTTTTAAATACAACGAGAAGATTCATGCAACACTTAGGGTTGAATTCAATGTTTTGAACCCTTTCTTTAACAAACAACACTTTAAAGCTCTTTTTCATACTTTTTTTTTTCAATTTTTTTTTCTACCCGTGCCTTATTAAGGACTTTGGCACACACAAGAATCAATTCCCCCACACTTGCTTTCTGCAATACATTGACAAAAAAAGGAGTTCATTTTAAGTCATGCTTTACTATGCTTCAAGAACAAGGGTATGGATGGTCCTAACACTAGGCTAGGTAAGGATAGTGTGGGTTAACAAAGAACATAGGCTTAACAAGGCTCAACGGGGTTAAACTTAAACACATAATGAAATAGGGGCACGGCAATTTGGCTTTGGTGGTCACTACACAACTTTATCTTGAATATGTGTTATGCAAATCAATAGCATGCTTTGAATGAAATAGGCATGAGTTCTAGCATTTGGAACTAAATGATGAAACGCCTTCTAAGTAGCAACCAAGCAAAGAATAATGAGATCATGCAACGACTTTAAAAAACAATGATGCACAGATTATTAACTCTCAAAATAAACGTTTAGGCTCAAGTCTTACACGGTTGTAGTGTTCATTTGAGTTCCTTCTTTCAAGCATGTTACAAAAACTGATTTTTCCTTTATGATTGCATGTGAATTCATAAATTATAACCACAACCAAGCATACACCAAAGAGTAAATCAAATTTTCATCCATGTTTATAACTCTCTTTAACAGTCATGTAATTAAAAACCAAATCCTCATCATTGTGTTGGAAGGTACCCTAAGACACAAACAAACACACAAAAACAACTCTTTTTGGGTTTTTCAAAACAATTTTTCAAAATTTTATGAGATTTTTGGATTTTTATGTCAAAACACACGAACACTCCAAAACAGCATAAAAACACTTAAAAACAGCAAGGAACAACACTAGAAGTAATGGGTGATAAACTCCCACGAATTTCATGCAAAACAACTTGGTTATCCCCCACACTTAAATCGAACATTGTCCTCAATGTTTCAAGCATAAACTCACATAAACACAAGCATACAATCAAACAAACAACGAATAAACATGACAAGTATGGCAAAGTAAAAACCAGACAGATTAGAGTTTAAGAACGCAAATATGGTTTTGGAGATAGATGATCTTGTTATTTTTCCACAGCTTTGATCTTGAACTGGTTCGGAATTCTGAGCGAGAGTTTCTTGGTTTCAAATCAGACTCCTTCAGCTGGGTTGATTTGATTGTGCAGTCTGCATTCTTCTCTACTTGTTTCTTTTGCACGATAGGCAGGCACAAGGTAGAGGTGTTGGTCTGTTTCTTTCTTCAATCTTTCCAAGTGCCCACCTCTTGCTTTCTTTCTCCTTGTCCCTAGCTGAGGATGAATTGGCAAATTGTCTCCACATGCTTCGAGGTATCATTTTCACTTCCCTTATATGTTCTCCAGGCAGATGTGGTAGACGAAGATGAAGCATAAAATGATGAAGATGAGTACTCGAGAGTAAGCCTAGGTAAGCAGTCAGGAAGGGGCTCCAGGCAGTCGGTTCCAGATCGGAAGATTGATACCAAGTGCTGGCTGATTGCTCTCTTTCTCCTTGTCCCAAAACAACTACAAAGAGAAGGACAGGGAGAAAGCATGGTATGAGATACTTTTGCTTTCAACCTTCATGATATGAAATACTTTTGCTTTGGATGAGTTGTTTGTAGAGGTACCCCAAGGAATAAGGAACACTGAGTGACTCGAAAGGGTTTGTTAGAAAGGCATTCTCGGAGAAGAAGAAGGGTTATGTATGTCTGCCTTACAATGGAGGGTGAATGGTGACATTTATAGGAATTAAGAACCGGTACTATTCTTTCACTATTGTCGGCAACCGTTGGATGATTTAATAGTAAACTTCACGTGTTTTCTACTTCACAAGAGATCTTCGACAGATTGCCCGTAATTTCTGAAAGGCTGAGTGTGCATGTGATAGGCACTGACACGTCTGGAAAAACAAGTGCCTCTTCGATACCTGGAATCGGTGCTTCGACAAACTGCCTGTGATTTCCGCAAAGCTGACTCTGCATGTGACAGATGCTGACACGTCTGGAAAACCGCTTCGACAAACTGCCTGTGATTTCCGCAAAGCTGACTCTGCATGTGACAGATGCTCACACGTCTGGAAAAGCAGATGCTTCTCCGATTTCTGAGTTTGCCTCTTCGATCTCTAAAATCCCGTCGAGTGCAGAGGTTGCATGTGACAAGTGCGGACAAATATGGAAAAGAAGATTGGTCGTGGTTTCTGAGCAAGCCCAGCTTTTGAGAAAGCTATCGCCTTTTTTATTTTTGAGTTGGCCTCTTCGATTTCTGAGCTCGCCTCTCCAATCTCTGAAATCCCATCGAGCGCTAATTTTTATAGAGGTACGCAGGACGTTCAAAGTACACTTGAATTTCTGCCTGTAGAAACTCCATTCTTGCACTTCTACGATCTTGACTTGTCCGACCTTTTCTTTCTTTAACACCTCTGAAAATTTCTAGCCCCTCCGACCGTCGTTTTGACTTGAACCTTGGTGAAGAGGTAGTCCCACCTTCTCCAGACAACATATGGCGCCCATCCTTCATATCCCCTACTGGTCCTCTTACCGTTGGGGATTCGGTGATGAAGAATGACATGACAGCTGCGGTGGTGGCCAGGAACCTTGTCACTCCCAAAGATAATAGACTACTTGCCAAACGGTCTGATGAGTTGGCTGTTAAGGATTCTCTGGCTCTCAATGTGCAGTGCGCAGGTTCCGTGTCTAATATGGCCCAACGCCTATTTGCCCGAACTCGTCAAGTTGAATCATTGGCGGCTGAAGTGATGAGTCTCAAGCAGGAGATTAGAGGGCTTAAGCATGAGAATAAAAAGTTGCACAGGCTCGCACATAACTATGCTACAAACATGAAGAGGAAGATTGACCAGATACAGGAATCTGATGGTCAGATTTTACTTGATCATCAGAAGTTTGTGGGTTTGTTCCAACAGTATTTGCCTTTGTCTTCTGGGGCTGTACCGCGTAATGAAGCTCCAAATGATCAACCTCCGATGCCTCCTCCTTCTGGGGCTCTGTTGACTGCTGAGGCTCCGTCGACTACTGAGATTTCTTATAAGCAGCCTTTGTGAAGGCTCCTTCTTGTATTTATCAGCTTAATGTTCCCTTTATTTTATAAATGTAAAAATACCTTGCATAACTGTCAGTGTTTCAAAAAATAAACCCACACCAAAAACAATTAAACAAGCAAAAAATAAAAATGACAATCATGGCAAAATAAAACTACAGAAAATGGAAGGTTTATAGAAATGCAAAACTGATTGTGGAGCAATTCAAAAACCTTCCTTATGTGAATACATGGGTTCCCTCTCAAGAAGCACTTGATTTAATGTCTTTCAGCCGGACGAAACTTCCTTCTAAACTTGGATAGGGCCCATAGCATGGAACTGATCCTTGAATGGAAAGTGATACTTGACATGATCCGGCAATTGTTTAAATTCTAGTGTAGATGCCTGAATCATCAAAATTAGCAAGTTAGTATATAATAAAATCAAAGTTGGAGAAGATGGCTTACTTGCTTGCTCTAACACAAACTCAATTACGAACACCACATCTTTGAAGGTTGTAGGGATATGGGACTTGGACAAATTTGGTGTTTTGAGAGTTATGACTTGTCCCGTGTCATAAAATCCAACTTCTTTGGGAATTTTCGTCTCAAGTGTATCTTCTTTGATGAATTCTAGACATTCCCCATCCACTTCTTGCTCTTGATTACTTGGAAAGGTTTCGAAGATACCTTTCTCACCTTCTTCTACCTTGGATTGCATGATCCTGCAAGGAATAAGGACATTTGGTGAAACGGGATCAGGACAAATTGAATTTAGGCTTACCTTGGTTGTAGTGGACGACATAGATGGCATATGGGGTTGCGGCAAGGGTGGTTCTTCCCTTGCCGTGGCCTTGTTATTCTCCGCTTCTTCGAGCAGCAGCTGTTCCTCCATGTTTTGGCTTGGTTTGGATGTCTAGGGTTCACCTCCAACCTCCATAGCACTTCCCAAAGTGATAGCATCATGGATTTCAAAATCTTCCTTCAAATTTTCAATAGTTGAGTTGGAGAGTTCACTTTGCTCTTGAATTTGTGCCGTGAACTCCATAATCTCTCCAAGTTAATTTTTCAATTCACTCATCTCCTTAGCTTGATTGAGCATTGTTTCATTTTGATTTTGCTGCCCCTACACCAAAGAGGTTAGTAATTGAAAATTTTGATCACTATCCGTGGACATACTTGAATTTGATTGGAATTGTTGTAGGGGAAGCTGTGGTGGCTGCATAGGTGTTAAATAAAACTCCTCAGATTGCTGCCAATATCCATCTTGTTGAGCCTCCTTGGTTCGATTTTGTGAGCCTTGCACCAAATAATTTATTTCATCAAAAATTCGATCATAATCTATTGACGAACCTGAGTTTGATTGAGCATATTGTATATGAGGTTGTGATGGCTGCATAGGTCTTGAATGGAACTCCTTTTCTTGTTGCCAATATCCATCTTGTTGGAATTGTTGAGGTTCTATGTAATCTGAATAATCTCTCCAATCCGAATTGTAAGCGTTGGAAAACATGTTGTTCCATGATTGGCTATGGCCTTGATAACCCCAAGCATCTTCATTCGCAGCGAATTGAGAATATTGCTCAGTTGGATATCCTTGCCCATAGGACACACCACATATAGGGACACTTTGCATTGTGGTCCTTTTGGCATATTGTGCCAATTGAGAAGTAAGTTCTGCCAATTGAGCTTGAATGGTAGCAAAATCCATGTCTTACTTCTCTAGTACCTGAAATCAAGGAAACAAAACTAAATCAAATATCAAAAGTAAAACAAACAAAAAATACAAATAGAAACAAAGTCAGTAACTAAAAACAAAAGACACGAAAATAAACAAAAAGAAATAACAAGGGATTAGCAAAGTTGCCAATCCCCGGCAACGGCGCCAAAAACTTGATGCGAAAATTATCTTAACACACAAATTTAACCCTCTTTTGACAATTGTAGTACAAATATAAGTAGGGTCGTTCTAGACCAGGGATTAGGAGGGCTTGCTAATAACCTCTAAACTGATTCAAAAACATAAAACTAAACTTAAAAATACTTAACAAGACTCACAAGGCTCAAAGCAAACTTAAAATACTCAAAACAGCTTAAAACAACTAAACAAACTTAAACTAGACACTAGGAATGACTTTGGACGAAAATTGACTTTTACTTGAATCAAAACATTTAAAAACACAAATTAGAACAGATTCTAACTAATTAGACACACTAAAGTAAAGGGGGATTGAGTTTTCGACGAAGTTGAAACAAACAAATAAGTATGAAAAACTAGACAGATTGTAAAACAAATTTGAGAAATAAGATGATGGATGGGATAGCTAGAGGTTTTTTCTCCACACATGATATGTTTGCAAACAACTTGATTTCCAGTTACTACTTCATTGAATTATGAATGACAATGCCCCAAATTAACCGTGACATCACTAGTTAACTCTCAGATTTTCCTTGTTTTATTGAATTAGATGACATCATTCGACAACCCAAAACATTCTTCAAAAGTTCCTTACTTGACATCATAATAGAGATACTATCAAAGATCATTACGTTTAATGAAAATCATAAGTATTGACAAAGCACTTGCAACTATGACATCATGTCACTTATGCTAGGAATTGAACTTAACGCGATCGTTTATAAGCGACCTTCACTACATGTAAATATAAGTTTGTAACGATTATGTGAAACTTCCTTATATTCTAGCAACGGATTTATGCATGCCAATTAAGTGTCGACCTTAATTAACAAATACAAATAAGTTATCAATCAAATAGTTAAGCCAATTGCATTCACAATTCAATAGTTCATAACTGGAATTTATCAAATTATATTGCACACATAATCATGGCTTTGAAATCACCCTTAGCCAAGAGGGGTTTAGCCACTCATATTTACAACAAACGAAAGAAAATGAATTTAAACATTAGAAACAAAAGAAAGAAAACACCTAAACGCTCCAACGATCCAAGTTGGACAGCAAGCACGTCCAAGCACTTTCCTTCCCTTCCTTTGCTACGGCACAAGGTGTTGGTAAGTGTTTGAAGGTTTGTTTGTATGGAGGAATGGATGTGAAGATGAATGGATGTGTTTGGATTGATCTTTTTCCCCTATGGTGAAGGGTGGATGGATGTATTTATAGGCTAAGGAGAGGATGTAGTGGGTGGTGGTAATGAGTGGATTTGTGGTAGGAATGTGTTGGGTGGTTGAAATGAATGGATGTAATGATAGGTGAATGTGTTGGGTGGTTGTAATGAGTGGATGTGTTGGGTGAAATGAGTGGATGTAGTGGTAGGTGAATGGATGTGTTGGGTGAAATGAGTGGATGTAGTGGTAGGTGAATGTGTTGGGTGGTTGTAATGAGTGGATGTGTTGGGTGAAATTGGTGAATGTAGTGGTAGGTGAATGTGTTGGGCGAAATGAGTGTGCTAAAATGGTTATTTATAGGGAGTGGATGATGTACAAACTTCAAATTTCGTCCATTCCTTTTGCTCCAAGCATATGCTATCCATTCCATGCCCAAAAATGCTCCAAAATGCATTTCTTTGCCACATTAACCCTTTGGACCTACAAACACACGAAAATAGCTTAAAATACTAAAATAACTACTAACTAACAACATAAATGCCAAGAAACAAGCTACCTAAGTCGCATAAATATGCTCCTATCAGCATCCAACAAGACCATTCTTGACTGCCTCAAGAAGTCCCTTTCAGACAAGACGAACAATTGGCCAAATGAGATCCCTGGTGTTTTATGGGCCATATTGCACCACCAAGAGATGAGCAACCGATGAAACTTCATTCTCTCTGGCGTATGCCTTTGAGGCGATCATCTCTCCCAACGTCATGGTGCCAAGCATTAGCATTGCACTACCGAATTTCGAACAGAACAAGAATAAGATGACCACAAACCCAGACTTGACAAAGGAAGAGCGCGAGAAGGTTATCACCCGCATTACAGTTTCTATCAATAGAAGTTCCTCTCCAACTAAAACAAGAGGGCGAAGATCCGACAATTCCAAGCATGAGACTTAGTCCTCAGAAAAGCCTTCATAACCACCCACTAGGAAGGCTCCAAAAAGATGGCTCCCATTTAGGAAAATTTGTACAAAATCAGTTGAGTAGGCAAAAATCACCATTATGAGCGACAAAGAGATCGAAAAGCAATGAAATTCCTACAACCTGAGAAAGTACTACGTGCGACCTCCCACCATTCTTTGGACCTTATTTAAGAAAAATAAAGTTTGAAGACTTAAGCAACTCGATGAACAAGACCTTGCATGTTGAGGACTATGAGTTATACTATTACTGCCTACAAGCAAAGTTAATACATTTTCTCTATTTTCAATGAAGATTGAAGGAATTGTTCACAACCCTGGGCCGAATGCATAAACAAACTGACTATCCCTATGACAGCAGAAGACGCCCCTACCCTTGCAGACATGGCGTGTGCTCTCCCATCAAGGGATGGTAAACTGATTCGGAACATCCAGACGTGGATGTGTTTCATGATTGCTCAGTTCCCCCTGAATGCATCAACTACCTACGTCGGACTGCTATAGAATTGGCCACAATAGTCTTTTACCTAAAAAAACTTAGCTGACTAAAGTCTTTTACCTAAAAGAATTGGTCACAATAGTCTTTTTCCTAAAAAGACTTAGCCCGGGTCTTTAACCGAAAAAGATGCTAAGTGCAGGATTCTTGCCCATGAAGGAATTCGCGTGACTAGACTGTTCGTCTTCGATACGCAAGTTTTCATGAACATAACATGGTTCTAAAGTGTTGTAATACTAGTTAAGCGACCTATGGAGTCAAGTTACAACTGCTGCCCTAGAGATCCATATCAAGCTGCATGCAGCTTAGAAGATTAATGAACCAGCAACTCAAAAGGATATGGTCTCTAAGCCGTGATGTCGCCTACACCTTAAGCCTGAAACACATTCGAGAGCCAGGGACGACGCCTAAGTAGTCATGCAGGCCGTCTACTTCTGTAAGTAAGATGCCCGGTCGATGACCCAACGACTGGTTGCCCAAGGCAATCTGTAAGCTGAGACTTACACCTACTATGACTACACGGACCCGTCTGCTTATTTTAAAACATTCCGACCGACGATCTACGATTTAAGTTTTGCAAGAGTTAAAGCCAAAATGTACAACTATAACAGCTACGCGAACTCATCTACTCTATACGAGAATCACTTGTCCAGCCGCCGACTCTATAAGTTAAAAATTTTGCAACATGCCTCTAGAAGGCCAAGGCTTATGTAGCCACTAAAGCCGAAATGTACAACTATAGCAGCCACGCATACTCTTCTGTTTTCTACGAGAAGCACATGTCTGGCCGCCGACTGTATAAGTTAAAAATTTCTTAACATGCCCCGGGATGGCCAAGAAGCTGGTAAAGCCGAGATTCACGACTATAGAAGCTACGCAGACTCGCCTACCTCCTTCGAAGGCTACGAGTTCTGCCGCTGGCTCTATAAGTTGAAAATCTTGCATTTTCCTTTCATGTAGGTAAAGCTCATTGAGCATCAAAGCTGAGACTAAAACCTAAGTGATGATGTGAAATCGACTGCTTCATTGAGACAGCTCACCTAGCTACCCGTCCTACTGTAAAGTTTTGCAAAAGACATGGCGAAATAGAAGAATGAAACAAAGCAAGGAAAGTTGTTTATTAAATTTCTAGCAAATTGATAAACCGACTTGAAGGCCAACAAAGTTCAAATAAAGCAGAACGAAAAGGAAAAGAAGAAAATTCCTAAGTCTAAGCAAAAAGACTACTCATCGGTAGCTTACCAACCACTGGTCCCTCAACTGCCACGCCTTCAGCAGCCACACCACTGTTAGCAGCCAAAGTTTCCATCAGCTCATCCTCAGCCGTCCATGCCTGGACTGCTTGACCCTCAGCTGCTCTACCAAAGGCAGCCTCAAACGAGAAGTCAAGCAAATCAATTGGAGAAATGAAGAAAATCTTGAAGTCATTCTCAGAAAACTCATAATCTTACGACCTACCCTGAAGATGTTCTACATAGCCAAGCTTGTAATACTCAGCCTGACAAGAAATAAGCGCAGCTTCGTGACCGACCTTTTCATTCTTCAGCTGCACATTCTCCTCAACAAGCCTAGTGTGAGCATCCTGTAACTTACCCAGTTCTTTTTTCATGTTCTCGTTAGCATACAGCGTACCTTGCAGATCCACTTCCTTGGACTAAAGTTTACTCGCAACATCCTTAAGATGAGACACTTCAGCATGCATGAAGACATGCTCCTCGTCCTTGGTGAAACAAGTAAATCATAGCTCTGAATTGACATGCTCAAGGTCTTTAACCACCAGTGCAACAATATTGACTTCCTTCTCTGTAGCTTCCAAATCGCCTGAGTCGCACTAAGCTTAGCCTTTAAATGGGCAACCTCCTAATGAGCTATTTTCAGCTGTATAGAAGTAGGGGCAGAGATAGAGACATCAGACCCCTTCAAAATAGCGAGTTTAAATTCGAGCTTCTCAATCTTTTCAGTAACCGAGCAAAGCTGAGCCACCAATGCCACATTGGCTTGCTTAGCATATTCGACAACATCCTGATCAATGCGCATAAACTCAACTACCAGGATCAAAGTCTTATGCATTGTAGGAATCAGGGATGACCTCTTATAGTAAGTATGACACTTAGTAAAAAAGTCTGAATGGACGATAACTTTCCCAACATTATCAACAAACTTGACACATGCATTGACGTCCTCAAGTAAGTCATCCTTCAGCAAGGCACAAATCTCAGGAAACTCCCTAACTTCAGACTTAGTGGATCTCTCACAACTCCCCGTGCGAGCAAACTTCCCTTTCTCAGCAAACGAATCAGTGGCAACAGAATAAGGAACAGGCCTAGGCGCCACCTTAGCAGCAAAATCCATATTCTCGCTCTTCATAGCAATGAGCCTCTTAGAAGCCAAACTGGACTTAGCTCCTGACGCGCGTTTCGACACAAACTCAGACACCGGGGGCACCACCGAACCTTTCTGCTGGTCAACCTCTCAGTAATGGTCGTGGCTACCTTCCGAGTAGTAGGTTTCACAGGCTTAGCAGAAAATGAGCCCCTAGCAGTAGAAGAAGTCTTTGGCTTCTTCTCGGTCGAAGGCTCACAAGCAAGTGAGGAAGATATCTTCTTTCCGCCTTCATTGGCAACAAGCTCTACAACAATGATAGGACTAGCCAGCACCCCATCTTTTATCCGCTTTATCTCTTCTTTCTGAGGCAGCACGTGTTTCTGCGTATGAAGAGGATTGAGCAGCTAGCGCCACTCACGGTACTTAGCAAGAATGCCCAAGGCAATGTGCACTTTCTTCATATCCGCCGAAGTTCTTGGAGTTGAGCCAAATTTCGAATCTACATAAAATAATAAGGACGATCAATAAACTGAAGTCATGGAGCAGCTTAACAAAAATCCAAGCAAGCCAGGAATGAAGCAGTTCACTTACCACTGATAAAGACAGTCAGGAGATGAGTCAGACTCTCACTTTCCACTTACCTCCGAGATATCTCTTGCCTACTCATGATCACCTTTGCAGAAAACATGATGCATCCTATGACGAGACCTCAACTGCCCTACGCCTTCCTTGTGGCTAATTTCAAAGAAGTACCAGAACTCATTTATGGTCAAGCCAAGATTAAAAAAACCTGCTCAAGTTCGAGAACCCCACCATCGCAAGAACTACATTCAAAGAGCATTGAGCAGGTGCGCATTTCATGGAGCAGATCACCTCCTAGAAAAGACACGGCATGGGAAAAGTAAATCCCAACACGAAGTAATACAGATGGAATTTGATAGCCTTCTTCCTAGCAATGGCACCCTCGCCGCATGGTTCATGGTTGCTATCATCCTTCACTAGCTTAACACGAACCCCTGACAGAATCGCATGCCTGTACATCTTAAGAAAATCCCGAAACAGCTCATCAGAGTTGATCTTGACATGTGCAGCCTTGAAGTAGCCCACCTTGACGGTATAAAGGTGGATGATATTCGTCACTTTTGCGATCGGAGGAAGACATCTCAAAATGTCTGCAAAAAGTACCAAGAAAAATATTTACAAGGCAGCTCATAAGAAGAGAAACAAAAATAATAAGATAAAATAAAAAAGACCGCAGAATCCAGCGCCCTAGTGAAAGGTTCCATGATCTATCTCAACCTTACTCTCTATTTTCTCCAGCACGGGCCTAAATCACAGAAACCCAGCGGCAAGCCAGGCCCCACTACCTAGACCCGACTCTACCTCTCTCTCGCGCCCAGCACGGCTAATAGGGCCCAAGGCCTTTTGGCCCAATTTGTCTGCAGGAGAGACCCGACCCATACCGGTCTTTCTCTCCATTTCATCCACCATAGCTGGCCTAAGCCTACTCCTCCATGCTTGGCTTGTGCTAAGCTCAAACCTAGATAGGCTAGAGCCTTACAACTTGTCCAGCCCTGCGCCCTAGCGCACCTGTCACCTCGACCCGAGTCAAGTTGAACACCTAACCCACTCCAGCTGAGCTCTACCACCGCACCCCCATAGCACAACAACTCCGTGGCATCCTTGCCATGTCAATCACGCTTCTTCGGCCCTTGCCGAGTCAAATTTTCAAGTCCCAAGACTCTAAAAAAATCAAGAAAAAGAAAATTGAAATTTTTTGTTTACCTTGGTGCGGCACAGAGAAGAAGAACAACAATGAGAGACAACTCTTTGCAATGGCAAAAGAATAATAAAACTAGGGGAGGGGGAAAATTTTTCCTCTGGCTTCTCTCTTCCTTGTTGGAATGATGATTATTCTCCAAATTTATTTAATCCCCAGCTTAAGGCAGAATTAAATAAGTAACAGGGGCAATTGCTTTCCTTTTCCTAGAAGAAGTCTATCTCCAAATCAAGGAAGAAGATCAGGTTTAAATTGGGAAACAATTCTACAAGCCCATGCAGCTTGAGATTTCTACACCTACTGCCTTTTTTCTATGTGCTACCCAGTAGGTGTGGGGCCATTTGTGGAGTCTAAAATAATCCCAAAAATTCTAGAAGCGACACGTGGACTTTTGCTCAAGAAAGACAAGATTGCCCTCAATAAATGGGCAGACTCCTCAAATACTTCCATGCGTAGCTCACACTCCTAAAGGTCTTAGCAATTAAATATGATTGCCCACAACTCACTTGCCCTTAGCAAGGAAAAGTCAAAGCATTAAAGATAATGATTAATTACCCAAATCCTATCTTTAATACATTCCCCAGTTAAAGATTGATTTCATTCAAGCAAGTAATCCCAATTTAAATCAATTAGGGATAATTACTCCATTATCTCAAGATATTATTTCCTATTTAATATCTTGCGAATATTTCCCCATAAACCTTGGCCAATAGGATGCCACCATGTGTAGGGTAAAACCCTAACACTATGGCCGGCCCTCTCCTCCTATATTACCTCATATTCTACCAAATTTCGGAAGCGTTTGCTACCCATAAAGGCCCTAAACACTTTACTTTTCTTAGAGAAACTAACTTAAGCAGTGGAGATCCATTGGCCTAACCCCCCTTCCACCACCTCCTGGGAGTGTGAGGCTTAGGTCCTTGATCAAAGGTGTTAATTGTTTTGCAGGTGCATTTTTGTCAGAGTTAGAGACGGCGGAAATTTGCATCGACAGAGACAACCGTTACTTACAAGAAACTGGCCATGGGTTGGCAAAGGTTTTCTACATACCGTGTTGCCAACTCACATGCAATATGTGGTTTGTGTTTTTTTGATCAAAAAGGGCATCGTGAACTTGTGTCTGTACGTTCTAAAACCTATTAACATGAAATCTCTTATTTTGTATTTCTTTACTATTTCGGGGGATGATTTGAAATCATAAATTAAGAGATTTTTCAATGTACCTGAAACACGGGTTGTTATTGTTGTGAATATAAATAACCGAGATAAATAACACCAAGAATTACGTAGTTTGGCTACGTGCCTAAGTCTACGAGGTAGTAACAACAAACTTTATATTTAATTTCAATAGTGAGTACATCAAATTATCTTGCCAAGCCTTCAGCAATAGTACTTGATGAAAAACTTGAAAGAATAAGAAGAAGAAATACTTTTTATCTCTTTTCTTTTATCTTGCATACATTTGTCCTTACAATATTCTCTCACTCTAACTCTTTAAGTGGCCCACAACTTATTGATTTGCTCCCCTTCAAGCCTAGTGCAATAGCTCCTTTATATAAACATAATAAAGGTCTTCTTCAATATGGATTACTAATCTAAAGAATCTAGTTATCAATAGTTCTTTAATACATAAACCAAATCCAATTGGAAAAACCACTCCAATTGGGCAAACAATTTAATTCTCAAAGACTATAATTCTTAATAGACTTAGGAAAACTCATCATCGATTGGAAAAATCCAACAATCTCCTTTCATAGGTATAGGAAGAAGCCTTGTCAAATAGAGATTTTTTCTTTCGACCATTTTTTTATTGTTAATACAATATATAAAGATCACTACTACAAATAGTACTACACCCTTGATTCTCTTAACCAAACTCTCATTGATCGAACATCTAATAACCAAGATCAAACTTCTTTTTACCAGGCTCCCGCTGACTAGGACTCTCATCTTCATTTGGCAAAGGCAATTATAGATTTCTTTGCCAGAAACCATCGCTCATCGACATTAAAGAAGCTCTCCAACGTTAGTCACAACACCAACAAAATATCCCATCCTTTTGTTCCTTTTCCATTTACGACAGTACTTCTTCATCGACCCTTTTACCCACAATAGTAGTAGTCACCACCAAACATCGTCTCACCAAAATATTTGCCTTTTTCTCCGTGATAAAGATTTGTCCAATGTTTGCACATGAAGCTTTTCTCCTTATTTCTTCATTGAACATGTTATCCTTAACAACATCCAAAGATAGTACACCATTATAAGCTGGATTGTTTACAGTTACAACAAAGTTTTACTAATCATCTGGCTAGGATCCTAGCAACAATAGTGCTAAACGTTCTACTTCAATATTCAAACCCATAGTGGCTAACTAATGGATCATGCTCTGAAAGTTGTTCTAGGGCTTGATTATAGTAACATCTTCTACATACTTCACGTTGACAAGCTCTTGATAAGGAATACTTTCTTGGCAACGGTCTTCTTCTTAAAGAGAGAATCTAACTTCTTCCAAAGAGCTTGTATATCAGTCTTGAGTTACATGGGGATATATGCTCTCATCCACCCATTATCTAATCCTACCAATAGTTTTGCAATTTATCTTGCTCCAATCGATATTAGACATACTTGCTGGCTTGTCCTTAACCCCTTCAATTGGCTCATGGAGTTCTTTACAATAAAGCATGTCCTTCATTATTGATTTCCACATCACCAAGTTAGAACGGGTGGCTTTTATCACAGGGCTAATCGCACCCTTCATTCTAAATTGGATATTAGCCAAATGAGGCTTTGATACCACTTGTTGTGAATAATGCTTTCAAGAACGGAAAAAACTTAACAAACTCGGAAACTGAAAACAAATAACCGAGATAGATAACACCAAGAATTTACATGGTTCAACTATTTACTATTTCAATAATGAGTACAATAAATTATCTTTCCAAGCCTTTAGGATTAGTACTTGACGAAGACTTGAAATAACAAGAGTTAAACTATTATCTCTTTTCTTTTTTCTCGCACAAACTTTGCCCTTATTATATTCTCTCACTTTAACTCCTTGAGTGGCATACAACTTATTGTTTTGCTCTTCTTCAAAGCTAGTGCAATAGCCCTTTTATTTAGACATAATAAAGGTCTTCTTTCGTAAGGAATACTAATCCAAAGCTAGTGGTGAAAATATGAATGCAAAAGGCATTGTTTAAATCCTTTAGGCATTAGGAAAAACTAACAAACTAACAAATTAATAAGCATGAATTTCCAAACTGGTATTATAGTTTGTTAGTTTTTCCTAATGCCTAAAGTATTTAAACAATGCTTGATCAGTCAAAATTTTATGTGCCATAATGGAAGAAGAAAAGAAATTATTCAAGACTAATATATGACAGGTATTTGAAATGTTTCCTTCGGAAGAAAAAAATTTTGGTTGTTGCTTTAGTTTATTTGGTATTTACCAAGCTAATGCATACTTTTAATGCTAATTAACGCTTTTAGTAGTTTTGTACTACGGAAAGAAACGTACAAAAGAAAAGGAACTCGTTTGACTTAAGAAAGCATTTAGGTGATATCACAAATTGGCTTTTGAATTAAAGCAAATGTATTATTCTTTCACATTACATAAAGTGTTTCAATTTCGAAGCAATTAACTCCATCATGTTCTCTTGTAAGTATGGACATTATTGTGGTGGAAGTGTGATATTACGATTCTTATACAGCTTGTTCGATATGTGATTAATCTCTTTCAAATATGATGTCATGTTTCTTGAGATTGATTGAATGTCAAAGGGAGTCATGAAGGAGTTAATGACATTTGTTGGCAAGATTCGAAGCTTGAATCAGGTCATCATAATTTTGTCACTTAAGGCTGATTAATCCATGTTACCTTTTGTTTCAAGGCGGAGTTGATTAATGTCTTTTCAACTAAGCAAGCCGCAACGGCTTAGTTGATGATGAGACTGTGTTTTTGAGTTATTTTGACCAATGTTGCATCTTAATTAGAATAAAAGAATAATCTTCTTGCCTGTACGTGTGGATTGTTTCTTTTAGCTTAATTAAGATGGCAAAGTATGAGTTTTATTTGACAGGAGTTATGAAAGCTTTATCTACCCACAAGTGTTGAAGTTTTTCATGAAGTTACTTTTGTGACAAATAATCTAGTACTAGAAACTAGGTAATTTTCTTGTCCACAGGTGTAAATTAATCTAATTTCATGGAGTTTATTAGGGATTTAGTTCCATATCTTCAGTTACAAATATTTCCAGTATGAGCCCCATTATAGGTCTTGGTTTTAGGGCATGGAAATCGGTTGCATCATGATGTATTTTTGTGTCTCCTGATGAGACTTGTTGATGCAAAGTATTGGATCCACGAAGGTTAGTCAATGATTGCTAAGGTACACATTGTTTAAGTAGTATGCTTGTAAATCTTTTCAATTTGAACTATGATTTCTATTCAAAGGATAAATTTGACTACCTAAGTTTCATCGCGCATCGAATTGAAATTGGATGAGATTGAATTAATTATGGTTGTATAGATTCATGATAGATACACATAGTATTTCTGGCAGTTTACATGTATTGATTCAAATCGGATGAATGACACATCTAATGGTCACCAAATGATCTAATTTTTTTTATGTTTAACGTATAAATATCTAATATGTATCTGCAAATTTGTGTAATTTTTTGTGATGTATTTTAATTATGGTGAATTTACTAGTAACCCTTGCTCATATATACAGTTTTGCTAATAGATTGCGTTGGCCTTTTTGATACATCACTTTAGACTATCATTTTGACTTAAAATGGCTCTATACTTTTATTCTATGAAGATTAGTATATCTAGTTTGACCTATATAATTTTGGTAGAAATCAAGGTTATGAATTAATTATGAAAAATTCTAAAGTAAGTGTGACTTATTGCTGAAATTTTGTTTGACGAACTTTATGTTGGTTTTGGTATCTATTTTATTATGTCTAAAATATGAAGCTATTTTATTTTTGTACATCTTGTGAAAGAATACACATTAATGAGTGTTTGCCCAAGCGGGAGAAGTAGTTAAAGAAAATTGTGTTTCGCACTCATTAGTTTATTTGCAGTAAGTGTAAAAAATTTAAAAGCTTAGTGGGGGTTGTTCCTGGGTTAATCTAATCATATTGTTCATGGTTAGAAAGTTTTGAGCATTAAAGTAGACTTGCATTAATCTATTAAAGCGTTGTTTTATCTTCCATGAATATGTGTTTTGGTTGATGAGATTGGAATTACACCATAACTTGAATGACAATAATATGTTTAAGTTGCATGAATGAATACTTAGTATATGTATATGCATTTTTCTGTTACTTGCAATCATTTGAATGTCTCAATTGATTATTTATTAATCTTTATGAAGACAATCTAACTTAACAAACTAAAGAGTTACTCTTTAAATTTAAAAAGGGGAGAGAGAAAATGACAAAAACAAAATATTAACAAACTATTAAAACTCACTTTCTCTCTCCTAAAAGGTGCGTTGGTTTTTTTGGGAGGTTAATTTGTTAAAATTAGAGTTGGTTCGTATGGGATACCAAACCGAAAACGACATAATGAATTCCGAGCTGATCATTTTTGGGACCGGAATTCGACAACCGATCCTGAACCGAAATTCCAGTATTCCCGAATTTCGGAATTCTAAAATGTTTTCGGAATTTCAGGATTTCCCAGAACTGGACTTGCATCAAAATTCAAATCATCCAGATTGAAATTGAAATCATCCGAACTTGCATTAATACCCTAAATTAAAATGAAAGATAGAGCGACAGTGAATTAGTGAAGATTGAAGGTCGACAGAGAGAGAGAGAGACATAGTGAAAATATAGTCAAACCCACATCCTCATCCTAACCCGAGCCCCCAATTCGAAACCCCTACACACAGAGAATTATTGGAGAGAATTGCAGATGGTCTTAGAATGAGAATCACACAAGAGAGAGAAACAGGAGAGAGAATGTGTGTTGGCTGTGTGATTGTGTGTGATGGAGGGATGATGGAGATTTGAAGATGATATGGTCGTGAGGAGGATGAAGCTGTGAGGTATGGTGAGGGTCGTAGTGGAGATAGTTCGTTGGAGTGAGATTGTGAGAGGGTGGATGGGTGAGTGGTTGCTGAGCTTCAAATTTGAGAAAAGGTGAAGGAGAGAGTCTGAGACTCTAAGTGAAGGCAGAGATGATAAAGGCAAAATGAAATGACAGAGAGTGAGTAGGGCTGGAAGGCAGAGATGAGACGACAAAAACGGACAAGCCAGATATTCTAGAGCAATCCAACGAGTGAAATTAACCCTAACTTATAAATAAAAAATAAATAAAAATAAGTTCGTTTTGGGATTCCCGAGCTAATGCATTGCTCAGACCGAGCTTTTGTCTCAATTTTTTTTTAGCTTATCTCATATTTGAGCTTTCATGCTGCTCTCTTACTCAGATGTTGCTTCCATTGCGAGTTTTCAACTATCAACCTCTACTACTCAACCTGGGCACACTTTGGCATTGGGTGGTGTTAAAATGTTATTAGCACTATTATTTAGTAGGATCATATTAGCGTTTTTTGCGTGGGTGACTCATTCACCCCCATTTCCGGTTCATCTAGTCATTTTGTGGGTTCATCTAGTCTTTCTGATGGGGGTGCAACTGTTTGGTGGAGCCAACGATCTTTCATATCTAGGTTTTCCTTGTAGTGGTTTGGCTACTTTTGGGTCTTTTATTAGGGGTGGAAAAAAAAACCCAAAATTCCAAACCAAACCGAAAAATTCTGAAATCGAACTGAAAAAATCCCAAACCAAAAATCCTGAAAATTTCAATACCCAATACCAAACCAATCTTGAAATTTCGGTAGGAAAATCGGTCTCACATTTAAACCGAATCAAAATAAATAAATATATATATTATTTATTTTTAAATATATATTTGGAATTGTAAACCGTCTGGTTTGATTACCGTTAAATCCAAATAAACCTCCACTCAGACAGTCAGACTCAGTCACTCTCTCTTGACCTCACCTCACCCTCACAGTCACAGCCTCACTCAGTCACTCTCTCTCTCGACCTCATCTCACCCTCCTCGACCTCACCCTCACTCAGTCACTCACTCTCTTTCTCGACCTCATCTCATCCCTCAGACCCTCACTGTGGAGGGGCCTTCCTTCACGGCACAGAGGCAGAGCAACGGCCACCGGCGCCGCTTACCTCTCTGATCTCTCTCTCGACTTCTTCATCCAGATTCCAGTGCACTGTGCACCGATTCTCCCCCAAATCAAGTGAATTTTGGAATTAATTTAGGGTTCGAATTCTAGATTACTGTTTGTCAAATTTCGCAATAAATTGGGGAGCTTTGTTTATTGCTTCTAATGGCGGTTCTGATGTTGGTATTTGTTATTTCTGTGTGGTCTTGCTTGTAATTTCAGAATTGCGAAATGATCACGAAGAGATTACCGAGAAATTGAACCGAAATATAGAAGTTCTGCATTCGGCAAGGCTTACTCCGAAACAATCATCACTCAAAGATTCAGGTAGGTTTTTGAAACCCGGCATGCATATTATTGTTTTGGTAGGAAAGTTACATTTTCTACGGTCTAATCTGTTTCGTGTTTTGATATGTATTGGTTGTGTGAGTACTGAGTAGTGAGTGGCTGTGCACTGTGAGAAATCTGAGATTTATTGGCCTTTTCAGATAGGAGCTAAATATATATTGTACTGTGTATCTATCAAGATATGTGACACCTGCATTTTTGTCTAATGTTTCTGTGATGATGGATGTCAGATGGCCAAAGCGCATCAGTTGTCAACATGGTTGCTTCTGCATCCTCAACCAATGTTCATACTGGTTCTACCAATGCCATGGATGTGGATGTGATTGTGAGCGTACCCTTTGCGTTGGTGGATGAGATATCTGATGCATCACCAGCAGCAGAGGATGGTTTGCAGCTTGGAGATCCCTGTAATACTTGTAAGGCAAGGTGCTCAAGTCAACTTAACCATGACACCTAGAACATTGCAAGGCAGGGGTCTACTCAGGTAAGTGTTGTTTTATTTTGTTTCATTTTTCTTTTGTTAAATGCATTCATGATTTGATTACTTGTCATAACTTCTTTGTTAGGGTGGGCATTGGTTAACATTTCGTACAAGTGCTATTGAGGTTCTTAAAAGTTCTCCAAAGAAAACCTTTGGTCAGGAAATTGTTATATTGCCAACTATGTTACGTTTAAAGTTATTCTCTTCTCAATATGTAAGTATATCAGCATATTTGGTCTAAGCATCATCGTAATGCTTTATAACTGGAGTTTTTTGATAGATATGGTTTACATTTGGTAATGCCATCTCTGTGTGGGTGAATGGAATGCCCTTTCTTGGGGTTTTGTTTTTTTTGAATTGCACAGTAGTATACGCAGTAAGCTATAATAAGTGGAGAACAGATTTTCCTCACGACATTTAACATTTTTAGTAATCTCAATTTTTTTTTGAAGTTGTTCTTCATCCAAGTTGGTTTCCAGACCATTTTTAGTCTTCCACCCTATATTGTGAGTCACTTTTTGTCCTCAAGACATGGATTCCCATTCTTGCAGAGAACTTTTGGTTCATGGGGAAACATGGAAGGTTGAGGCTTTATAATCAAAAGGTTATATTTTAGCCCAAAAGCCCAACATGTCAAGTTTTAGTCCAAAAGCTCAAAACTATTTCGGGATTCCCGATTTGTCCCGAAAATATTTCAGGATTCCTGAAAACCTCGGTTTGGGAATCAGAACAAGGGTTTCAGTTCGGTATCCCATACTAAACCAGCCTTACTTTTTATTGTATTTAAATTGTTGTAGTTTTTCTTGTACTTGGTTGCTTTGGACTGCTTTTTAGGTTTTTTATTTTTTATTTATTTTTTATCTTGTACTAGCCTATTTAATTAATGAAATTTATTTATTTTGACAAAAAAGTTAAATTAGCTAGATAAATAAACTAATTCTTCGACACTACTCACTAGCTAAACCAACTAAATTTTGCCACTTAGTACTACGATATAGTGGTATTCATTTTCACTTGTAAGTGAGATGGTTTTGGTTGAGTTCTTGCTAAAGATGAATTTGAACCACATTATTGCTAGCCCATTGTGAGACTTAGCCCACTTCACCAACTCCTTAGTGTAAATAATATTTTTTGTTCAAAAAAAAAAAGAAAAGAAAAAAGAACCAGCTAAGTTTTAAAATAACTCTTGGAGATGCTGATGGCTGGTCTATTGTGTTAGCAAAGAAAAATTAGTTTCAGATAGGGCTTTGAGATTGTAAGGAATAAACAAAGAAGATATTGTATGGCCAGAGTCAAAGAAGACATATTCAGTAACATTATGACATAAACCAAATAATGTTGCTGATAAGTTTACAAACTATATCGCACCTCTCTAAATTTCACTTAGACAAATGAACGAAAGAAACAAGAATATTTGATACAAGCAAAACACACTCTGATTTATTTGAATGAAGAGTTAACTCTTATTGGCTGAACCAAGTCTGCTATTCATTAGAATTTATTCTCCCCTTCTTTTGGTGACAAGAATTAAAATTCAGAAAAACTGAAAATATATATCAAGCCATATTTATATATACTAAAACCCAAACTCCCGGTTACTGTTCGTTGGTAGTGGAGTGGTGAAAATGCCCCTCAATTTTTTTCGTCATCTTCGTTTTAATGTTGCTTTTCTACAGTAATATGACCGTTTTGCCCTTTTGGTTCTACGTGTCTTTCATCGCTGAGTGAATACAATGGAAAAGTCAGGCTATCGCATTTGGTTCCCGACTGCTATACACGTGTTGCTCATCGGGAAGGAAAGATGGATTGAAAAGCCGAGCTCTCTTTCAAGCATGCAAGAAGGTTCGTCTCTCTCTCTCTCACTGTTCTCTCGCTCTCAAACCTCGACTTCTCTCTTTCACTTTCTTGCTGAAAACGATTGTTTCTTCATTACTTTCACTCTGAAACTACAAACCATAACGTCCTCTTGCTGAAAATAGTCAATCTGGTGTCGATTCGAAAAAAAAAACTTAGCCCATAAAAAGGTATTGTTTTCTGTGAGTTCTTCGCCAGAGTAAATATTATGTGTTTAGACCTGTAAATTTGGATTTAAAAATAGGTTTTGTGTTCAAATTTCGTTTTTGTAATTTTGGGGGTTTTGTTTCTAACCTCGAATTATTTGGTTTTGTTTTTAGACTTGAGAGACTTTTGTTTTCCTTCAGATTTTGGGGCTTTTGCTCTCTGTACTCAAGGTAACATTGGCCTCGAGGTGACATCTATGAATTTGACATTTTGCTATTTAAATTTAATGAAAAGAATATTATGCTTGGTCCAAGCGATGAGGAAATTAACAAGACTGCTGTTTTCCTTTATTGGCTTTCTGTTGAAAGGTTGGGTTCAATGAAGAAGTATGTACAGGTTGTGTCCTTGCCTTCAAAGTCAGTTTTCAGAAAGTGAGTATACTTTCTTCTTATTTTCCATCTTATATTTTGTATACACTTCCATTTCTATTAATCAGGAACTATGTTTTATGCCTGACAGCTTCAATCCTCTTGATTCCCACGTATGGCTTGAATTCTATGGATCCCCATCTGATCGCAATATCAATCTCTTCGGAAATGTATATCCGTCCACCAGCTTTCTTTATGTATTTTTGACATTCAACATCAAATGCTCTTCTATTATTTCTACAAATCTGCAGGTTTATTGGGATATTTGTGCAGGTTATTCAGTCATAGTGTGTCATGGGATGCTTGGGTGCCTATATTGTCAGTCCTGAGTAATTCTGCTTAATTGGTGATCTTAGATACATACGAGCAGTCATTCATGATTGATTTTACCAAGTATAAACATTTGAATCAAACCATAAGGTAATAGTGTTGTAATTAGTGACTCTAATTGTTTTGCTTCTGTCATCAAATTATGTAGCAGTAGCCAAATATAAACATTTGAATTAACACTGCCTACAAGAGCGGTTTTATTCTGAACTCAATTCTTTTCGGGGACATATTGTAGGTTGATTCACATTCTGGGATGTAATATAGTTGGCGTGTTGGGGCTGATTGTGGAGATTCTGTTTACACTATAATTGTTGTTGTAAAGAGTCACTATATGCTGCTTAAAGGCTGGTATCGACTGTTTCATGATCCGATTACTCGAGAAGGTCCATTTCTTGAAATAGCTTGCATCCTTATTGCTGGTTTGACAATCCTTTTGTGGCTAATTGTGGTTGTTTCCAGTATCGTGTTGTCAGTTTTCATGAACATTTTAATTGGATTGTATGCATCAGTTGTAGTATATCGGGTTTGCTTACACCATACTATAATCATTGTAATCTCCTTGGCCTTTCATGATAAGTACAATTATACATTTTTTAACCGTTTGGAAATGGAGGAGAGATCTTTCAGGAAAGGTGTGGTACATGATTGCAATGGTGGCTGAATTTGTGAGTGCACGAATGATCGGCTGTATCTTCAAGAGGGAACAATCTTTCCAAAGTTAATGCCTTTTCCTGCTTATGAATATGGTTCCTTAAGCTGATTAAGTTTTACTGCAGAAAGTCACTTTCAAAAAGTGAGTGGACTTTCTTCTTATCTATCTTATATTTTGGCCATTTCCATCAATCAGCAACTATGTTTTATGCCGGACAGCTTCAATACTCTTGATTCCCATGTATGGCTTGAATCCTATAAAATTGGCCATTGGGAATGAAAAGTTGCTTCATTGTTGTACTTTTACCCTTTTTGGTTGTATCATGTGAAATTAAGTGTCGCTTTGGTATATATATTTTGTCAGAAATACGCTTTGATGAGCTTAGATTCCTAAAATGTTCGATATTAAAATGATATCAATATGCACAATGAATGATTCGAGAGGTCGCAATTGAGTTTTATCGATATTAATGACAAAAAACCCTGATACTTTAGTATAAATAGCAACAATGAACGGTTCGATATTATACTGTTCAAATTGGTGGATTTGGGTAAGGAACCCTGATATTTTCTTTCAGTTTTAAGAGCTGAAATGGAAATGATGTGCTTTTTTTTTGGGAGATAAGAAATTGAGATTTTTATTTTTTATTTTTTTTATTTTTATCATTCTGGAGTGGGAGGGGTATTGTCAGATATAAGAGAATTAGTAATTTTAATCAATTTGATAAATTAAGAATACAGGGGTAGCGATCCACATAAAAATATGTTAATAAATTGGTTAATGGGTTTTCTATTCCGTGTTATTATTGGCTCTGATGCTTTTGTTTTACTTATGTGCGTGGTAGAATTGATATGTTCTGTGTATGTGAGCTTGCTTAAAATATAGCTAGGAAACATCTTTCCTTTTTTTGGAATACTTTGAAGTATAGCTAGGAAACATCTTTTCTTTTTTATTTGGGCAAACATTTATGTCCTACACTGTTAACTTTCTTTAATGCTTGCTCTGGATTTTACAGGTTCTTTTTAAAGTTTGGCACTAAATTGCTTTTCTTTTCTTGGGGTGCAAGGAAACGGAGGAAGAGAAAGAATCAAATTCCGGATTTATCAAACACTTTGTAGATCGTCCATGCATTTTGCAGCTGGAATCTTTTGGTAAATACTTAACCTTTTAATCAAAGCCTATATATGCCAATAGGTTGTGTAAGTAGCATCAAATAATTAATTGCTTTTTACTTGGTAAGTACCAAAATGTTTAGACTTTCAGCTTAATCGAAAATGATAAATTGAGACAAACTTGGAACCTAATAATCAATATTAGCAAATGATAAACTTATTTAATGACTATCACGATATTGTTTCAACATTCTGACTTTTGCTTGCAATTTTGTTCTCTCTAGGACATTAAGTGCAGTTTTGGTTTTTAAGTTTCACCGCCAAATACCAACTGTTTAATTATTTTAGACGTAGGAATTCTCCATGTTTTATCTGGTTGTTGAAAATATAAATTTGGGACTTTTTCCATTTAGTTATTTGGGAGTTTGAATTTATAAATGTATATATGTGTTTGTTTGCCCAGTTGCTATTTCAAAGCTGGAGGGGGCATTGTGGATTAATAATAGGAAATATGATACTCTGTGGTGCTGGGAAATGCTTAAACTGTTTGTGCATTATGCACTCCGGACCAGAATGAGGCAAAGGTTCCAAAAGGTGCTGTAGTGCTTCCTAAAGGCTTTCAATGAGGTACTTCCACTTGCAAATCTCAAAGAAACCATATTGTTTGTTAACTTTCGATGTGTAATAAGGAGGGTATTGAGATTGACTGCATAGTTTGTAATTTGGGTTTAGTGAGTTATAAAATTGCAATTTCAAAGATCTTAAATTACAGCTTAGTTATCCATTTTTGAAATTCCTGTGCAGAGTAATTGATAAATGTAATGCTATTAGAAAATTGTTATTACTGTGATTGTGCAGTGCTTACTGTGTATTTGCTTAGCTTAATTATTTTAAATTAGGGGTGGTTGAAAGTTAGAATTTTATTTATGCAGTTTGTGAGAAGAGTATCTCATTACAAGGAACTCGATCCAACAGAACATTTACTGCTCTTAAAAGCATTTTGTGAACTCCAAGCTCAAGTCAATCCTTAATTTTTATCTACTTTTTATTTCTCTATGTTTAGGTGATTTACATGGTTTGTAACCATTAAATCACCCAACTTTATTGTGTTTCTGATTGTTGATGTCAATTAAAATACTATTATTTAGGTTATTAGATTTTATGCTATGTGTTAACATATTCATTTTAATAATTACCACTTGCTTTGATGCATTGAAAATGCTAATTCTGTGACAAGAAAAAAGTCTTATTTCTTGCTTAATAAAACTCATAATTAGAGAAACTGTTTGAAGAGAATGATACATAATTATTCATGCAATTTGTAATCTCACAGCAACGCGCGAGCATTACTAGCTAGTTTTGTCTAAACTTCAAATAGCTCCTTCAAGTTATGCCTCCACCATAACTTGGACAGTTTCCGGTAAACCTTTTCGGTTGGATGGAAAGAGTCGAAAAATACATATTCAGTAACATTGTCACACAACTGATACTTAGTCACTCCTCTCTTCCCTCCACAAGAATAAATTGCTCTGTATGGACCAGAGCCACAACATGCCGTCTTTCCTTCACCGAAGCCTTTACAACAAAATAATAAAAAAATTAGAAAGGACGTAACTTAATTAGCTTATGAAAAAAAGGAAACAAATAAGAGAAACTAAAGCTAAAGCTAAAAGAAGGTACAGTAGGTAGCTAGATATACCATATTTTGATGGACGATTTATAATTTGTTTTAGGTATGTATGGAGATCAATGGTTGAGTATTTGAATCCTTGGAGCTCTCTCTTCAGCTTTAGGAGGAGTTTTCCAAGTGCTTTATTGTGTAGTTTCACTAGTGGTGTAACTTCTTCCGCTGAGGGGCTTGTGTCCCCTGGTTTATGTACTCTCAGGCTCGGTATTTCACTGAGAGGCAGCAAGGTTGAAAATCCAAATTTCCTTCCTCCTTTCTTGTATATTTCCTGACAAAATGTATACCAAGTTATTCATCCAAATATTATTCTGAATTCATAAACAATAGAAAAGGGCACGAGCTGTCGCAAATCATCGGAAAAAGAAGAAACTAAGCATAGAAAAAAAATGTTACTTTGATCCAAATTGTCAGGTTGCCAATAACCAAGCCAACATAGTCTTCATTGCTAAAATTGGACGCTAATGGAGACAAATAGTCATTGCCTCCAATGCTAATTATGTAAACAGCTTTGGAGAGCACTGTGTAGGCTTGTGCATCACCCAGTTTGTGCCTCAACTGCTTCTCCACCTTCCTGAATTGACTTATTTGAGTTTTAAGGTCTATCACCTGGAAAGAAGGAGGAAAACAAAATTAAGTCATGCCAAATAGATAAATGTCCGCCCGAATTTCTTTCGCACACGGAAAAACGAAAACTCCTAATAATAATGGAAAACATTTTATAAGCTAGAGCACATACAAGTCCCTGATGACTTTCAACCAGAGCACCAGCTCCACCAGAAGCAAAGTTCACCCCATTAGTATAGTTGTTCAACCCAGGTTGTAAATATGCTGGTATAATTGGTAACTTGGCATACTGAGCTGCAACATCAATGTAAATGTACTAAATATGCTGGTATAATTGTTAGCAGGAAAGGTGTTTGAAGGGGTATCGAAAAAATTAAACAAAAATTATTGACAGCACGATTAAGATTCTTACCAAGAAAATCTGGGATTAAACGTCCATCGCAAAATCTGCCAGTTGGATACTTGAAGAAGGTCTCACCATATGGGACCCAATTGGCCTGGAAATCAGTGGTGGTGTTTATGTAGTTATTATTTCCAGGATCATAAAGTGAATCACCAAAGATGAATAGGGCTGCATGCTTTTTCTGAAGCACAGAATGGCCATAGCAGCTGCACTGAATAACTAGGCAAGCACAGAAAACCAGGATATAAATTCTTAGCCTCAAAGCTGCCATTGAAGTATATGTGTTTCTGTTTTACTTTGAATTATTATCAATTTAATAGAAAATCATTGACAAGGGATCAAATCTTTAGCAAGTGGAAATAATCCCTGAGATAAGTAGACAAGGAAAGTTGATTGAATAATAACAAGATGACAGAACTGAGAACAGAAGCTTTGGCAATTATACAGATTTAGAAAGATTTTTGGCTTCATTATCTAACGGATAAGACGTTTTCATATTTTTTTAATGTCTTGTCCACACTCGTCAAAATTATTACAATGTAATTAGATCATAAATAGTTTCAGAGATAAAATTATTGTCTCAAATATCATGTGTAATAGACCTGGCATTCGTGTCGTGTTTTCCGTGTTCGTGTCGTTTTCGTGTCATACCCGATATCTTAACGGGTCGTGTCGTATAACATCCGTTAAAATAAACGGGTAAAATGACCCGACCCGAAATCGACCCGATAATATTAACAGGTAATATGATCCGACCCGTTATCCGCTAAGAAAAATATATTTTAAACCAATAAATAATCAAATGAAAAACATAATAGTAAATAAGCATATACATTCCATATTATCACATCCAAAACATAAAAACGCAATTTTGTTTTAAGTATATTTTCGCTTACCTAAAGTCTTTAATAGTTTTTTAATTAATGTAGAAGTGTAAAAAAATATATAAACACTCGTAATGACAAGCTTTATAACTTTCATGAAGAGCTTAACTTCGAAATTCGCCACTATAATCATATAAATCATAGATCAAAATTTAACCGTAGATTGTTGTTTACATTTATGCTTCATTGTTCTCATCAAATTTCGTTTTTTTTAGATTTTCTTTTTTGAAAACATGATCTATTAGAGGGTGCAGGTAGATGAACGGTTTGGATCGTTGATATTATATTTAGAGTTTTACGGTTAGTGAAAATATTGCTTGATGTTTATAAAGTTTCTACAAATTATATGACATTGACTCATATTTCAGTTAACCGTAAATATCGAAACGTGATATCATCTTCTTACATCCGCCAGATGATCATGTTTGCAAAAAATAAAATTTTAAAAATGAAATTCAGTAAGGAGAATAAAGCGTAAATGACAATCGACGATTAAATAAATTTAAGGTTTCACTACTACAAAATTATCTATTGCTGCCGGTCTAAAAACTTTTTTCAACGATCCAACCGTCAAACTTATTTGTACACATTCCAAGATTGCATACGTAAAAAATCATAAAAAACAAACATTCAGAGATTACGTAACGAAACAAAAGTTTTCGACGATTATAAACGAAATATCACAATTTAACGATTATTTTAGCTCCGATTTTGATGATTTTTTACAGATAGACTCCTCGACCTATAAGAATGTAATGAATAAATTTGATCTTTAATTTAAAGTATTTACACTAGTGGATACCACAAAAACTTATCTTATACTTAATAGAAGTATAATATTAACTCTAAGTGTTTGATTAATCTACTGTTTTGACGCAATATGCATTCTACAAAACTTTTTTCAACGATCCAACCGTCAAACTTATTTGTACACATTCCGAGATCGCATACGTAAAAAATCATAAAAAAAAACATTCAGAGATTACGTAACAGAACAAAAGTTTTCGACGGTTATAAACGAAAAATCACAATTTAACGGTTATTTGAGCTCTGATTTTGATGATTTTTTACAAATACACTCCTCAACCCTATAAGAATGTAATGAATAAATTTGATCTTTAATTTAAAGTATTTACACTAGTGGATACCACAAAAACTTATTTTATACTTAATAGAAGTATAATATTAACTTTAAGTGTTTGTTTAATCTACCGTTTTGACGCAATATGCATTCTACGAAACTTTTTTCAATGATCCAACTGTCAAACGTATTTGTACACATTCCAAGATCGCATACGTAAAAAATCGTAAAAAACAAACATTCAGAGATTACGTGATGGAACAAAAGTTTTCAACGGTTATAAACGAAAAATCACAATTTAACGGTTATTTTATCTCCGATTTTGATGATTTTTTACAGATACACTCCTCGACCCTATAAGAATGTAATGAATAAATTTGATCTTTAATTTAAAGTATTTACACTAGTGGATACCACAAAAACTTATTTTATACTTAATAAAAGTATAATATTAACTCTAAGTGTTTGTTTAATCTACTGTTTTGATACAATATGCATTCTACAAAACTTTTTTCAATGATCCAACCTTCAAACGTATTTGTACACATTTTGAGATAGCATACGTAAAAAATCATAAAAAAAAAACATTCAGATATTACGTAACGGAACAAAAGTTTTCGACGGTTATAAAAGAAAAATCACAATTTAACGGTTATTTTATCTCCGATTTTGATGATTTTTTACAGATACACTCCTCGACCCTATAAGAATGTAATGAATAAATTTGATCTTTAATTTAAAGTATTTACACTAGTGGATACCACAAAAACTTTTTTTTATACTTAATTGAAGTATAATATTAACTTTAAGTGTTTGTTTAATCTACTATTTTGACGCAATATGCATTCTACGAAACTTTTTTTAACGATCCAACCATTAAACTTATTTGTACACAATTCGAGATTGCATATGTAAAAAATCGTAAAAAATAAACATTCAGAGATTACGTAACGGAATAAAAGTTTTCGACGATTATAAACAAAAAATCACAATTTAATGGTTATTTTAACTCCGATTTTGATGATTTTTTTACAAATACACTCCTCGACCATATAAGAATGTAATGAATAAATTTGATCTTTAATTTAAAGTATTTACACTAGTGGATTTATACTTAATAAAAGTATATATTAACTCCAAGTGTTTGTTTAATCTATCGTTTTGACGCAATATGCATTCTACAAAACTTTTTTCAACGATCCAACCGTCAAACTTATTTGTACACATTCCAAGATCGCATATGTAAAAAATCGTAAAAAACAAACATTCAGAGATTAAGTTATGGAACAAAAGTTTTCGACGATTATAAACGAAAAATCACAATTTAACGATTATTTTAGCTCCGATTTTGATGATTTTTTTACAGATACACTCCTCGACCCTATAAGAATGTAATGAATAAATTTGATCTTTAATTTAAAGTATTTACACTAGTGGATACCACAAAAACTTATTTTATACTTAATAGAAGTATAATATTAACTCTAAGTGTTTGTTTAATATACCATTTTGACGCAATATGCATTCTATGAAACTTTTTTCAACAATCCAACCGTCAAACTTATTTGTACACATTCCGAGATTGCAAACTTAAAAAATCGTAAAAACAAACATTCAGAGATTATGTAACATAACAAAAGTTTTCGACGGTTAGAAACGAAAAATCACAATTTAACGGTTATTTTAACTTCGATTTTGATGATTTTGTACATATACACTCCTCGACCCTATAAAAATGTAATGAATAAATTTGATCTTTAATTTAAAGCATTTACATTTTTTTATATATGAGTGATTGTATATATATATATATTTTTTTTTTTACATTTTTTACACTTCTACAATAATTATTATTAATTTTATTAATTTTGCCCTCAAATAAAAAACATTATTCATGAGGGTTTGAAGGATTTTAAAAATCGAAACGATAATATAAGTGTAACAATTATCTATTCGTAGAGGAATAATGGTAAATCACGAGTGTTTATATATTCTTTCACATTTTTCATACTTGTATGTATGTCTTCTTAGTTCTTGCATATACAAATATTATACCAGTATATTTTAATTTTGGACAAGAATATGTTATGTAAAATTTATCCTAGTAATGATAATAAGGAACTCTCATAATAAAAATAAATAATGACTAAAACTTTTTTTTATTTATAATTTATATAGAACAATAATACAAAACTATATATTTAATATAGAATATATTGTATATATTAATATGACTATTGTATTTTATAATAAATCTTTTAGTAATTAAACTTTAAAATTATTAAAATAATTTTTTTCTTAACGGGTCGAAACGGATTACCCACGTGTTACCCGCGTGTATACCTGTTAAGAACCTGTTATTAACGGGTCACCCGATAGTGACCCGATAAGTTATCGTGTTGACCCGAAACCCGTTATTTTCGTGTCGTTTTCGTGTCGTGTCAAAAATTGCCAGGTCTAATATGTACAACAAAAGAAAAATTAGTGATGGCAATAATTTCAAGGATGATATTAGAAGTGAAAAAAATTGAGCTTTCATCATAAAATTAATTGGTAATATGAGACTTACCAAACTTTTTATAAGTACATGCAAGGTCCTCTTTTTTCTGATGTAGGATTGATGCTCTCAACACATCATCTCACATGTGATGAATTTTTAAGTCTAACACGTGAACAACACAAATTGGATGAAGTGAAGCACGTATAGTTGGTGAGCTTCACACGCAGGACAACTTGCTCAGATACCATGAAGAAGAGATTCCACCATAAAACCGATTGCCAACTTACTTATGATTAATGGCAAGGTTTCTCCTTCTACGATGTGAGACTCTAACTTTCACATCCTCACACGCCTCCCTCACATGGCGAATTCTCAAACCAAATACATGGATAATACAAATTGGGTGACGTGGAGTACGTGTAACAATTAAGTTTCACACTTGGGTCAACCTACTCTGAAACCATGAAGAAAGTTGAGGTTAATTGGCAATGGAGAGTAGTCCCACCTTTTATAAGCATATGCAAGATCTATCGTTTTCTTAATGTGGGATTTGTACTCTCAACAAGAAGTTAATAAAAATATATGTTGGCATATAAAGAGTTCGTTCATGATTAATGTTAAGGCAGTATCTTCAATGAAGAGTTGCAAACTTGAGATATAAAAATTATATTTACATCTCATCTTACACTCTCTGTCTTTGGAAATGAAAATGTGTGTTATATTTTAAAGAAGCTTTTCAGTTTTCCAGGAATATGACCTAGTAAACTAAGTGTCATAATACAATTGATTGAATTTTTTTTTAATTTTCAACCAATTGTTTATTACACTTTGTGTATCGGGTAGTGTTCCAGACACACTGAAAAATTTCTCCCACTCTAATGAGAGAGATGTAATTATTGAAATCTCAATTAGTATTCTCTATTTGCTTGGCAGGGTCCATCTCTAAAAGATGTAAAAAACAATATGCAAATTTACATTTTTATGTGTATTTTCTAGCCAACATGGATATTTTACATCTCATCCACTAGATAAATTTCCAACAAAAAAAAGAAGTAAAAATCCACAATCCAAAGCATTTTTGCACTCCTATTGATGATGCTCTTGAAAAGATTATTGTGAGTTGATGAATGTGGAAGTTAAGAACTGTTGTGATAGTAATGTAGAGGACTCCATGTTGTTCTCTTTCCCTATTTTGTGATTTAGATACATGTTGCTTCCCCCTAGCTACTCATTGATCATGAAATTATGTTCTGCATTCTTGAATCCACAAAATTAGCGGCCAAAGCTAAGAATAAATGTCTAGTGTCAAAGTCAATGAAAGGAAAATTTGCAATCCAGCCTCCTTACTTGAAAATCTTGCATCTCAAAATTTGACGTGTACAAGTCAAAGTCAATGTAATTTAGCTAGTTGATGTAGTTTGTTAAGCTAATTGTTCATAACCTAAAATCCGTAGTTTGTTAAGCTAATTGTTCATAACCTAAAATCCATAATATATCAAGGGGTGTGATATCTACATACTTTTTTTTACTTCTCATACACATTTTTAATTTTCAATCCTCTGATCGAATGAATTGAAAGAAGACCAAAGTACATCCCTATATCAATTTGATTTAGGTCATGTCTTTGTAGGTTAAAGAAAGCTAGACAATCAGCCACGATTCTATTTGCTTTTTATCCTTTTCTTGTTTGCCAACGAAACAAATTAAGCATTTTTTGTTGTAAAATCGACAATGTGTGTAGTGGAATAAAAGAAATAAGACACAAAATTTATGAGGTTCCTCTACAGTCGGTGTGACTGGAGTACGTCCTCGGGGCAGCAATGGTGCTTTCATTATAATTTGGAATAATAGGAGTACAAATATGACTCTCTCTATTATCTCCTCTCTTTTTCTCTCTTCCTCTTCTTTCCTCTCTCTCTACCGTGAGTCACTCACCTATGTTGGGTGTGTGTTGCATTTATATAGAAAACATGAGTCGTAGGGAGTAAGCTTTGGCAGACAGCGAAAGACAACCTTTATTCCCACTTGTAGCTTAGTGGATTAGTGGCCAGCGTGGACATCCACCATATTTACAACAATCCCCCTTGGATGGCCACAAGTCTTCGATTGACTCGTTAAAATCTTGATCTGTCTTGGATGGTCCCCCTGAAGAATTTCTCCCCCTGATTTCAAATCATTTAGGCTGATCGTTGATCATTCTGCTTCAGTCTCTTAGTGAGAAGAGTTGCCGAAAGAGATGCTTTACTTGTTGTTAACTTTCCACAGGCTTGTTCTTGAACTGGGTTGGAGGGCCTTCTGCTAGACTTACCCCAAAGGTCTGAATTTACTCCTTTTATCTGGAGCGGAATTTCATTCAAGGGTGGTGGACACTTAATCTTGAATCGGACTTGTGATTTCTTCAAGGGCCTCGAGGTTTGATCTTGAATGAAATTGGATCATGAGGAGCTTCACGTGGCAAGTGATCTTCGGTTTTGTCGGGGATGAATAAGCACGTGTTTGATGCGTTTGTCTCCACATGCTTCAATGTATCATTTTCTCTTGCCTTACTTGCTCCCCTTGCTTAAGTAGTATTTTCCCTGGTTTCCCCCCATGCATGTGTGGCATATTCTCCTGCAGTATTTGCCCTCTGATGCAGGAGTGGAATGCAACCCTTGCATTTGGATGGTTCATCACTTCTTGGTAACTGGAGACCCAGCTCCAACAACAATTGAAGATGGCTACTCAAGAGCAATACTATGTAAGCAATCAGGAAAGGTTCCAGGCAGTCGGTTCCTTACCGAGAGTTTGAGTGGAGGTTCCGACATATTGCTTTCTTTATCCTTGTCTTTGCAGGTAAGAACAAGGACAAGGGAAATGACATGGAGGTTGTATGATATGAGATACTCTTGCTCTCGTCCTTGAAGATATGAGATACTCTTGCTCTGGTGTGACTTGTTTTGAAGAGGTATTCTCGGAGGGGAAGAAAACTGAGTATTTCGAGATGCTTTGTTGAAGATGCATTCTTGGAGATGAGGAAGAGTTAGGTATTCTTGCAGGTTTGCCTTGTTATGGAGAATGGAGATTGACATATATAGAGATTTTTCAATAGCAGGTAGTGGTGATGTGCCTTTACTCTTGTCAGCAACTGTGGTGTAATTAGAACAGTAAGATTTACGCGTTTTCAACTTTGTCAGAGATCTTTGATAAAGTTGCACGCGATATCCAAAAAAGCTGAGATTGCATCTGAAAAATACCAACGAACTTTATTCAAGAAAATCTAGCTTTTGAAATTTGGAGAGCAGTGCCTCTTCGATCTCTGAACGAGTGACTTTGTTACCTCTTCTTTTATAGAGACATCAATTGTGTTTAAGAGTGTGCCCAGAAAGTTGCTGCCTGTAGAAATTTCCTCCTTCTTGCACTTCTGAAATTTTACTTGACCTCTTTTTTCCTTCATCATTTCTGAAAATGACTTGCCCATCTAACATTTGCTTAGATTTGAGTCTTATGAGTGATACAGACGAGCAGCGTCAGGATAATATATGGCGCTTGTCCTTCTTATCTTCTAATGGTCCTCTTACGGTTGGGGACTCTGTGATGAAGAATAACATAACCGCTACTGTGGTAGCTAGGAATTTTCTCACTCCAAAGGATAACACGGTCATTTCCCAACGGTCTGATAAGTCGGCCGTTCAAGACTCATTGACTCTCAATGTTCAATGTGCGGGCTCTGTATCCAATATGGGCCAACGCCTACTTGCTCAAACTCGCCAATTTGAATCATTGATGGCTAAGGTGGCAAGTCTTAAACAAGAGATCAGAGGGCTTAAGCACAAGAATAGAGTGTTACATGTGCTTGCAAATAATTACTCGACGAGCATGAAAAGAAAGCTCAACCAGCTGCAGGAATCCGAAAGTCGGATTCAAACTGATCACTAGAGGTTCATTGCTAGATTCTGCAAGCAACTGATGTCTTCCCCTTCTGGTGTTTTGCCAAGTACTGGGGTGCCACATAATCAATCTCCAGTGCCTCCCCCTTCTGGGGTATTTCCGAGTACTGAGGCTTCACATGAGCAACCTTTGTAAAGACTCCATCCTGTTTGTTTGTTTTAACTCATGTGTATGTACATATCTGTAATTTCTCGGAGATATTAATAGATAAGCTTTATTTCATTCAATGTATTGTGCTAAATACAATAAAGCATATACTTCACTAAGATGTGGTAGATAAATGATCATTCTTAGTGTCGACATTATTTGAGTATTTAACTCATAATCTTCAATCCATATGATTTTAAATATCATAAACATTATGGATGAGATTTGTGTTGGCATATTGTTCGATCTGCAGTTCGAGACAATATTTCTCTCAACACTTTATATTCTTTCTAAACTCTTCGAGAGTTTCAATTCAACTATTCAGGAGTTCTAATTTAATATCATCAACTTCTTGCAAGAGATTTTAGTATGTTGCAACAATATCATAATTATAGTACTCACTAAGGCAATTTATCCCATCCATTGGTATTGAGTACATATTTTATGTTTTACCCTTCCGGGGCTTACTTCAAGCAATTTGAATCCTTCAAGGATTTTCTACACTTCATGACACATTTTCCTTTGGAATTTATACAGAGCAATTTGCTCCCATGTATACTTGAGGGATTTACTTATGGAAATATAATATGGGCGACTCACAACCCTTCGTATATAATTCTCCATTCATATGAACTTGTTTACAAGAGTATAATTTCATGTTTCAATACCTTGTGTCATATCATATGAGTGTATTTCACTGTATCATAAATGCTCAATGTAACCTCCTTGGTTCAATATCTTTTGGCTATTTGTATTATATTCAAATATATAGGTCCATTTTTCCATGTTCGTACAAAATTGTAATGGAATTGCCTTTCTCCATTTTGGCCAATAATTTTGTTGACGAAAAAGAATGAGACTCAATATCAACACAGCTCATTGATGATTTTGTAGCTACTTATAAAAACCAAAATTACCATTGGTTATCATCAATTTGTGATCTCATATTCTCATGTGCATGTGCATGCATAAAAGCTTTTCATTTCTTTTGGATATCCATTACCTCTTCAAGGGCATTACACTATCTCTTCTAGGATAGTCGTAATTTAGAGAAAGCGGATCATAACCTCTTCTTGAGCGTTATAGAGCTTGGATTTTAATCTCCACTTCCGGGAGTTGAGTCATTGGAACCTATATGTCTATCATGCTCCATGCATGAGACATCAACATTCCCATGTCCACAGATTGTCCTTTCTGGGACGTATATCCATGCAGCGACTGTTATGCTTCTGGCATGCAACAGTTATGCTTCGGGAATGCAATAGTTTAGTAGTCCCATATTCTTCTTCTTTCGAATGAATGAACCTTTTAAGTCTAAGGGTCTACCACGCTTCAGGCGTGCAATAGATAAATCATTTACTGCCTCATTATATTTTGTCCAACAGGGACATCAATTCTTATAGGCACATTTGCAACAAGTGTATATGATTTCATCACTTTCGTTGCATCATTCAATTATTCTTACTTCATTTTCTCATTGATTGCTTCGTGAATCAAAATAAGACAAATTTTCTTCGTTCTTCTGGAACGGTCTTTTCTTATCATTCTTCTGGAATGATATTTTCTTATCATTCTTCTGGAACAATGTTATTTTCTCCTCTTAATGGCGGGAAAATTGTCTTATCAAAATCATAGTCCGCAAATCATGCGGTAAATATATCCCCAGTTAAGGATTCCAAATGTTGAATGATAAATGGTGGATCGAATTCAACATAAATTCCCAGTTTGTATTAATGCCTTATTTTAGTACGTTGTGGCAGCCTTACAGGCACATAGATAACACAACTAAAAACTCGTAAATGTTAATGTTTGGCTGGTGCCTAAACATGAGTTGTATTAAGAAATATTGATGGTTGGCAACTGGTCTCAACCAAACTTAATAATGAATTATGTAAAATGGTATGTCCACATGTAGAAAACTTCCAATTTTGTTTTCATGAGTAGAGCGCGGGTAATCAATTTCATCCGCTTAATAAATGTTTCGCTAAACCATTTTGAGTATGGACATAAGGAACTTCTGGTCCTTATTTAATAGTCTGTAGACTGAGACTCTTATGACCTTTATTACAATTAAGTTGAAGCACTGTGACACTTCAAACTTAAGGTACTTATCAAGAAACTTCATGTCCGATCTTGAGGATCTAGGGACTTCATGCCTGTTCTTTTTGCATGATGGAACTTCGGATCCAATAATTTTATGTGATGAGGATCAAGAAACTTCAGGTTCTGATCTGATTAAGGAACTTTGGGCCTTATATATACTAATCATAACAAAAGGTAAGTACAATAAATAAATTAAAGCAATAGGCGGTAATTCCAACCATAGTAAATAAATTGCATTTAAGTAAATAAAGCTTGTGACAAGGGCTTTAATTCAACACCATTCACATAAATCAAAACTTAAAGCAGTAGGCGGTAAAACCGTCCATGATAAATAAATTGCTTTAATGTAAATAGAACTTGTGAAAGTGTTTTAAGCCAACACCATTCATATAAATCAAAACTTAAAGCAATAAGCGGTAAAACCGTCCATGGTAAATAAACTGGTTTAAAGTAAATAGAACTTGTGAAAGTGTTTTAAGCCAACACCATTCACATAAATAACAATAACATGAAATATATATATTTTTCTTTTCAGAATGGTGGTTCCAAAAATCTTTGGAGAAATGTTGTGGGTACTTTGTGTATTATTTCCCTCGGAATCCTATTCACACACATGCGCACACCCAATATTAATAATGGATCACATGCACCATTCAAAGCCTTTTGGCTTTTCCCCTTTTTTGTTTTATTATATTCCTCCCTTCACTTTTGTCGGGGCACCAATCCAAATTGTGCTTATTTTTTTTTTCTTTTCAGAATGGTGCAGATGTATCATTAGAAACCTTTGTCCAAAAATTCCACTTTTCCAATTCTTTTTCACACGGTGCTTGAAGCACCATTCCATAATCCCTCCTTCATTTTTCTTATTTGTCTGTCTGTACTAGTCTCAAACCCAGGGCCATCTGGGTTGTTGTGGAGGTCACACAAAGCCAATTCAATCCAATAAGGCTACCAGAGACTAACGTTGTTCTTGCATGGCCCAGAGAACATGGCGTCGCAAAGCAAGAACTTCCTTATAGGGACATAAATGACAGCGGAGTTGATGAAGGTACAAGAGAGGGAGGCATGTGTGGAGTCAGTCATGCCATCACCATTTCAGACAATCGAAAACGACGCGATTTGGGTTTCCAAGTCTGATGAGATTCTTCTGGGTATCTGGAAACTAGTTGTCAGATATGAGTTTTTTTATCTCGTGACGACTATAGGTCGTTGTAAATTTCAATTCTCACCGGAATTCGACGGGGCGCTTCTGGCGCGGTGGGAGGTAGGTAATGCTTCACCGAATTTATGGCGTTGTGCTTTCCACGGACATAAGAGCTTTTCGTGCTGATAACGTGTTGTAAAATCGACAGTGTGTGTAGTGGAATAAAAGAAACAAGACACAAAATTTACTAGGTTCCTCTACAGTCGGTGTGACTGGAGTACATCCTCGGGGCAGCAGTGGTGCTTTCATTATAATTTGGAATAATAGGAGTACAAAGATAACTCTCTCTATTATCTCCTCTGTTTTTCTCTCTTCCTCTTCTTTCCTCTCTCTCTACCGTGAGTCACTCACCTATGTTTGGTGTGTGTTGCATTTATATAGAAAACACGAGTCGTAGGGAGTAAGCTATGGCAGACAGCGAAAGACAACCTTTATTCCCACTTGTAGCTTAGTGGATTAGTGGCTAGCGTGGACATCCATCATATTTACAACATTTTTGAGATTATTAAGGATGCCCAGGGAGAAGATCTATAAACCCTCTTCTTCAAGTTCACTTGGTACAAAGGAATTTTTTACGTCCATTCAATAAATGTCATGATAAACTTTTTAGTGTCATGCAAGTCTATTACCAACATCACCGATATTATCTTTAATTTAATCACCTAGCTAGGTGTGTGGTTTATCATAAAATGGATCGGCGATATTAGATTGGAAACTCTCATATATTAATTGTATAATATTTTGTCATATGACTGATGTGAGATTTTATACTCCAACATGCCTTGTCACGAGTGGTCCCACAAGAGGTCATAAGGGAAACCAATTCCCACATCGGGAACTGGATCAAGTCATTATACCACAGCTAACACCAATCTTTTCAAGACCTTGGTTGGCATTGTGGAGCCAAAAATAATCAAGAAAATTATGGAAGTGACACATGGACTTTTGAGTTAAAAGGACAAAATTACCCTCGAGACACACTGAGATTCCCACGTGCATGCAACGGACAATAACAACTCAATCAAGGAAGAGTCAAAGGTGATCAAAATGGTATTTATTCAAATCTCTCTCATCACTCCTCATCAAATCCTTTATTCAAAGGGTAACTCCCAAAACTTCTTATTTAATTTGGGATAAATTACCATGTTAATTACAAGATATTATTTCACATAATATCTTGCAATTATTCTTCAATTACACCATATATAGCTTGCCACTATTCTCCAAATAGGGCTGGCTACTTCCCTATAAATAGCCCTATTATCCCACTAAAAAGCTATGTCATTTGCTACCCACAAACTCCTAGACACATTCTTTTTAGAATTCTAAATTTGGCATCGGAGATTCTTCGGCCAAAGCCCCCACCATTCATCGTAAGCGACTGAGGTTTTTGACCTTAATTTTAGGTGTTATTATTTTGCAGGTGTATAAATTTTTGGCTTCATTATCTAATGGATAAAGACGTTTTCATATCTTTTAATGTCTTGTCCACACTCGTTAAAATTATGACAATATAATTAGATCATAAATACAAAAGAAAAATTAGTGATGGCAATAATTTCAAGGATGATATTAGAAGTGAAGAAATTGAGCTTTCATCATAAAATTAAGGAAATTTAATGAAAAATTAAAAAAATATGAAAAATGAAAAATAAAGGTGTAGTGAATAGTATAAGGGAAAGGTAAAAATGTAGTTTTTCGTTAAAAGTGAATAGTAACGGGAGTGTTTCTTTGAAACTTCCTAAAATTAATTGGTAATATGAGACTTGCCAAACCTCTTATAAGCACATGCAACGTCTTCTTTTTCCTAATGTAGGATTGATACTCTCAACCCGTCCCCTCATGCGTGGTGAATTTTTAAGCCTAACATATGGACAACACAAATCGGGTGAAGTGAAGCACGTATAGTTGGTGAGCTTCACACTCAGGACAACATGCTCAGATACCACAAAGAAGAGGTTCCAACATAAAACTGATTGCCAACTTACTTATGATCAATGGCAAGTTTTCTCCTTCTACAATGTGGGACTCTTTAACTTTCACATCCTCACACGTCTCCCTCACATGGCGAATTCTCAAACCAAATACATGGACAATACAAATTGGGTGACGTGGAGCACATGTGACCATGAATTTTCACACTTGGGTCAACCTATTTTGAAACCATGAAGAAATTTGAGGTTAATTCGCAGTGGAGAGTAGTCCAGCCTTTTATAAGTACATGCAAGATCGATCTTTTTCTTGATGTGTACTCTCAATAAGAAGTTAATAAAAATATCTATTGGCATCTAAAGGGTTCATTCATGATTAATGTTAAGGCAGTATCTTCAATGAAGAGTTGCAAATTTGAGATATAAAAATCATATTTACATCTTATCTTACACTCTTTGTCTTTGGAAATGAAAATGTGTGTCCTATTTTTTGAGAAAATTTTCAGTTTGCTGGGAATATGACTCGGTATACCAAGTGTCATAATATAATTAATTGAATTATTTTTTTCAAATTTTCAACCAATTGTTTATTACACTTTGTGTATCGGGCAATGTTCTAGACATACTAAAAAATTTCTTCCACTCTAATGAGAGAGATGTAATTATTGAAATCTCAATTAGTATTCTCTATTTGCCTAGCGGGGTCCATCTATAAAAGATGGAAAATAAAAATTATGCAAATTTACATTGTTATATGTATTTTCTAGCCAACATGGATATTTTACATCTCATCCACTAGAAAATTTTCCAACCAAAAAAAAAAAAGTAAAAATCCACAATCCAAAGCATTTTTGCACTCCTATTGATGATGCTCTTGAAAAGATTAATGTGAGTTGATGATTGTGAAAGATAGAACTGTTGTGATAGTAATGTAGAGGACTCCATGTTGTTCAGTTTCCCTATTATGTAATTTAGATACATGTTTCCCCCTAGCTACTCATTGATCATGAAATTATGTTCTGCATACTTGTATCCACGAAATTAGCGGCCAAAGCTGAGAATAAATGTCTAGTGTCAAAGTCAATGAAAAGAAAACTTGCAATCCAGCCTCCTTACTTGAAAATCTTCATCTCAAAATTTGACGTGTAATGGGCATAATGGAAAGCTTCTAGAAGTCAAAGTCAATGTAATCCAGCTAGTTGATGTAGTTTGTTAAGCTAATTGTTCATAACTTAAAATCCATATCATATCAAAATGTGTGATATCTACACACTATTTTTTACTTCTCGCACACGTTTTTAATTTTCGACCCTCTGATCGGATAAATTGAAAAAGAAGACCAAATGATAGAAATTAATAATGAATGAATCTGTGAGAAGTAAAAAGGAATATGTAGATAACACATCTCTATATCAATTTGATTCACATCGCGTCTTTGTAGGTTAAAGAAAGCTAGACAATCAGCCACGATTCTATTTGCTTTTTATCCTTTTCTTGTTTGCAAGGAAACAAATTAAGCATTTTTGAGATTATTGAGGATGCCCAGGGAGAAGATCCATAAAACCTCTTCTTCAAGTTCACTAGGTACAAAGGAATTTTTACGTCCATTCAATAAATGTCATGATAAACTTTGTAGGGTCATGCAAGTCTACTATCAACATCACCGATGTTGTCTTCAACCTAATCATCTAGCTAGGTGTGTGGTTTATCATAAAATAGATCGGTGATATTAGATTGGAAACTCTCATATATTAATTGTATAATATTTTGTCATATGACTAATGTGAGATTCTATACTCTAACACGCCCCGTCATGAGTGGTCCCACACGAGGTCATATGGGAAACCAATTCGCACACCGGAAACTGGATCAAGTCATTATACCACAGCTAACACCAATCTTTTCAAGACCTCGGTCGGTATTGTGGAGCCTAAAATAATCAAAAAATTTATAGAGGTGACACGTGGACTTTTGAGTTAAAAGGACAAAATTACCCTCGAGGCACACCGGATTCCCGCGCGCATGCAATAGACAATAACGGCTCAATCAAGGAAGAGTCAACGGTGATCAAAATGATTTTTATTTAAATCCCTCTCATCACTTCCTATTTAATTTGGGATAAATTATCATGTTAATTATAAGATATTATTTTATTCTCCAATTACACCATATATGGCTGGCCACTATTCACCAAATAGGGTCGGCCACTTCCCTATAAATAGCCTTATTATCCCACTAAAAAGCTAACCCATTTGCTACCCACAAACTCCTAAACACATTCTTTTCATAATTCTAAATTTGGCATCAGAGATTCTTCGGCCAAAGCGCCTCACCATTCATTGTGGGTGTGTGAGGCTTTTGGCCTTAATCTTAGGTGTTATTATTTTGCAGGTGTATTTTCGTCAAAGGAGAAGATGGCAGAAATTTGCATCCACAAATTGGCACTTTGATTGAGAGTTTGATTCACACGCTCGAAGAAGACTCTCGCATTCAAAATTTCTCATTTCTCATTCATAAGTAAATTTTTCATTCGTTTTTATTCTTAGAAGTTTTTAATTCTTTGAATAGACGTAGGAGAAAAATACAATGGCAAGAAGTTCGGAAACCACAACGAAAGAAACTTTCTACGTTCAAAGATCCGGATCAAATGATGGAGATTGCGATGTAACCCCACACGACGATCCATAAAGCTCAACACGGCGACAAAAGGAGTAACTTTACCACCACGGAGTACCACCACCACGGCAGTCATGACAACCACCGTGGCAGTGGGAAGTAGGACAACTTCATAGCAGCAAAGCCACGAAGAAACAATAACTGCCACCTTGCAGTATCAAGCCCAAGCCCTTACCACAAGACAGCTAACTCAGCGCGAGGCAGCCTAGATCCAGTAGGCCCATAACGCTACCATAGCAGCAGAGGCCCAAAGCATAGCCCAAGCAGTTATGGCTGCAACAAATGAAGCAAACCAACACTAGCGGGCCCAGTGCCAAGCAAGCCAGAACACACCTCACCCATGCACCCCGTACATGGCTCAGCCCACTTCCACGGCCCAACCTGCTCTCGCAGTCCACCTAGTGATCCCGACTAGTCCAAGGCTAGTTCAACCATCCCAGCTTTAGATTTCTGGACTGACGATTGAACCGGGGGTATTTTCACCTCGATTTTCTGCATATTTGATATATCTCAACTCAAATCTCGTACCCAAAGTCCATTGCCCTTCCACTACTTAAGGAGACAAAAACCGTCCAAGCTTTTCCATCCCAAATGGCAAACAACACTTGTCTCGACAAGTCATAGAATTAGCAAGCACCATCGCGTAATAGATGACCTTAGTGAATCAACTCTTATTGTGTACTGAGATGCAGTGTGCCATTGGCGAGGTGTCCCGAAGTAAGACAAGGGTAGATGACAAACCTCTCCAACAGCATCTCGGTAAGCAGCCATTTGACCAAACATGAATCAAGCGTTCTAGCAGTGTACACTTTTGACTGGGCCCCGAGATAGTGTATTAGCTCGTGGAGGAGCATGCACTCTCGATTAGGCCTACAGACCAGCATACATTCACGGTTGGGGCCATATTTTGATAATCAACATAAGCAACCTTCTAAACGAAGTGTTCATTTACGGCTAAGCCCGTAATGAGCCTCATCTACCTGACATCGGAGTAAGTAGCACGATGGATAGAGTGAAGCAGTCACTCAATCCAACTCAAGTTCAACCGGTAACCTGCGAGTAACTTGTTCGCCTACTAGAAATATACCACATGCACCGCAGCTACAACATAGACGAGTCGAGCATATGAAAGAGCAGCCTAGACTAACAGGTCACGACTAAGGGCAGTCGAAAGCTCCACTGCCCCACTAGAGGCAAATTGAGAAAGAAGTTGAAAGGCTCTTGACCGAACAATTCCAGTGCAACGAAGCTACTAACGAGGTGCTCCGAGGGAACAATCCCACATACACTGACGGATACAAAGATTACTTATGTTCAGACAAATGCAGCAACTCAACCTAATGGATCATCGAGTGCACATGGGTACCAAAAGGACACACCATCCCAACCACAAAGAATCAGGAGGTAGGTCTTGATTTCGTCACTCTAGACGATTCGTTACTAGAGCAACACATCACCAGTAGCCGAGCACCACTGATCCAATGATCGAATAGTTCATCGCTGTTCATACCTGCTTGTTGGTTCTCCGCTGCCCTAGATCTATCACCATGGCTCCCAGCCGTGCCGATCTTGCACCACGACTCCCAGCCGTACCGATCTTGTATCACAGCTCCTAATCATGCCGATCTTGCCATATGGCTTATATCTTCGTCGACTAAGGCCACGACACTTCAAACATCAAAGCATCCAACAACGGAGTAGATTACAAGGCTTGACTAGCAGCCTCTACTAGCGAAATAATTAGCAGTGATGAAGCGCAATACATTCAAATTCTCAGCTGATCACCAACCAAGCCTCAAGATAGCATGCGACGAAACATCCAAGGATGGCACAATAAGGTCTGATAGCAGTTCATTACGCTCCCACGTACACCCGGATTCTACAAGTAGTTCAAAGTCTCAAGCATATCGTCGAGCAAGATGAGGATTATTTTAGTTGTCTAACAGTCTAAATTTTCTCAGCTGCACTCATAACGATTTCCAAGCTCTCTAGTGCAAGAGGGTAAACCAATCCCTTGACACCCATCTGGGTAAGCTCTTCAGTGTGAGAAGGTAAACTAATTACTCTCTAGTGCTAAAGGGTAAACCAATTACCTAACACCCATATGGGTAAGCTCTCCATATAAACTAATTCTCTGATGCCTATCTGAGTCTACTCTTCAACGGAAGGGGACAAACTGCCAATGAATTTCCACATAACTACTCATTTTGATGTGATTAGTTAACAATTTTCATATTCCATGGATCTTTATCATGTTGTGATGTAGGTCACATAACTCAAAAGATCGAATACTCGAAGACCAGCTAAGCAGTAAATGGTCAGATGGCAGCAGCCACTTTGCACTCAACAGTTCGCTCATCCGACACTTCATCTTTAGCAACTCTATCCTTGATTGCTCTATCTATGGCAGCTAAGAAATCAAACTCAAGCAGTTTCCTCATTCTTAGCAAGCAACCCAGACGTAGCAGCGTAAACTTTGGCCCATGCCACGCCACTTCCTTGGCCCATGTCGAGCCAGCCCTTGGCACCATTCAAGCCAAGTTGCACAAGCTGTGGCCCTTGCCATACCACTTCCTCGACCCATGCCGAGCCAACTTCTTGCACCTGCCAACCGACGTGCCGCACCACCCAAACGATTGCCCCATGACAACACCACCCAAGAAGAAGACAAAGAAAATTAAGTTTTTCTTGCATTGGTGCAGCACATATAAGACAAAGAAATCAACAGAAGACGGTTCTTTGCACGGGCAAGCAAAGAAGAGTGTTAGATGAGGGGAAACAAATATCCTCTAGCTTTCTCTTTTTCTTGTAAGGATAAGTAATTACCCTCCGAAGTTGATTTAATCTGTTACTTAAGGTAAGCTTAAATAGGCTTTGGATGCGATTTATTTCCCTTTCCTAGAAGAATCTAATTCCAAGTCCAAGTGGGAATCTGCATCAAAGTTGGAGATCTCTACACCCGATGCCTTTTCCTGCGAGCAGCCCAGCAGGTGTGAGGGCATTTGTGGAGCCAAAAATAATCAAGAAAATTATGGAGGTGACACGTGGACTTTTGGGTTAAAAGGACAAAATTACCCTCGAAGCACACCAGGATTCCCATGCGCATGCAACGGACAATAATGGTTTAATCAAGGAAGAGTCAGAGGTGATCAAAATGGTATTTATTCAAATCTCTCTCATCACTCCTTATCAAATCCTTATTCAAAAGGTAACTCCTAAAACTTCCTATTTAATTTAGGATTAATTACCATGTTAATTGCAAGATATTATTTCATATAATATCTTGCAATTATTCTCCAATTACACCGTATATGACTAGCCACTATTCTCCAAATAGGACCGGCCACTTCTCTATAAATAGTCCTATTATCCTACTAAAAAGCTACGTCATTTGCAACCCACAAACTCCTAAACACATTCTTTTCAGAATTATAACTTTGGCATCAGAGATTCTTCGGCCAAAACCCATCCCCATTCATCGTGGGCATGTAAGGCTTTTGGCCTTAATCTTAGGTGTTATTATTTTACAGGTGCATTTTCGTCGAAGGAGAAAATGGCGGAAATTTGCATCCACGAGTATTTACTATTTAGTAATCCATCACTGGACCCAGCACGTAACTTTTCAAAATCATAGTTATCAATCAGTTTTAGGAAGCAAGTTCGAGCCCAGTAATTTAGGCTCAGGACAGATCGAGAAAATAACGTGCTCTACCATAATAAACTTTGTAGGTACATATTATTTCCAACTTAACCTCCTATCTCTAAGTGTGAGGTTTATTTATAAAAAGTTTTAGTGATTTAAGAGGTTGAAACTGACGTAGGACAAGCCAAGGGTTTGATTGGGCAGCCAACAATGTGGGAAAGGAAATATCATCTAATCAAATATGGAAAAGCCAAGGGTTGACGGGGACAAATCATCTTATCAAAGTGGTGGATATTGTGAAGATTGTTGCTTTGGATAGCAATTGATTTTTTCTTTTTTTTCGGTCAAAGGGGAATTTCATTACACAACAAGCACAAATATACAACAGAGGCCCAACAGACACGTATACTACAAACAAAAAAGCCCTAAAACAAAAGTAAAGCAGAAAGGCCCAAACAGACGTATGGCCCAAAAACACAACACAACTTCCGCCAGAACCTTCCACTGTATCTCCACCCACATATAACTTTTCAGTTCATCGCCCGATTCCTTGTTCCCCGTTTAGCATCTCCTCTGCAGATACCACCTCCAACTCCAATTTGCTTCCAGAGCACAGCCGTAAACAAGGGATAATTGGCTACAAAGCGAAAAAAGCCGACAACCAGTATGACTCTCTAACTTGAGAGTACTTCTCATTGCTTGTGAGTCCTTCAAACTTAGGATTTTCCGGTGACACCAGCCCTAGCTTCAGCCAGGGTCAGTTGCAGTGTTTTCTTTTTTCTCTTTTCCTTCTTTTCTCCCTGCATCTACTGTTGTCTCTTCCCAATTTTCTCTCTGATCCGCTCATTTCCTCTACTCCTGAGGGTATACCTCTTCCATGCTCTTCCTTGATCCTATCATCAGCCATGTTTATTGAAGAGATCGTGTGTAGAGTTCCGATGTTTACACCGGGTGTTTCCAACACCACCACTTTCTCTTTGGATAGCAATTGATTGGGCAGCCGACGAAATATGGAAAAGCAAATGTAGAAAAGCATTCAAATGAAACTCGACGACGAGTTTTTAGAAAATTTTGCGAGCTGGTCTAATCTTTGGGATTATGTTTATCTACATTTTTGGAATGTGTCATATGGAATGATTTTGCGAGCTGGTCTAATCTTTGGGCTTATGATACCGTTGTCTTTGCATCACGACGTGGATGTAAACTCCGTTGACTTCTTAATTTAACATCTAATTTAATAAATTTATCGTTTGACAAAAGAAAAATAAAGGTCATATGGAATGATTTGGGAATGATACCAAAATTGTTCAGATATGCGATAAACATATGTTTTAGGATACCTCGTTCAACATTGAGAATGAAACATATTTTCAACATGGAAACGACTTCTTTATTCACTCCAAAAATGAGACTCATATCTTACATTATCATTTTTTTTAAGTAAATTTGTCATTCATTTACTGACATTATGGAACGAGGAATCGTAAAAGAATTTTTTTTTAAATTTTTTTTTTTTAAAACCTGGATTGTACGAGAGAAATTTATTAGGGTTTTTGTCACAAATGGTCCCTGAAATTGAAAATCAATCAATGTAGTCCCTGAAAATGAGTGTCGCAAATCAATGTGATCTTTCCGTCACAATTCCGTTAAAAATTATGTTAAGTGCTGACGTGGCACTTAAATGAGTCCCACAAATTTATTAAAATATTATAAGAAAAAGGTGATGATTGAACACTGTTCATCATCTTCTTCCCATCCCAATCTCCCACTACAGCCCCCACCCCACACCCCCCTCCCATTTTCTGGGTAGAGTGCTGCTGTCAGAACTGTGGCCGGGTTCCCAGGTCAGTTGAAAGATCTTGGCCGCACACATGGTGGCCATTGGATTTTCCCACCCCGTTCCTCCACCTTCATGTGGCAAACCTTCGACGGCCTCTTAGCCGGTTTCGCCGTCATAGAAACGGGTACCGGAACAATCCCATGGACAAGGTTCAAGAATCTCAGGAAATTTTCAAGAACCTAGAAATCTAACCCATTTTCTTCACCTAAACTCCATTTTCTTCACAAAAATCTGCCGGAACCAATAATCTCAGAAAATTTCAAGAACACAGATGAAAAAACACTAAATTAAGCTAAACGAGGAAATTTCAAGAAATTAAGAACAAGAAATGTCAAGAATTTAAAACATAAAAACTTAAAAAAACTTATTCTCACAGGAAGAAGATGATGAACAGTGTTCAATCATCTTTTTTTTTAAATTTAAATATATTTATTTTATTTTTTATATTTAAATATTTTTAATTCACAAAATAATATTTTATTAAATTTGTGGGACCCATTTAAGTGCCACATTAACACTTAACATAATTTTTAACGGAATTGTGATGGAAGGACCACATTGATTTGTGACACTCACTTTTAGGGACTATATTGATTGATTTTCAATTTCAGGAACCACCTTGATGGGGTGAATCTATTTTAGGGACCATTTGTAACAAAAACCCAATTTATTAATATGAAAAAAGAAGTTACACCTAGTCAGAGAAACATAAAACTCATCCCTAATAGAGCAAGAAAAAACAAAATACAAGAAAAGAGGGGGCAACATACACCCTACCCCTTTTGAAAAAGAAAATACAAGAAAAAAGAGGGAGAGACATAGATATTGCCTCTCTTGAAAAAGAAAATACAAGATAACGAAAATACATTAGGAGAATTTATTTTAATGTATAACCAAAGGCTGAAAGTTTGAAAGGCACAAGTTTACATCAAATTAATAGTTAATGTGCACAATTTGGGCTGCATGTTACATGGATGCAAAAGACTTACAAGTCTTGGAAGAGATTCCCGAGATTGTATAGACCTTTCGTGGCCTTTTAAGTGTTCCATGGCATACTCAGCTGCAACATCAATGCAAGGCTAATTAATAATCAATTTATCTTATGTTTTTGTATTACCAATTGATGTGAGTTGGATACTTGAAGAAATGCCTGAAAAAAACGATACTGCAGAAATTAACATTAAAAAGTAATATTTTTACCAATAAAATCTGTGATTAAACGTCCATCGCAAAATCTGCCAGTTGGATACTTAAAGAAGGTCTCACCATATGGAAAGCAATTGGCCTTAAAAAACAGTGGTGGTATTTATGTAGTTATTATTTCCAGGATCATAAAGTGAATCACAAAAGATGAATAAGGTTGCATGCTTTTCTGAAGCACCGAATGACCATATCAGTTGCACTGAATAACTCGGCAAGCACAGAAAGCCAGGATAAAAATTCTTAACCTCAAGGCTGCCATTGAAGTATATCTGTTTCTGTGTTACTTTGTATTATTATCAATTTAATAGAAAATCTTTGAAAACTGAGAGCAGAATCTTTAGCATTATATATTTTTGGCCTTATTATCTAATGGATAAGATGTTTTCAGATTTTTTTAATGTCTTGTACACACGTGTCAAATTATGATCATATAATTAGATCATAAATAGTCTCAAAGATGATGTTAGAAATGAAGGAAAATGAAGTTTCACCATAAAATTAATTGATATTATGCACTAAAGATTTTTTCATGTCCATTTAACAAATGCCATGATAAACTTTGTAGGCTCATACAGGTCCACCACTAACATTATCAATATTGTCTCAAACTGAACCATTAGTTGTGTGGTTTTATCATAAAAGGGCTTGCTGATATTAAGAGTGGATACTCTCATATATTAATTGTATTTCATTTTATCATATAACCGATGTAGATCCTATTTTCCTAGATGCGCTCTCACAAGTGGCCACACATGGGTCACAATGGGAACCAATTCCCACAATGGGAGCTGGCCATTATACTACAGCTATGCCAATCTTTTCAAGAGCCCGGTCTATATTTAGTAGTCCATCACTAGAGGCAACACATAAGGAAGCAAGTTCAAGTTGAGTAACTTGAATTGATGATGTGTCGCGAGAATAGCTTACTCTGATACCATAAAAAAAAACTTTGTAGGCTCGTCTGGTCACCAATTTAATCACCTATCTCTAAATATAGGAATTTTTTCATAAAGGGTCTCTGTAATAATAGATGTTGAAATTGATGCACAAGCCAAGGGTTGATTAGGCAGCCGACGAAATGTGGGAAAGGAAGTCATTTTTCAGATGTGAACAAGCCAAGGGTCGACGGGGGCACATCTCATCTTTTCAAAGTGGCTATTGTGGATAATGTTAAAATTGTTGTTTTGGGCGGCAATTGATTGGGCGGTCGACGAAATGTGGAAAAGCATCCAAATGAAACTCGAGGACGAGTTTTTTCTTTCTTTTAGAAAAGGGAGAATGATTGAACAATCAAGGTTTTCGTGCATGTACTGGAGCCTATTAAGAGTCTCAAACGTATCGGAACCATGAGAAATAGTTAAGTTATTAGAGCATCACAAGATAACTAAGTAGTCAGAAAAATTTAAATAGTTGTGGCTGGGAGCAAAAGTCCATTTGGGACATATGTTTTATTTATGAGGGTAAATAACATGATTATTACAAGATTATTACACACTTATATAGCACAGTGGCTGCCTTATCTCTTAAGCTACTAGCACTAACAGTTTTAACTAATCTTCCCACCAATTCTAACTAACTACCAAATATACCAACTGCCTTACTTAACAGTTTGCCATATCAGCACCATTTTACCTTTGGACCATACTACCCTTCTTATACTAGTCAATATCCCCCCGCAATCTTAACTTGGGTTACCAAGTTTAAGATTGTAACAAATTGATCTTTAGTTAAGATATTGGCATATTGATTAGTGCCCTCCCTTGCAGCAGAAGGTGATCTCAATGCGATACTAGCATGGCTTCCAAGCCTCGACACACTCCTTCCACCTTTAGGAGTAGTAAACCCTGGACTTGAACCTCGGTAACTGGCACGAAGAGTTTCATCAATAGAAGATGAGGACTTGCCCATTGCATTTCTTACAAACTTCTTAGCAACAATACAGTTAGCAATACAGTTAGTAAGTTGGTTAGAGTAGTTAGGCTTTCTCTTATAAAAACAGTTGTGTAACCTTCATTCTATCAATCAATACAAAAGCATATTTCTCTCTCTAAATCTCTCTCTCTCTCAAACTCTCTGTATTGATCTTTCTTCTTGATTTTCTTTCAATTCCCAAATATTACAATGTACTTAACATGGTATCAGAGCCACCAGGCTCACGCCTTTGATTCTGGTGGTTCCGGTTTTAATTAGATTTCATCATTTTCATCGTTTTTATTTTCATTAGGTTTTCTCTTCAAATTTTCTTGAAATTTCCGTCAAGTTCTTCGATGCTTCTGCTATCCAGTAGATGAGCAATGCGACCGTAATCGACGAGAAGGTCCTGAACGGGTGAATCAACGAGATCACTCGCTCCCTGCTCCAATCCGATGTGGATCGAAATGCACTCCCTCATCTTTGCCGATCGAAACCGCGAAACAAAACCGAAGAAATTGAAGAAATTGAAGAAAGAGAGGCTCTCACAAACGAGAAGGAGAGTCGAAAGCATTCCGCGACATGCAGACCAATATCAAGCAGATCGTGAATCTGTCACTGCATTGGTGAACTTAAAGAAACAGAGCCCAAGATCAGAGACGAAAAACTGTTGTGTTTTTTTTTCCGAAAGTGATTGGAGAAAAAGTACTTTTGGGTTTTGTAGAGTTTGTGGGCAAGAACAAGATACGGGTCCCTAATCAAAACCTCTCCGTCTCTCTTGGGGAAGAAACGATTCAGCTTTCAGAGTTTTAGTTTGAGAAGAAAAAGGTCTCACTCTCTGCTATTTCTGCAGATTATGGTATGGTTCTTTGCTTCTTCCTTTCATAATGTTTCACTGAATTTGCACTGGATTTGGGTATGGTTCTTGAAGTTCTTGGAGTCTAGTTGTTGTTCTTGGATTGGTGCTCTTGCTGTAATCTTTTCTGGTGGCACTGTTGGAATCAGGTCGTTACATTTCTTTGGTTCTTCAATTCTTCACATAAGGTGTTTGTGTTTTTGGGTCAATGAAATTTTATGCAGTGTTGGTGTGAATTTTATATGATCTGTTTCGGGGTTTGCGTATATGATTAAGGCTGATTGCAAGAAATGTTGGTAGTTGAAGAAATTTATGAAGTTGCTTGTTCAGAGAGTTGTAAATTGTTGAAGTTTATGAGTTTTATGAATTGAGAATTGATAAGGTCGATGCCAAAAATGTTTGATTATATAGTATTCATTGAAGTTGATAATTGAAGATGGTCGAGGTCAGAAAGTTGGTGAATTTGTTACGTATATTAAGTAGCATTTGTTGAATTTGTTGAGTTGCTCTGGTATGATCGAATCAATTAAGAATTTTGCTTCAGTATCCTCGTCAATGGATATGGCCAAGAAACCTGGGGATAATTCTTGTCCAGATGCAGGAGTTTGTGCAGTATATTTCTTTTCACAGCCTATAATGTCGAGTCTAACCAACTCAATTGTTAGCATGAATCTACAATAAGTCCGGTTATAGATGAAGTGTAAAGAAGTTGTTAACGGTAAATCCCACAAAGGGTAATCCCGTGTAAATCCCACGAAGGGTAATCCTACATAGATGTTGATTTTCAGTTGTTGAAATTGTGAAGGCCGATGCCATTGTTCAATGAAGTTGTTTTTTTTTTTTTTGGTAAAATCTACAAAGGGCGATCCCGTGGTGTTATAGTTAAGGCTGATGCCACACTATAGTTTGTTATTTGTCTGTTTTTAAAGGCCAAAGCCAATGTTAAATGAAGTTGTTGACGGTAAATCCCACGAAGGGTAATCCCGTAAGAAATTGTTATAACCGGCGTGAGGGTGTGTTACAATTTTATAAGAGCTGTTCTTTGATTGAAGCTCCTGTGAGAGGCAGTGAAATATTGGATGTTTTGGATGGGAATATTGGATTTTTATATGAGCAAGTAGCATCTGTTCATTTTACCAACAAGTGTTATTAGTGAGCAGAACTTTGTGGCTTTGATTTGTCAGAAGAATTAAGAACAGAAGCTTTGGGCATTGAAAGTGTCACTGGAATTAATTGCCTTGATTGATTGATTGCCAATTCCTCAAGTCTCTATGTTTTGATAGACAACTGAGGAGCAGCGCGAGCTCACATTACTGCAATCTTAGGGAAATCTCAGGGCAACAAAACCTTTTTCAATCAGAAAGCATCACCAAAGTCAACCTGAAACAAGAACACTCTGCAGTGCATCCATTTGTCCATATTTCAGTGTTTGCTATTTGAGGACTTTGCTGCAATCTCAAACTGGGATACCCCAGTTGAGATTGAGGAGGAGTATTAAGCATACAAGTCAGCAATACAGTTAGCAATACAGTTAGTAAGTTGGTTAGAGTAGTTAGGCTTTCTCTTATAAAAACAGTTGTGTAACCTTCATTCTATCAATCAATACAAAAGCATATTTCTCTCTCTAAATCTCTCTCTTTCTCAAACTCTCTGTATTGATCTTTCTTCTCTTCATCTTTCTTCTTGATTTTCTTTCAATTCCCAAATATTACAATGTAGTTAACAATATTGACTAGTATAAGAAGGGTAGTATGGTCTAAAGGTAAAATGGTGCTGATATGGCAAACTGTTAAGTAAGGCAGTTGGTATATTTGGTAGTTAGTTAGAATTGGTGGGAAGATTAGTTAAAACTGTTAGTGCTAGTAGCTTAAGAGATAAGGCAGCCACTGTGCTATATAAGTGTGTAAGAATCTTGTAATATTCATTCGAGCAATATACAGAAACTCATCTCTTTGCAATTCTCTTTCTTTCTCTCTAAGTGTTCTGCTTTTCTTCGGTTCTCTGTGAACTGTTATCATGGTATCAAGAGCGAGGCCGATTCTTGGACTCAATTCCGCTGTGCGACTTCTTGCGATCGGTTGAAGTTTGATGGTGGTTGAAGTTTCTTGGGGTTTTTCTGCTCAAAGGTCCATATTTCCATTTGTATCATGTTCTTTCTTTTTGACTCCACAGTGCACACCATCTGTTTGCTTAAATGCCGCAGTGAAAATTTGTTTCTTCGATATGGTTTCTTGTATGCAAGTTTCTCTGTTAAGGCCGATAGCCATTTTCTGCGAGATTGTTGAAGGAATACAAAGGCCGATAGCCATTCCTTTCTGTTGCTTGATTACTTCTTGGTTATTTGAAATTTGTGCACTCGAAAAAGGCCGATTGCCAAGAGTGTGTTGAATGCAATTTGTTTCCTCCATAAGGCCGATAGCCGGATTGAAAAGTTCTGTCTCAGATATTGTGTGTTACTCCTTAAAGGCCGATAGCCGGAGTAACGTTCTTGAAAAGTTTTGTTTGTTGTTATTGTGTGCAACTCCATTAAGGCCGATTGCCGGAGTGCAGTTCTTGTTCCCTTTCTTCATTGAAGGCCGATTGCCAAAGAGGGGTGTGTTTCTTGATTTCTGTTAATAATGAAAAAGGCTCACTTACTGTCAAGGGAAGCTACACGCAAATTGAGGGAAAGGTCAAAATTGTTTCACAAGCCACCTCTGCTGTCGCCTTCTAGAGGTGGCAGTGCCAGTCCAAGTGTGCGGACACTCTCCCCTGCTGCTTAGAAGTTTGTAAGAAATGCAATGGGCAAGTCCTCATCTTCTATTGATGAAACTCTTCATGCCAGTTACCGAGGTTCAAGTCCAGGGTTTACTACTCCTAAAGGTGGAAGGAGTGTGTCGAGGCTTGGAAGCCATGCTAGTATCGTATTGAGATCACCTTCTGCTACAAGGGAGGGCACTAATCAATGTGCCGATATCTTAACTAAAGATCAATTTGTTACAATCTTAAACTTGGTAACCCAAGTTAAGATTACGGGGGGATATTGACTAGTATAAGAAGGGTAGTATGGTCCAAAGGTAAAATGGTGCTGATAAGGCAAACTGTTAAGTAAGGTAGTTGGTATATTTGGTAGTTAGTTAGAATTGGTGGGAAGATTAGTTAAAACTGTTAGTGCTAGTAGCTTAAGAGATAAGGTAGCCACTGTGCTATATAAGTGTGTAAGAATCTTGTAATATTCATTTGAGCAATATACAGAAACTCATCTCTTTGCAATTCTCTTTCTTTCTCTCTAAGTGTTTTGCTTTTCTTCGGTTCTCTGTGAACTGTTATCACATTCTACCTCCTTAAGTTTATGGTCAAATGCAACCTTATACAATATTTTTAAAACATTTTCAATCTCATACGTTTACTATTATTTCATTTCAATTTCATACTTCTATTAGAATTTCAGTTAATTACTCCGTTGTATGCCTAAGTGGCTGTCATAAACCCCAATTTAGCATCTTTTAGAATAATTCGATCAAATTACGAATTGAGTTTTGCAAATAACTAGGTTCTCCGATTGACAAGAATAAACACATCGATTCTGAATTGTGTGGACAAAGAGGAAGAGAACTCTTCAACTATGTATTGAGCGTCTTCTTCGAGGTCATAGACCATCAATAAATCGCCGCGCCATCGACTGTCAATAAATTGTTGATTTCTCAGCTTATTGGGGAATTTCCCACATTAGTAGGAGCTTTCCAAAGAAATAGCTTAGTAGCCTCATTAGCAGCGCTTGCAGCCCTTGGTTAACTGTCTTGTTTTCTCCCGTTATATTCATTATCCTTCCGTCAAAGATCCCGAAAGCGGCTAAAAAAAACAAAAAAACAAAAGGAGCCATCCTTCACGGGCTAAGCCCCTACTCAACAAGACTTTTATTGCATCACCCACCCTGGCTCAAATTTAGGCAATGTAAAGCCATATGGATCAGGGTCATCTCTGAGATTTTAGGGCCCCTGTGCTAAATTTGTAAAGGAGGCCTCCCTTAAGATAGTTTAAAGTTTTTAAAAAATTGTGACAATGTATTGATACTAAAAAACATTCACTTAAATCAAAACAAAGACACTTAGTACTACAATCTAGTTGTATTCCTCTTCACTTGTAAGTGAGAGGTCTTAGGTTAAATTCTCGCCAAAGGCGAATTTGAACTACATTATTGTTAGCCAATTTTGAGGCTTAGCCTACTCTCCCACCCCCTTAGTGTAGATACTATTGTTTTTTCAAAAAAAAGAAAATAAAAACAAACTTTAATACTCACTGATTGCATGTTTACAAATGTCCTTAATGATAAGTAAAAGGAGCTATAAACATAACATTCACTAAATAATCAAAAGCAGTTTTATCTTAAACAACCAAACATGAAAAAAAAAAATTCAAACCCCTAACTTCAAAGTTTCACTTGAATATATAACATTGTTATATAATAAAATTAAGAAACTATCATTTTTTAGGATGTTATTATTGACACTCAAAATATATCATTGTACTCCAATTTTTTATATTTACAAAGAAAAAAAAATACTCTTATAAGGAATGCACAATGCGGTTTTAAAGTGCTAACAAAATCAATTTTTGAATATAGAACATTATTACATGATGTTAGATGACAAAAATTTAAGGGCCCCTTCAAATTTGGTGCTTATGCGACTGCACCTTTCACTTCCCCTCAACGCCCCTTTTGATATGGATCTTCCATAGCCTCCTCGAGAATCCGACGGGGGTCTTCGTTGTCCAAGATAATAAAACCATCAATATCAGTAACGTAAGCATGAGACTTTTTGGTAGTACCGCGAAATGCTTTCTTTATTCCCATGAAGCCAGAATCATGATTGACATGTTGGAGAATAGAATTCCATAAATATATAAAAATTTCTAATGCAAGACAAGTCAAAGGTCTCAAGGAGAACAAGAATATACCATGGGAATTACTCAATCAAGGGAAAGTGAGCTCACCAAATGTTGATAATCGTGAATTTACTCACACGACTAAGTCATACACTTGATTTAGAAAGAAGAAACAACTCACTTTGACTGCACAAGACAAATATACTAGTTAGGTTCAAGTATAACCTTTAGCAATTAGTTTTTCTTGGTACCTTTCAATTAACCCATCACAAGTTTAACCTTGTAAATTCTTTTACATGGATCCAACATGTATTTTTTCCCCTTCTAACTTCACAATAGTTTATGTCTTATTCTCCTCAAGAGCTTGAAACTCCTCCATTGCGTCTCTCCAAACATCTTGCAACCTTGCTTCCTCAGGTTCGGAGATTTTGCAGACTTTTCTTAGAAAAAAGTTGAATAAGGATGAGATAAATTTCCATAATCCAATGAATTCTTAATTGGATATTTTGTGGTATGATAGCTCAAACAATCACAATATTTTCTGGTATTTGTCTATGTTGAGATTTAAGTTCAACAAAGTGTGTATGTATTCATGAAAAAGAATTACAAGGGAGAGGTCTCATAAAAAGGAGACGAAGCAAGGAAGGAAAAACCTACCCAATAAACAAATGCAAACAGCTACAAAGTAGTAGCTAGAGAGAAAAAGGCTAGCCCTAGATACAACTTACAAGAAATCTCCTAGAAGACATAAACCCTAAAATTAAGGAATAACACTTTAACACAAAGTGATGGCCACCCATCAGTTTCAATACTCCCCATCAAGCTGGATCAAGGGGGTTGATTGATCCCAACTTGCTCAGCGATCTTTGGAAATGAGTAGAGTCGAGAGCTTTTGTAAACAAGTCAGCAAGTTGATCATAACTTCAAGTGTACACGGTGTTAATGACTTTGGATTGGACTTGTGCTCGGATGTAATAGCAATCAACTTCAATGTGCTTTGTTCTTTCGTGGAATACCGGATTTGAAGCTATATGCATGGTAGCTTGGTTGTCACAAAACAAGGACATAGGTTCCTTGTTGACGCAGCCAAGATCCTTTAGGAGACTTTTTAACCAAATTAATTCACAAGTCGTGGCTGCCATGGCTTTATATTCATCCTTAGCACTTGATCTTGCAACCACGGTTTGTTTTTTACTCTTCCATGTCACAAGATTGCCACCAACAAAAGTACAGAAACCAGTGGTAGACTTGCAATCGAGGGCATTACCCACCCAGTCAGCATCAGTGTATGCTATGATATGATTTGAACCATGTTTTTGCATGAGTAAACCTCTACCAATGGATCCCTTCAAGTATATGAGTATCCTTTTGACACTCTCCAAGTGAATCATCGAGGGAGAGTGCATAAATTGACTGACAAAACTTACAGAATAAGCAATGTCAGGTCTGGTGATAGTGAGGTAGATTAGTTTTCCTACCACGCGTTGATAAACCCTAGGGATTGGTAGTGGTTCACTGGGTGCATCTACTTGAAGTCTACTCACCAGAGGAGTAGAAGCGGGCTTGCAATTCAACATGCCAGCTTCATCCAATAGATCAAGAACATACCTCCTTTGATTTAAGAATAAACCCTTGGAGGAAGTGGCCATTTAAATGCCAAGAAAGTACTTTAAGATTCCCAAATCCTTAATGGCAAATTGTTGATGAAGAGAGGATTTGAGGGCATCGATTTCTTCTATGTTATCACTTGTTATAATAAGATCATCAACATATATAAGAACAACTAGTTTGCCACTTATACCAGTACGAACAAATAACGAGGAATCGGCATGGCTCCTTATGAATCCTGCAGCTTCAAGGACTGAACTTAACTTCGAATACCAGGCTCGGGGAGATTGCTTCAGTCCATATATGGCCTTATGGAGCTTGCAAACTTTGTTAGTTTCATGCTCTTGTGGATGTCCGGGAGGAAGCTTCATGTACACCTCCTCTTCGAGGTCACCATGAAGAAATGCATTCTTCACATCCATTTGAAATAAGGACCAATCGAGATTAACTGCCACAAATAACAACACTCGTACAGTACTCATTTTGGTTACGGGAGCAAATGTCTCCTTGTAGTCAATGCCATAAGTTTGAGTAAAGCCACGGGCTACTAAATGAGCCTTATGTCTTTTAATATTGCCATTTGAATGAAACTTGGTCTTCTATATCCACCGACTCCCTACTGCCATTTTTCCTTTTGGAAGATCAACCACACTCCATATTTGGTTGTTGTTTAGTGCTTGAAGCTCTTCTTTCATAACTTTCTGCCATACTGGAATGTGAGCAGCTTCATTAACATTTCTTGGTTCATCATTAGTGGACAGCTGATGTAGAAAGGCTACATGGGATGGTGACAGTTTTTTATAGGTTAAGGCTTTGGAGATGGGATGTCTTGCCGTGTACGTAACATACTCTTGCAGCCTTAGAGGAGGATGCCTGTCACGAGTAGGGTTTCTTCGTGGTGCCAAGACAGGTTGATGAGTAGTGCCTGAGCTTCCTTGATCAGGAGATATTTCCTCATCATCATGTTGTTTTAAGTGGTGATCGAGATAAACATTGAATTCATGTAGATTTGCTGGAGTGGGCAGAGGAAAAATGTCCAGTAGGTTCTCCCCCTGAGGTTCTTCACTGCTATTTTTGTGAAAGAATAAAGCATTCTCATCAAATCGAACATCCCTTGAGACACCAATCTTTCCATTAAGAGGATTGTAATATTTGTATCCTTTTTTAGTGCTCGAGTATCCCATGAAGGCACTCTTGACAGCTCTGGGATCGAGCTTGTCTCGATGTGCAGCTTGAATATGGACATAACATGTGCATCCAAAAGTTCTCAGGTGTGAGATGTCAATAGTTCTTCCCTTTATTACTTCAACAAGTGATTTTGAATTCAATACACGGGTAGGTAACCTGTTGATGATGTAGGCTGCAGTGAGGAGAGCCTGAGACCAAAACTTTCTAGGAATATGCATTTGAAGCCTAAGAGATCTGGATTTCTCTAATAAGTCAAGGTTTTTTCTCTCGGCTACACCATTCTATTGTGGTGTACCAACACAGCTGGTTTGATGTAAAATCCCATGATTGCCCAAATAATTAGACATATTGTTGGATGTATACTCAGTGCCATTATCCGACTGTAAAATGTTTAACTTAGAGGAGAATTGGTTTAAGATTAATTGATGAAAGTCTTTGACAGCATCAAGGAATTCACTTTTGAATTTCAAGAGGTAAATCCAAGTGCAACAAGAATAGTCATCAATAAAGGTGGCATAATATTTATATCCATCAAATGATTCTACACGAGAAGGACCCCAAATATCTGAATGAACAACCTCAAACAGTTTACTGGTTCTAGACTTGGAAGAAACAAAAGGAAGCCTAGTAGCTTTGGACATTTGACAGACTTCACATTCATGTGTGGCTTTACAAAATTTTGGAAATAGTTTGTTAATCACAGGTTTTGAGGGATGGGCTAATCGAAGGTGCCAAAGTTGGTACTCTTAAGGAAGACTTAGGCTGGCAAAATGATGCTTAAAAGGCTTGAGCTTCTTTGATGGATAGTAGAGTCCATTCAATAGAAACCCTTCACCAATCTTCTTCTGGGTGACTCGATCCTGAAATACAACATTGTGAGGAAAGAATATGGCAAGGCAATTTAGTGTGTTTGTGAGTTTTCCTATGGACAAAAGCTGGAAGGGAAATGAAGGCACATACAAAGCTGTTGACTCAATCTCATCAC